>NW_025336010.1:5141447-5215186 GCF_004798865.1 Varanus komodoensis
GATCAGTTGGCACGTGACTGGGCCAGTGGCTAGGTTCAGGGCCACCTCATGTACTGTATATGTTGGATTATCTATTCCTCCATGCTCATCTCTTTATCACAGAGGAAAGAAAACACTGTGGGTTGGTGGTGATCTTTAAAAAAAATCCTTCACACTTGAACACACAGTGCTCACACACAGAATTCATATTTTCAGAGTGCTCTCTGTACCTGCATATTTGGGAATGGGATTATCCTTGTTCACAGCCTGCCAGAAACACCTCAGTTCCTGCCCTTTGTTGTTTCCTAACAGCTTCATGAGTTAGTGTGGATTAGTTCAAGGGCAATAGTAACTTCCACAGAGAAAGATGGAGGGAATGCCCTGAAGTGTTTTCTAAATAGGTTATGAACCATAGTTATTTGACTTACTCTTCTTCATAGGTCTTTGTGCATCATACATTTGGCAGTTAGTGCTGAGGAAACCTTTCGTGCATGTCCGCATATGTAATCTACAGTATATCACAGAAGTGAGTACACCCCTCACATTTTGTAAATATTTATTATATCTTTTCATGTGACAATACTAAAGAAATGAGACTGCTACAATGTAAAGTAGTGAGTATACAGCTTATATAACTGTAAATTTGCTGTCCTCTCAAAATAACTCAGCACACAGCCATTAATGTCTAAACCGCTGGCAACAAAAGTGAGTACACCCCTAAGTGAAACTGTCCAAATTGGGCCTTATTAGCCATTTTCCCTCCCCGGTGTCATGTGACTCATTAGTGTTACAAGGTCTCAGGTGTGAATGGGGAGCAGGTGTGTTAAATTTGGTGTTACCGCTCTCACTCATACTGGTCACTGGAAGTTCAACATGGTACCTCATGGTAAAGAACTCTCTGAGGATCTTGAGAAAAAGAATTGTTGCTCCACATAAAGATGGCCTAGGCTATAAGAAGATTGCCAAGACCCTGAAACTGAGCTGCAGAACGGTGGCCAAGACCATGTAGTGGTTTAACAGGACAGGTTCAACTCAGAACAGGCCTTGCCTAGACATTAATGGCTGCGTGTTGAGTTATTTTGAGGGGACAGCAAATTTACACTGTTATACAAGCTGTATACTCACTACTTTACATTGTAGCAAAGTGTCATTTCTTCAGTGTTGTCACATGAAAAGATATAATAAAATATTTACAAAATGTGAGGTGTGTACTCACTTCTGTGATATACTGTACATATTAACATGCTCCAAATTCTTAGCCAGACTTGATTGTCTGGATCCTTTCTCATGGGTACCTTATTTAATAGGCAGAGGCATTCCAAACATACATTGTTTAATGATGGTTAACTGCTCATATGGCTTGAACTATCTATGTAACCTTGTTCACCTAAAACACAGTGTATCTTTATGATTGTTGTTTGCTATTTTAAATTACAACTTTGTGATTTTAGTTTTGATTCTGATTCCGTTATGTCTTACAGACCTTTCTGCAAACTGCTAATGGGATGAACACAATATATCACTTTTATAATAGCAAGCTATTAAAGGCAAACATAAAGCAGTCTGAAGGCCATAAGTGCTGCCAACAGCTCCTGCTTTAATGAATTCCCTTTTAGATGTCCATTAAATGCTCATGGCAAATGTACTCATAATGGAAATGGCAAATCTAAATGGGTAGATATGAATAATCCATGGAGTTTAAATTCTGTTTATGATCATCTTCACATTTAGTTTTCAAGACAGTGCAGTTTAGTTTTCATTACAGTTCGGAATAAAGAGGACAGGGAGTAATTGATTGCTTCAAGCAGATTAAAATCAATGGTCTTCTTTCCAAAGAACGAGTTCAGTGCAATAATTCCAACTTTAAATATTGATTTAGGGAATTCAACACAATGTTTTGTGCTGTGTGAATTTTATATAAAGACAAATATTAATTTTATGTATTATATGAATGTATATAGAAACAGAGAGGCTGTTAGGAGTATGTGCATGAGTTAATAGTGATCTATATTAAGTCATTTTGATATTATTGCAGTCATAATGAATCAATGATATTCCCGTCATCATTGTAATACTGTTTGTAACCCATTAGCACAGAGAAATTACAACCCATCATACCTCATTACAGTGATTGAGGGTTTATTACCATATTCTCAAATTGCTTGCTTGTGATAAAACTAAATAGGCACCAGACAACCGTAGGTAGACCATAGACTATGTGTTATTGTACCAGGGTAATGAAGGATTGTTACAGCATAATAGGATAAAATCTATGCAGAAAATAAACTTGCCAGTAGAAAAGAACTGAGGAGTATTTTTTATACTTGTCAGTGTATTAAAGGTCAAACATTTGTTTTCATCAGATGGTTAGCAAATTTTAGAAGTCATACAGCTTTCATATTTGAATAAATGCTGCATTGGAGCCTTTTAAAGCTTTTAGAGCTTGTAAATAATATTATATTTAAATGCCCATCTAGGTATCAGACTTGTACCAAATATATTTTAAATAAATATTACTCTTGTTCTTATTTGTTTGTTTGTTTGGAGTTTTTGTATGCCGTCCCATTCGCATAAGCCTCGGGACGGCTTCCAACACAATCTTCTGCTCTATGTTCATTTTTTGTGAGAAGGGGAAACCAAGCAGCCCTAGTTAAAATCAAGAATGACTAATTGTGTGCCCTTGTAGACAGAAAAGAGGCATGTGTTTTAAATAGGCTTCAAATATTTTGGTGCTTAGAACTGGAAAATGAACCTTGTTGGCAGATGGCAAATTGGAAGCCACCTTTTGAACTGAAGATATACAGCTAAAGTGCAGAAGGATGTGCAAGCCTATTGGAGAGGTTTCTCTTGGGGTTTCCACCTCCAATATATACATATATTTGTTTTTTAAAGTACCACATATGTATTTTTTCCAAATAGTTTTGTGTGTGCATGTGCGCATATGTTCTCATCCCAACCAAGTGAAGACTACAGGTGATGCTGGGAGATAGTTGCTCTGCCCCAGGGTGATTGCATCATGGGAATCCACAGGACTCCATACTGTCCCCCATGTTATTCAGCATCTACATGAAACCACTGGGAGAGGTCATCAGGAGGTTTGGGCTGAAGTGTCAACAGTACACTGAGGATACTCAGCTCTCAGCTCTGATGTAAACTCAGCTCAGTTTACATCTAATCCAGGTGAGGAAGTCTCTGTGCCGAACCTGTGTCTGAGCGTGGTAATGGACTGGATGAGGGTCAATAAATTGAAACTGAATCTAGACAAGATAGAAGTGCTATTGGTAGGTGGTTTCTCTGACAGGTTGGAGGGCCATTACCCTGTCCTGGATGGGGGGATGCACTCCTCCTAAAAGACAGGATCTGCAGCTTGGGGGTGCTCCAGGACCTGGAACTATCTCTGGAGGCCCAGGTGGACTCAGTGGCCAGGTGTGCCTTCAGCTACTGTGAATATATCAACCTCACCCAAACCTAGATAGATATAGCCTGGCTACAGGTTATGTATGTTCTGGTAACATCCGGAGTAAATTACTGTAATGCGCTTTACATGAGACTGCCTTTATAGATGGTCCAGCAATTTCAACTGGTTCAAAATCAGGTTGTGCATTTAGCAGCAAGCATTAGTTTGTGAGCCATATAATGCCAGTTTTATACAAATGATGTTGGTTGCCACTTGAAGCCTGGGCCCAATTTGTTTTGACATATAAAGTCCTAAACAGCTTAGGACCTGGCTACCTAAAGGACCATCTTCTCCTGTATATGCCTACCCACCCATTAAGATCTGGGCAGGAGGTCCTTCTAAAAGAGCCATCCCTCAAGGAGATGAGGCAGGTGGCAAATTGAGGAAGGGCCTTCTCAGTGGCCCACTTTTAGAATAGGCTCCCCAGGGAGATTTGCCTGGTACCAGCATTGTTCTCTTTTCAGCACCTGGTGAAATCATTTCTCTTTACCAGGTATATGAACAATTGCTTTTAATTTATTTAATGCTAATGATGTATATAGTCATCCTTCTAACACACCAGATTCTTTAAAAATGGCTGCTATGATGGTGTTGCTATTTTATTAAGTTTTTACATGATGCTTTTAGTGTTTTATTGCTTTTAATAATTGTGTTTTGACTATTGTAAGCCGCCTAGAGATCCATGTTGGAATAGTTGGGAGCGTGCAAGTGTAAACACAACCAAACAAAAAACGAAACAGATGTGGGATAAGTTGCATTGTGATATGTAGGCCGTATCTGGATCCTGAGGCATTCCTTGTAGTTCAGGCTGCTAGTGTGTATTGATTTGTCTTCTGGATGGCAGCTTTGTGGGAAGGGGAATATTGCAAGTGCTTCATGGGCCAGATGCAGTGAATGAATATGCTCCCCACTCTCAGAAACAAGTGTTGGTCTTTTTGTGTATTTTTAGATTAGGTGGGAATATAATATTTATTTGTTCTTAACCTGCTGAATTGCTTATATACCTCATTTGGACTTTGCAGTGGGAGTGTAAATATTTATAATCACTGCTGGGACCTTTCCAATACCTGAACAAAATTCTTTCAGGTATTACTAGATCATTTAACATGTGGATTGTGAGAGAGATTCTGTAAATGCATTTTCCTCAGCTAGTCTAATAGAAGATTTTGGCTCAAGAGTGGAGAAATAATTCAGTACACATAATAGTTTTTACATATTGACGGTATTAATCTACTTGAGTCTGAATAGCCCCTGGAAACCTCAATCAAGATGGTTCCTTGTTGTGCTAGGGATACGAGGTATGATCCAAATCCCTAACTATGCAGGAGCATCTGTTTCTTTTCAGAGAAGTGAAAAGCTCTGTGTGCACACTTGCAGAATTACTTTGTTCATAGAAAAGATGTGGAAGGCACAGGAACCCAGGAACTTTATGCCTGCTTTGGAGATACCAGATCATGTTGGTAGACTGGGGCTTTGAAATCTGCATGCAGCAAATCTGTGCAAGCACACGCTTTTAATTTATTTGCATTCACGTGTTACAGCAGCTGCAAACAGCCTGCAGTTCTTTTCTATTTCTTTTTTAAAAATAAGAGCATATATAAAAGGTGTCCTGTGGTTTGGTTCTAGGAACTTAAAATAAGGCTTGAGAAAGATTGCACATTTGGGTCATGCTGTTGGCTTGTTTGCATGCCTGGCACTAGCTGCAGCAGTGCAAAAGAGGTGCAAGTCTACTGGGCTAACTTCAAGCAACTGGGTATATCTATTTTGTCATGTTTGACTATTATGAAAAATCTGAAGTCATACTGGATTAAGAATGTGCAGTGTCAGATGGGTGGAGTATTGATCACTGCAACAAGTTAATTTTTTATGAATATATTCTGCTCCTATATAACTGTTCTTTAATACAGGGCTATTTTACTCTCTCCCAATTGTCATCATTACATTTCTGGCATGTGATGTTGCTTCTGTCATGATTGCAGGGTCATATGTAACAAACTAGCTAGGGGGGAGTGAGGGAAAGGGCCACAACCTGAAAAATCTCAGATTCTACTCAGTTCATGGGACATTAGTTAGTTCAACTATTTCTAAAAATGTTTGCATCACTATATAATTTACTCTGTGTGACGTGGAAGCAGGATGGCAAATGGCAGGAGTGGTAGAAGAGATCAAAAGTGATTCTGAGGTATAGGAAATTTAGGCCTGGGAAGTCGCACAAAACCAAAAGAATTATGTGTTGTGGTAACATTGGGCATACCAGAGGATGGAAAACAGGCAACCAGACAAAGTTACATATGCAGAAAAGGAACAGAAAAAGAGGGCTGTATGGAAGGCATTCAGGAAAAGAAGGACAGATACAAGGGAAACCTGTTTTTTTGCTTGAAGAGGTAGTTGTCAGAAGGATACCATACACCTGACTTCTTTCCAATGTCTTTCTCTTTCCTGGGGTGTTTTTTGTAGTCTCTCCTTGGCTTGTTTAGGAAATGTTCTTCAGATTTGATTCTTTGCTTATTCTCTGCCTCACTTTGAAGGAAACTGTGCTAGGTAGATACAGCTATATGGATTGATCGCTACTCGTTTTACTTTTGAATTTTGCTTCAATTTTCCTTGGCAGCCTTTATGTGAATATGGAGGCAAAAACTGGGTTTGAGAAGAATTTCACAGTTGTGTTTGATATGGCATAGTGGTCAGTTGTTCAAATAGAAAATGCAGGAAATTCTGTTGGCAAACAGCTCTTTGGATCCCATATCTACATATTTTTTCCATTGGATATTTATGATAAAATATAAATCAGAATCTACTGTACATTCTATTGTATTCTGTTATATGAATAATAATTTTAACAAATAGGTAGAATATTAGATGATTCCTGAGTCAGGTTTTAGTCACAAAATATTTAAGCAAGCTGAATCAACATTTAATCAGCTAAACAAGTTAGATGTGTATTGATCTGATCTCAAAATGTGCTTGTTTCTTTGTTTATTAAAAAGTTCGTATACTGTTCACTTAGCATTGTTGGCTCGCTGAACAATTTACACACGATAAAATGCAGACATAATACATTAAAACAAATTAACAATCAAGCATTCTGATTAAACAATAAGTAAAACAATATAAAACAAAACAAATTACAGTGCAATTAAATTAATAAATACAAAATCCCAGTTAAAACAAAAACAATCAGAACAGAAAATGAAAGTAAGATCTGGCTGTAGATAGTAATAACATATTGCTTGAATATTAAAAAGCTGAGTGAATAAAGTTTTTGCCTGGTACCAGTATATGTACAGCATCAGTGTATTTTTCTGGGGAGAAAATTCCATAAACAAAGCGCCACTACCAAAGGCCCTTCTCTAAGTAGCTGCCCTCTTCACATCCTTTAGAAGTGAATGAATGAATGTATTAAATTTATTGTTGTAACCTTAGGTCATAACATAAGATAAAAGTACATAAAACACAATAAAATAAGTTCTCAGTTTTAGCACTTTGTTGTAATTTATTATTTATTATTTACAACTTTTATTATCCCATTTTATAATCTCACTAATTCGCTGTTCCTATTATTACTATTTTATTGTATTTTATGTACTTTTACCTTATGTTATGACCTAAGGTTACAACAATAAATTTAATTCATTCATTCCTTTAGAAGTGGCTCTTGGAGAAGGACCTCCGAAGGTGATCTTAAGGTATGTGCAGGTACATATGGGTGGAGAGGTTCCTTTAGATAACCAGATCCTAAGCCTAAGACTTTATACAAGCAACTTGAAGCAGGCCCAGAATGCAGTTGTTAACCAGTGAAGATTGTATAGGACTGGTGATATATGGTCTTGTCTACCAGTCCCTGTAAGCAGAGGTGTTGCTCTATTTTGTACCATTTGCAAGTTTCAGAGCATTTCCATGGGTGTTTCCATTGCCTCCTCACAATGCCGTCCGGCGGAGCTTTTTCGGGTGGTGCAGGTGCTGATACATCCGGTCCCAAAGAAACATCTTGTGCCACCCTCGAAGGCCTGTTGTGACGACTTCGCCAAGCATTTCAGGGAGAAAATCGCTCAGAGTCGCCATGAGCTTGACTCTGCTATTGAATCAGATTCTACTGGGGAGATGCCATCGACGCCATTGAGTCCACAATTAATGGATGAATTTCAGTTGTTGCGGCCTGATGATGTGGACAAGGTGCTTGGACAAGTACGTCCTACAACTTGCTTACTAGACCCATTCCCATTTTGGCTACTTAAGAAAGCCAAGGATGGGATCGGGACCTGGATCCTGGAGGTGGTCAACGCCTCTTTAAGAGACGGCCGGGTACCTGCCCCATTAAAGGAGGCAGTAGTCCGGCCAGTCCTAAAGAAGGCATCCCTGGATCCAGAGGTGGCCGCCAGTTATAGACCAGTGGCCAACATCTCGTTCCTGGGCAAGGTGCTAGAGCGGGTGGTGGCGGGACAACTCCAAGCACTCTTGGATGGAACTGATTATCTGGACCCATTTTAGTCTGGCTTCAGACTCGGGTATGGCACTGTCTCTGCCTTGGTCGCCCTGTGAGAGACAGGGAGTGCATCCCTGTTAGTTCTCCTGGACCTCTCAGTGGCTTTCGATACCATCGACCATGGTATCCTTCTGGATAGGCTAATGGGATTGGGAGTTGGAGGCACCGCGTGGCGGTGGTTCCACTCCTATCTCAATGGCCGATTTCAGAAGGTGGTGCTGGGGGACTATGGCTCTGCGCCGTGGCAGCTATGCCATGGAGTACCGCAGGGGTCCATTTTGTTCCCCTTGCTATTTAACATCTACATGAAACCGCTGGGAGAGTCATCTGGAGGTGTGAGCTGCGGAATCATCAGTACGCTGATGATACCAGCTCTACCTCTCGTTTTCCACCAGTCCAGGTGAGGCAGTGGCTGTGCTGAACCGGTGCCTGGCCAAGGTAATGGGCTGGATGAGGGCCAATAAACTGAAGCTCAATCCAGATAAGACGGAGGTCCTGTTGGTGGGTGGCTCGGGCCTCGGGATGGGGGACTTGGGCCTTGTCCTAAATGGGGTTGCACTCCCTCCGAGGGACAGGGTTCGCAGCTTACGAGTGCTCCTCGATGCTGAGCTGTCTCTAGAAGCTCAGGTGATGGCGGTGGCGAGGAGCGCTTTCCTTCAGCTTTGGCTGATACATCAGCTGTGTCCCTTCCTGGAGAATGACTGCCTGGCGACAGTGACACACACGCTGGTAACTTCCCAATTAGATTTCTGCGTGGGACTACCCTTGAACACAGTCCGGCTACTTCATTTGGTGCAGAATAGAGCTGCCAGGTTGCTGACGGGGACTGGGCGGTGTTCTCATATAACCCCAGTTCTCCATCAGCTCCACTGGCTCCCGATTGAAGTCCGGGCCCAATTCAAGGTGTTGGTGATGACCTATAAAGCCCTAAACGGCTTGGGACCTGGATATCTAAAGGAACGCTTGCACCCATATATGCCCTCCCGCCCCTTGAGATCAGCAACAGATGCCCTTCTCCGGGAACCCTCCGTGAAAGAAATTAGGAGGGTAAGTACCCGGAGGAGAGCTTTCTCTGCGGTGGCGCCCCATCTATGGAATGCGCTCCCCAGAGAGGTCCTCCTGGCGCCGTCGTTATTTGTTTTTCGGCGCCAGGCTAAGACCTTTTTATCTAAAACTTACTTTAATTGCTAATTTATTGAATTAATTAGGATTTTAAAATTTTTAGCCGAGAATGCACAGGGGGTTTTTAAATGTTTTTTTTTCTTTTAAATTGTTGTTATTATTTATGTTTTTATGTATTCTTTGTGAGCCGCCCAAGGCTTTGTTGCGATGGGGGCGGCATAGAAATGTTTTAAATAAATAAACTCCATGTAAAGCATGTTAACAGTAGGCAAGCAGAGAGGTTACCAGGGCATGGATTACTCTTGCCAGATTCTGCCTGTCTAGATAGAAACAGAGTTGGTAGATCAATCAAAGTTGATGGAAGGGGCTACAGAGCCCCCTCTAGTGTTTAAGGGACAGCTCTGGATTCAGAAGCACCACCAGACTCCAAACCCTGTCCTTTAGGAGGAGTACAACTTTGTCCAGGACAGGTTGGACATCAACCATCTATGGACAAGGGAGCCACCTGTCAACAACATCTCTGTCTTGACTGGATTAAGCTTCAGTTTATTAGCCCTTTCCAGACTTTTAGCTCGGTCAGGCACTGGTTCAGAACCATCACTGCCTCACCTAGATTAGATGGAAGAAAGAAGTAGAGTGTCTTCGGCATATTGGTGGCAACTCAGCCCAAACCTCTGGATGACCAGTTGTTCAGAGGTTTACTGAATGCTAAATCATTAGGGAATAGTCATGTGGGCCCTGGACACTGTCTGAGGGCACATGGGATAGTTCAAACTCCTGGTCCAGAGGGAGTGCTTTGAACTTGGAGGTTGGAGTGGGAGCTGTTCCCACTCTTCCAAGCTGCTGCAGAAGGAACCAAGCTTGACTGTACTCCAAAGTCAAAAAAGCAACCTTGGAGAATGAGAAAGGGGGTAATTTTAGTTGTGGGGGAAGGGAGGAGACCGTAGAGGCTAAGACTTTATCAGCCTTCTCTCCCTTTCTGAAATACCTTTGCTAGATGAGTAAAAAAGGATGTCTAATGAAAAATGTAGGGTGGGAGGTAAGGGAGGCAGAGATTTCCTCTGTCTCTGTACTGCCACTGATGTGGGTTTTCCAGAACAAGCAGAAATGAATTTTTTTCTAGAAAAAAATTCCTGTGTTCGAAATAATGTTATTTCATTTAGCATGCATATCTGACACATTTTTACTCTGTGCACATCCTCTCTGTGAGCATGCGAATATCTCATATTTTGTAAACGGAACCAAAATATTTTGGTCAATTTTATGTACAGTATAAATATCTCAAAAGTTTTCTCAATATCTAGCAAATATTTCAACTGAAATATTTGCTTAGGGGGAAATTAAATTAACCGTGCATTATAGTTTAAATGCTATATTGAAAGACGTTCACAGCTTTCTGTGGAAATTATGTTATTGGAATACTTGTAAAAATGTAAAGGTACCATCATATATTTTCCTGTTATGTTTGTTTGCATATAACAAAATCACTACATCTGAAAGAGCACAGTTTTTAGGAAACATGCCCAAAGAGAGCTTATAGATCAACAGCTTCATTCCTTTTAATAAAATAACTGTAGCATCTTCATCTTAACTCATAACTTTTGCTTTGCTTATTGGTATCATTTCAGATTGAGAAAAATCTGATTCAGAACAACTAGTTTGTTGTGTGCACATCTCTCCCCTTTTTCCTTCCCGGCAGACCAAGGGAAAAGTGTTCAAAATATAGTCCTTTATTGACTTAGACTGTCCAGTTGGTTTGGCTTTGTAATACAGTGTAAGTAATATTAACGTAATAAAGCATAAGTCATTAACACGAAACATCTGTTAAAGTAATTATCCCTCTCATTGTGTTCTAAGTTCTTGCCCATACCAGGAGTTGATTGCTAACTGAATTCCCCCGCTTGCTGTCCTGCATGAGATGATCATAAACCTCTGAATTTGAGGGATTACAATAATTGAGGGTGCAACCCCCAGGACTGTACCCTTATTTATTCATTGTATATTCTGTTTTTTTTTTTTCTTTTTAAAGAACTCAGAGTGGCTTACATCATTCTCCTGTTCTCATTCTTGTCCCCACAACAGTGACCCTGTGAGGTAGGTTGGGCTAAGAGTCTGTGACTGGGCCGGTCACCCAGTCGGCTCCTTGACTGAGTGGGGACTAGAACCCAGATCCCCTGTGTCCTAGTCCCACCCTCTTAACCACTATACCACACTGGCTCTGTTCACTGGCTCTTACCTCTGATTTGTAACTTTGGTATCCCAAAATCCCTGCCTATCATAGGTTTTTTTTTTTTTTTGGATCAACAATCCAGGCTCATAAATCATGATGTGAAGTTAGTTTCTGAACATGGGTGAAGTTTGCATCCTGGTTGAATTTTAGTTGTGTCTCTCAGTCTACAGAGATGTCAGAGAAGAGCACTTTGAAAACAAAATGAGACTAAAAGACTCACAGAGTAGGATTTCTGTTTATTAAAAGGGAATTCACTAAAGAAAATGTTGATTTTGGGAAAACTGAAGTCCTGTAGGAAGTTTGTATTCATCAGATTTATTCAGTTTTCAGTGCCTTGCTAAATAATTCTGGGAAAAAATGACTTAATTTTCCAGAAGTTGGGATATTTCATGTAATCCCATTTCCCACAGGTGGAAAATGTGTCTTATGGAGAACATAATGGAAAACTTGGACTTGGAGCACAGATTGTCCTGTACAGAGACTATAAAAATAAAGCAGATGAAAACACAATTTTTGCACCTAACACAGGATTAACGTAGTTTTTAGTTTGCAGTGCATTTGAACCTACCCTATTGATTGGGCATATCCCCTCCATCAGTAACTTAAAACAGATCAAAAGGACAGGTGTAGTTGACTCTCGATTGTTGGCTGGGCAGACTGTACAGAAATACTTGGCTGTTCAGGATGTACTCTACCACCAGAGGAAGATGATCTTCTATCATGTGAAGCTGGATGTTCTGCGTGTTCTGTTTGGTTATACTGTGTAACCAAACTTCTGTTGGCTTCTTTAGCTAGTGGACCATCTGAACATACTATTTGGTTTTGTCAGTTTGAGCTTCTGTGTTTCTCATTATTTCTACACACTGTTTGTTCAGAGACTGTGTGAGGGCAAGAGTCAGGTCTGAGTTGTGGCTGGACTTCATGTTTTCAGATAAGAGGGTCAACTCTTGCTTCTTTGTCCCGGAATGCTAGGTATTACTTGTTCTTCATCGTGGCCTCTGTGCATCACACATATGGGTTCTGTGCCTGCGCAGTGCCTTTGGCCGGAAGATTAACAGCTAACGGATTTTTGGCGGGAACTCCGCTCCCCCTCCCCCCTAGCATTATATAAGGAGCGGAGTGTCTGCCATTTTCCAGTCTTTGCGACCGCTGTTCGTTGTGCCTAGTGCCGCTTTGCTCTCGCTCAGATTGTTATTTACCTTCTTGCTCGTCCGAAAATCTCTTTTTCTCTCACCAAGTTTTATATCCCTTGTTCTTGTTGTTAGTATTTCACTTATATTTCTTTAACTTTGCACCATTTTTCTTCTTTATCGTTCCTATTAAAAAAAAAAAAAACAACCAAAAATATTACTTTCCCGCTTTACTATCTCCTTTTTTCTTCTTTCTACGATGGCACAACGGGTGGCGTTCCACAAGTGCAGAAAATGCGGTTCCAAAATGCCTGCTGCGGACCCACATGATCTGTGCCTCCTTTGTTTGGAGGAAGGGCACAGAACCGATAAGTGCAACCATTGTTTGGCCTTCTCTAAACAGACGAGGAACAACAGGGAGAACTGCATCCGCAAACTCCTTTGGGATCAGGCTCTCCTCCAATCTGATTGGCTGGTGGCTAAGCCTTCCACTGTTGTGGCCCCACCCGAAGGCCGTCCAACTTCGGCTGACCTGCTGCAACGTTCAGCCTCTTCCTCCATTGCTCCCCCTTCACGCCCTTCTGAAGAAGGAGCTCATGCTATGGCCAATCAGTCTGTTTCCTTGCCGAAGAAGCAAAAAGAAAAGAGAAAGCACAGCGACTCAGATAAATATCCTGTGCAGAAGAAGGCCAAGAAAGATAAGATGAGCAAACCGGTTAAGAAGCCGAAGAACCCCGAGCAGGCAAAACACCGTCACTTGGGCTCGGCCTCTTCCTCAATTCCAATACCTACTTCGGAACCGACCCCCTCGGTCCCGACCATCCAGGCGGCTATGAGGGTTACCCCACTGGGCTCACTGCGCCGGCCGGCAGCCGAACCCCATTATGGATTCGAGGAGGGGTTCTATCTCTGACGGGGAAATACGAGACTCCCCACCTAGGGCTCGATCACCAACCCCGATGCCTCCGATCCTGATGGATACTGAGATCACCATCTCCCTTCCGAGAAGCCGTAGAAGCTGTTCCTCAGATGCGAGGTCTGATTATTGGTACCACTCCAGGTACTCCTCTGCTCCGAGACGGGAAGAGTACCACTCTACAACCTACTATCCAACCTCTAGGGGACAATCTTCACCATCAGCTCCTCGGCAGTGTTTCCATTCAACACCCAGAGATGCCCCAAGGGCACCATCTAGAGAGAGTGGCAGATCGGAGTCTCCAGGAGATTCTTCCTCCAGTATACCGCCCCCCTACTGGATGGAATCCAAAGAGTTTGAGGCTGACTCAACCTCGCCGGATGCTGTAGTTGATTCCCAGGGTCCGGGGTCGCCTGAGGAACCGTACATATCGTTTAGACGATCTGATGGCCAGACTAGTGAGATCGCTCGATAAAGAAGCCCACCAACAGCCGGGACCGAGCACCGATCGTTTTTATGATGTGGTTAGAGGTGAACGATCCACATCTATTGCCTTTCCATTTATTATGACCTTACGGCAGGCAATGACCCAGCCATGGGACCTCCCAGCTAATCCACAACCGACCTCTCGTAAATACGAGTCCATGTATCGGGTGCGGGAAGAGGACATCCCATTTCTTCTCCGCCACCCCAAGCCGAATTCGGTTGTTGTAGAATCCTCGCGGGGTCGGGAAGCCCGTGGACACACCTCACCTCGTGACAAAGAGGGTAGAAAGGTTGATTCTCTCGCCCGCCAGGTATACGCAGCTTCGGGCCTTGGTTTAAGAATCTCCAATTACGAGGCAACCCTGGCGCGTTACCAGTATTTCCTGATGCAACGCCTGGATGCCATCATTGATACTCTTCCGGGAAACCAGGGCGAACTTGCTAAGACTTTTGTTAAGGAAGCTATGCAAGTGGCGGTGCAACAGCTTTCTACCGCGAGGCACCACGTGGACTCTGATTCGAGGTCGCTGGTTGGTGCAGTTTCCCTCCGCAGGCACGCCTGGTTGCGTAATTGCAATTTTCCCGACAAGATGAAGCGGAGAATTGAAGAGATGCCGTTCAACGGTTCCAGCCTCTTCCATGCAAGGACGGACAGCAAATTGAAGAAAATCCATGAATCAAGGATGACCGCCCATTGTATGGAATTGCAATCTGTACCCCGACGTAAGTGGTCATAGTCACGTCCACAGTACCGTCAACAGTTTCCACCTCGGCGGCAGCAATCGCATCAACGTCAGCAGCGTCGCAGGCAACAACCGTCACAGCGCTTCCAACAGGGCCGCCGCTGTTTCGATACGGACAGGCGACAGCGCTGATGTGACGAGCGAACCTCTCCTCTCATTCCAACCCCCCCTCCCCCCTCTCATTTGGGGATCGACTGAAGAGTCGACTCTCCATTTGGGAGTCCATCACATCTGATGGATGGGTGTTATCTATCATCCAGCACGGATATGGAATCGAATTCAACGTTGTACCATCACCTATTCGATATACTCTGACTTCTTTGGTACTGTTAGACGAGATTCACCAACTCCTCGCTAAAGGAGCTATTCGTCGCCTGTCATTATCGGAAGGATTCCATGGATTCTATTCCAGATACAGTTCCGAAACGAGATGGGGGTCTAAGACCAGTATTGGACTTGAGAGCTCTCAATAGATTTATAACACCAAAGAAGTTGCAGATGACTACACTTCAAAGTATTCTTCCGTTGCTGGGAAGAGGGGATTGGTTCGCCTCATTGGATCTGAAGGATGCCTATTTTCATATTTCAATACATCCAAGTTATAGGCGTTTCCTTCGTTTTGCGGTGGACTCTGAAATCTATGAATTCAATGTGCTACCGTTTGGATTGGCCACTGCACCAAGAGTTTTTACGAACTGTATGGCCCCTGTCTGTGCACACCTTCGATTACATGGAATTCGGGTATACCCGTACCTTGATGATTGGTTGCTGGTCGCCGACACAGAAGCAGGACTTTCGTCTGCTGTTGAGTTTACATATGCTCTATTGCACAATCTTGGACTCTGTATTAATCAACGGAAATCTTCCCTTCTCCCTATGCAGGTGATCAACTTTATCGGAGCCTGACTGGATTTGACGTTGGCAAGAGCCTTCCTTCCTCAGGACAGACAACATGCGATTGCTCATTGCATCGCTCAGATTCGACAAACAAGAACTGCTCCTGCCCGGTCTATTCAGAGTCTGTTGGGTCACATGTCTGCTTCCATTGCTGTGGTTCCACACGCCAAACTCAGGCTATGTCCCCTTCAACTGTTCTTCAGCGGGGTGTTTCAACCACAGAGGGACCCCCCTACCAAATGGATTCGACTCCCGGCTTCCGTTCTTCAGTCCCTGTTATGGTGGATAGACCCAGCCAATCTAACCGTAGGCGTTCCATTCCGACCCCAGTAACCTACAATAACCCTCGGTATCGATGCATCTCTACTGGGATGGGGAGCAATCTGTTCCGATCTACGTACCCAAGGGATATGGAGTCAGCGGGATTGCAGGAACCATATCAATTTCCTGGAACTTCTTGCCGTTTTCAAACCCCTTCAATCATTCGAGGATGTGCTTCTGCACCAGGTCGTCCAGGTGACCTCGGACAACATGGCGAAGTCTTTTATTTAAACAAACAAGGGGGAACCCGATCCCGGAAACTAGCCCGCCTGGCCATGCAGATTTGGGACTGGTGCATACCGAGAGGTATCACTCTTGTAGCAGTTCACCTAGCGGGCATGGAAAATACAGACGCCGATCTCTTGAGCAGACATATGTCGCGGTCCCACGAATGGGAGCTAGACCATTGGGTTCGCGACATGCTATTTCACCGATGGGGCCAGCCAGACATCTGTTTGCCACACAACGGAACAGGGCATGCACGGCATATTGTTCCAGAGCGGGAGTGGGTCAGGACTCCCTCGGGGACGCTTTCATGATTCCCTGGACAAACATGACGTTTTATGCTTTCCTTCCGATCCCACTCATCATGAGAGTGTTGGCAAAGATCATTCACGAAGGACCCACAGGGATACTGATCACCCCCTGGTGGCCACGCCAACCATGGTTCTCAACTCTCCTTCACGTCTCCAGAGAAGAGTTTCTCCAACTCCCTCTTCTTCCTTATCTCATTACCCAGAGGGAGGGCGCAATCCATCACCCAGATTTGCTATCGCTGAAACGGACTGCATGGAGGATACAATGATCACCTCTGATACAACAGTATCGATACCACAAACTGTTCCAACTATTCCTGCTCAGCAGAGTCTACACCCAGACCTACAGTATATCCTCGAATCTGTGCTACGACCATCTGCTAGGAAGTCGTACGCAGCAAAATGGCAGAGATTCTCTAACTTTGCCAATTTACACTCTTTTCTGGCCGCTTCAGCGTCTTTTTCACAGATACTTCAGTTTCTCTTTGAATTGCACCAGTCTGGACTCAAACCCTCGTCCATAAAGGTTTATACAGCAGCGATTTCGCATTATCGGGGAACTATACATGGCCTCTCCATCTTTGCTCAGCCTCTGTTTAAAAGATTTTTAAGAGGATTGAGTAATCTACATCCAACTATAAGACCTCTAATGCCTACCTGGAGTCTTTCGGTGGTTTTACAAGCACTGACTCGACCAACTTTCGAACTCATGGCGACCATCGATCTACGCCTTGCTTCATGGAAGACGGCCTTCCTTGTTGCAGTAACTTCAGCCGTAGATCATCTGAACTCTGCGCCCTTCGGGTAGAACCCCCTTTCCTAAATTTTCATAAGGAAAAGGTGGTTCTTCGAATGGATCTGTCTTTCCTTCTGAAGGTCGCTACTTCGTTTCACATGCAACAGGAGATTGTTTTACTGGCATTCTTTCCGACCCCTTCGAATCCGATAGAACGATCTCTACATATGCTGGACGTTCGTTGTTGCTTAGCTTTTTATAGGTCCAGGACTGAGTCTGTTCAGCGTTCCAGTAGACTTTTTGTGAAATATTCGGAACATGATCAGGGTTGCCCAGTCACATCACAACGTCTTTCGAAATGGATAGTAAATACAATTGTCCTATCATATCAGTTGGCTAAGTTGGACTTACCAGCTACTCCAAGAGGCCATTCTACAAGAGCTGTCGCTGCTTCTTCGGCCTTTGCATCAGGAGTCCCGATAGAAGACGTGTGCAGAGTGGCTATTTGGGCTACTCCGTGTACCTTCGCCAGACATTATAGACTCGATGTCCGTGCCAGACAGGATTGCTCTTTTGGCAGAGCTGTTCTTTCTTCTATCCTTCATTGATGACACCTCCCTCCTCCATTTCGGGTAAGCTTGCCATTCTACCCATATGTGTGATGCACAGAGGCCATGACGAAGAAGAACAGGTTGCTTACCTGTAACTGATGTTCTTCGAGTGGTCATCTGTGCAGTCACACAACCTACCCTCCGACCCCGCTTGGTGTCATGGGTGATCCGACTATTTTCTGCGATACTATGGTATCTTTTTCCTATGTGTCATACCACTACTGAATTTGGATTTCTTGTCATTCTGACAAACCTTTTTTATTATACAACAAACGCCGGTCTTTCAAAGACTGGAAAATGGTGGACACTCCGCTCCTTATATAATGCTAGGGGGGAGGGGGAGTGGAGTTCCCGCCAAAAAACCGTTAGCTGTTAATCTTCCGACCAAAGGCACTGCACAGGCGCAGAACCCATATGTGTGACTGCACAGATGGCCACTCGAAGAACATCAGTTACAGGTAAGCAACCTGTTCATACCTGATACAAGGACAGCCATGGCTCAGTGGTAAAGCACATACGTTGCTTGCAGAAGGTTTAGTGTGGCACCTCAAGATAAGAATGGAAAAATCATAGAATCATAGACTAGTAGGGTGGGAAGGGGCCATGAAGGCCATTGGGTCCAACCCACTGCTGTTACAGGACAGCAGTGTATACCATCCCACTCGGATGTCTGTCCAGTCTCTTTTTGAATGTCTCAAGTGTTGGAGAGCCCACCACCTCTCTAGGCAGCTGGTTCCACTGTCATATTGCGCTGACAGTGAGAAAACTTTTCCTGATATCTAGCCTGAATCTGGGTTGTCACAATTTGAACTGATTATTCCATGCCTTACATTCAGCAATTAGCAACTTAACACTCAGGTATCAGCAAGAAGAGATCTTGACCTTCCTCTTTGTGACAGCCCCTGAGTTACTTATAGATGGATTTCATGTCTTCCCTCATTCTTCTCAAGGCTGAACATGCCCAGTTCTCTCAAATCTTTTTTTTATAAGACAGTGTTTCCAAACCCTGGATCATTTTTGTTGCCCTCCTCTGGACCCTTTCTAATTTTTCTGCATCTTTCTTAAATCTTGGTGCCCAGAACTGGATACAGTATTCCAGATGATATTCCTTCCTGAAACACTGGAGAGCTGCTCACAATCAGTGTTAATAGCACTGGACTAGATGGTTCAAGGGGCTAGCTAAGTCCGTATAAAACAGCTTCCTGTGTTTCTCTGCAACACCTACTAATGACTCATGTAGTCTGCTTTCACCATTTTGAAACTGACTGTATAGAGCAGACCCTTTAGCAATAAGTTAAATTATTTCTTTCACCATCCCCTGCCTCATATGCAATCTTGCTTGAAGAAGGTAAATGCTGGAGTAAATTGCTGCTTTTTAAGAAGTGTGAACATATCCTTGTTCCTGCTTGTGTGTTACAGGCTCATTTAATCAGCTGTTTAAAGGAACACAGACCTATCAGTTTATATAGGCTTTTATGTTGAATCATAGTTTGGTTTTATTATGTTTAAAACTTATGGGTTTTATATGAAGTTTTACTATGTTTCTGTATAGTAAAATAGTATAGTGTTTTATGAAATGTCGGGGGAGCTTCAGCTGGTGGGGTGTACAGAAATATAATGAGCAAACACAATTAAAATTAAATTAAAACATATTTTAGAAATGTGGGCTATCAGAAAAGGGCAGGATATTTAAAGAAATAGATATGTTCTTTCACTGACTATAGTACTTTGGCAAAAGCTGCCACAAACAGCCAAAACCTGCCAGCTTTAGCAGAGAGGTGGGGAGAATTATACCACCACTGTGATTTATGGGTCAGGTCAAACTCATACATAAGACCTTTCTGTAAAGCTTTTTCTTTAAATGATTTTGTACACTATTATCAAGATATATTGAGGAAATATTAAAGCATTACAAAGGAACACTAGATATTTCAATTAAGCTGAAATACATCTGGAAAAATCAAGACTGTCTAATGGTGTGTGGTAGCTCTATTTAGAAATAGTAAATCTCAGTGTCACAAATTAAGGACCATTCAAATTATTTACTGTACATATCCTTTCAAGAAATCATTCAAAGAACCTGTCTTTGGAGAGAAAGAACATTACTAGTACTTTAAGATATATTGATTATTTTTTACTTTCTTCCGTGAGCATGTTAATATCTGTGTCTTCCTCTGTGTTCTTTTCCATAATTTAAAATGTGTTCCTTGGTATGGAGGAGATCATTAAGGGTATTGCAGAACTGTTAAGCTGTGTGGTTTATATGTTATAATTAGTTTGGCAGATCAAATACAAATCACTTTTACAGGCTATCTACAACAACACTGAAGTACCAGTTAAATATTGCAAATAATTAAAGGAATCATGTTTAGTGTGGCATGATTAGCTAATTCACTTTACAAGCATTTATTAAAATGAATTCACATGTTATTATTCCATAGGTAGTTATACAATAGTGTTTATCCAGGAAAAAATATAATGAACCAAACTCTTTGTATCCAGCCCTTCACAATTAAAATGAAGACTCCCCAAGTAATATCAATCTAGGATAGACTAATTAAGTTTGGTTTGATAACCATTCATTTCTTCTATTGCCTCTGAGCAAATTGTTTATTAGAGAAAGTTATTTTACACAAATCAAATCAAATTGGGTAAGCCATTATATTTGAGAGAAACCTTAGCCATCCATCAATTAATCCATCATTTTCTCCAGACACTTTTGCTTAACAAGGAGATCACATTATCAGCAATTTAGATATCAGATGATTAAATTATAACAGAAAATTTATTGACAGTTTTTCTAATACTTTTATTATGAGCAAATACAGATAATTTCTCCAGTTTATGGGCAAAGTAAGCACAATTGTGGTCTAAAATACAGGAGCAATTCTGATCCATGGAAACACCACACTTTTCAGAAGGTTTCAGAAATTCTCCATGGTTTGTGGCTTGTTTGGTGGCATCTCGGGTGCCAGGAGATCTAGGATGGCTACTCAAGTGGAGAAATGGTTCATTGTAATCCAGGCTCACTGAATGTGGTCCAAGAGTTTTACTGAAGCTTGTGAGAGCACTGAAGACATTGAGGAAAAATTGTGGTTGTTTGCTACCACAGCAGTCTTTGCAGTTTCTCATCCAGGAGTATATGCGAGGGTGTTAAGAGAGACTTACTCCTAGGTATTTCTGCGCACAATTGCTGTGTAAACCTTCTGGGAGGACAGGTAGTACTGGCACAATTAAGCTTGGTGGCTATTGCTCTTGTCCCAGAGCTCCTTAGCCTTTCCCACAGCTGCTGGCAGCTTAAGCATATATCATGCATTGTAGATTTTTTATTGCAGTGGCCAGTGAAGGTGGCAGTGGCAGTGTTAGTGGCTTAATGTGAAAAATGCCAGGAGTGTGTGGTTTACCATTTTCAATCATTGTGCCAAATTTTTAAGTTTAAAACAAATGTACCAAAACCAAGTAAGAAGACACTGCATTTTACCACACATATTATTTCATACCTAAGTAGCTATAGCTATAACTATAGTAAAGATATCCTTGCAGGCATAAAATATCCCAAAAATGATTATTTTGCTGGCTTAAGCTCTCTCTCACTTGTTCACCCTGCTTGTATAATCTCACAAACATTCTGGATGCTGAAGTAGAGATATCAGCAACAGAGCTTTTATAGGAAAGATGGTGGGGAGAAATTTGGCTAACCAGTCAGGGCACTGGCTGTAGGTCTCCAGTTACTAATGAATAATACACCCATTACCCTGTTACTCTGGTTCTGCCTATGTATTAAATAGCTTCATAATAGCCACTAATGGCCAGCTGCTTGACATTAGCCAACACTAATATTCCATCAAAGATGTCTAGACTAAATGGTGTTAAAGCTGAAGCTGTATTTAACGTTATGCTAACTTTTATTTAATTAAGAGGCATTTGAGAAGAAAGTGATCTTTATTTCTTAGATATGTATTTAGAGGATGATCAAACTTCCAAAATCTTTTTTGTGGGGGGGCAGCTTTGTAAATATAGCTTGTTAGATAGTTGTGCGATCTCCTCATTTTAGAAAATAAAACTTGTCAGCTTGAGAATTAAGGCTGTGGTATAATAGAGGGTTGGACTAGGAGGCAGACGATCTGTGTTCTAGTCCCCGCTTAGTCATGAAGCCGGCTGCTCACTGACTCTCCGTCTAGCCTACTTCATAGGATCATTGTGAGGATAAAATGGTGGGGTTCCTTGTATGCAATATGTATGCTTCCTTAGGTTCCTTGCAGGAACATGTACAATATTAAATAATAAATATGCCACATATGATACTGGCCAAGGAAGACATGGGCACATATGCTATGGGTGTGAGAGTGTAGCCCATACATCTGCACTAAAGGATTAAAATTCAGTGTTGAGGTAACTCTGATTCTGCCTTTTAAAAAACGTTACTATTTTATGAAGTGCCAAGAACTATGCCAGACTATTCAGGAGCATATTTTGTTCCTTTCCAAACCTTAGCTGAAAACCAATTTTTTCAAGAGCTGTTTTCTATACCCAGTACTCTATTCTACATTTTGCAGCAAGCTGAATAGGCAACTGCGAAATGCATACACCCTGCTGTTGTCTCTCTTTATTGATCAAATATTTAGAGAACACAGTAGCCAAGGATTCTGGTTCCCTTGACTTCATGTTCAGTCCTTGATTGACTATGAATTTGAGTGAATTTGCTCCGATGGTGCCTATTGTCCATAAACTCAAGACATCTGGTTTAGATTGAACTGAAGCCTAATAGAGTGAAGCATTTTGTAGTAGTGGCAATTCTATATCTCCCAAGTCTTTTTTTAATTTCTGTTGCTCAGTTATGTAAAGACTTGCATTATTCACCTCTCACACGCCTTCCTAATCTTTCCCACATGTAGCATAAGGTAGCAATACAGTCTTTATACTTGCTATTGATTTTTATCCACTATGGGGTTTTATGGTAATTTTGTTGTTGCTTTCATGTCATTGTTTTTGATTTTCTGTTTGGACTTTTGTGTGTCAGGGGGTATATGTTATGTGGAAAAGCTACCCTCCTGCTCTGTTGTAATGTTGGGAACCTCAGTATCTTCAGGGCTATACAGCTGTGGTGGAAGTGAATTACACCCATAGTATGTTGTCTGTGATGTAAAGTTTGTGCTAGTTAAGCGTTGAGATGTTTAAAAAATACAGAGGAGCAGATGACATATGGGCAAATTTGTTTTGGTATATATGGCATAAATATGCAACCCTTGAGAATATTTCTGTTCCTTTACATCTTTATAATATGTTGGGGAAGTAAATGTAAGCAGAGAATGTTTTCTTAGATTTTATGGAGAAACAGCATGTTGCATCTTTGGAAATGTAATAGTATATCCTTTTACTGTCTCTGATAAATGCACTGTCTGTAAGAATAATGCTTGCAAACTGCATGCTGATTTTTTGATGGCTCGGAACTCTTGGAATAAAATAAAAACAAACCATCTTGGTCCAGACAGCTAGTAAACAGACTTAGAATAAATATAGGAGATGGCTTCTAACTTGAATGCAAGCAACATTTTTTAAAAGGCCTATGTCAACCATACTGCAATAACTCTAAAATGAGGAAGGCTTGCAAGAATGAAGGTGTGAAAGGTTAAGCTCTTGTTGCCAAATATATGTCTCATGTATGCATTATCATGTACTTTTTGGGTTTGGGGGAGGGAGATAATGGTCAGTATTATCCATATTGTGTACTGTTTACATGTTTGAGTTCTTGTTTGGATTTTACTTGGTGATTTGATATTAATTTTTAATGTGAAAGCACTTAGCATTAGGAGTTTGACATTTTGTCTGACCTTAATCACCAGGAGGATGATGAGAGGTTTATTCAGTGGGAAGAGAACTGTTACTGCACTGACAAAAATGATGGGAAATAAGTAAACAGCCTTTTAAATCTTCTCCAGAAATCAATAGGGTTTAAAGATGATGGACGCTAGTGTTTTTTCTTTTCCTTTTTTTTCTTTTGCTGCTTAAGGACTTCAACCTTTTACGGGAAATGTCTTCTAGAAGTGTCAGCAATTTTTTTCCTGAGCACAATGAATCATTGCTCCAAATAGAACACTCTGCATAGAACACTTCATCATTTATTACAGTGATGATGTTGTATGAGACTTATTGTGGTAATGCAGTTGATGTTTTGCAGTTTAGTGCTTTAAAAAATGATGTAGGCTTTCATAAACTCTAATTGTTGTATCAGCAGGCACTTTCTTTGTAAAATATAAATGGAGAAATTGGTGGTTTTCATTCTTTTAGTGAAATGCGTTTCCTTTCTGTCCCCCTCCACCTCCTCTCCTCAGTCAGGTTTTCTTAAGGTCAGTGAGAGCTTTGCTAAAGTGACAGTTGTCAACATCATTTAATAACGAATGGTAATAGTTCTGGAGTAATTGAATCAGCAGTCTTTTTTAAAAGGCACAGGTTTTGAATTGCCAAATAACAACATTCAAATATATATTCTATTTTCATGAATGATTTATTAGACACTAAGCCAATGCAGAATTTAGTAATGTATCCACAAACAACTATGTTGAGACCTGCATTGATTTACATCCTGCATTGATTTGCATCATCAGTTGCCTATGCTGCTCATTTCTTATGTACTAGCCAATGCTGAATTCATTTTTGACACTGACATGTGCTTGATTTTTTTCAGTCTATGCACGGTTGCTATTAAACAGTACCTGATGACTTGGAAGACCTTGTGAATTTGTATCTCCATATAACTGTTCACTTTGAATGACATGCTTAACAATGAAAATGGGGGCAGCAATTTTATGATGATGCTTATGTATTCCACACATAATTACAAATAAAGTTCCTTCTGAGTATTTTTGATTAATGATGCCATACTTTGGCTTCAACTCTTATTTTTGTTCTGCTTAGAATTCTCTTCTGTGCACACTGAATGGAAAATGTTTTAATTTTTCAATTGATTAGCCATGTGATATGTATTGTACTGGGAACTATTTAGAATGATTCTTCCTAATTTCTTGTGAAGCAGACTGTACCTGCCATTAGCTTTCTTGTTTTTACTATTTATAAAGTTTGTGGCTTGTATGAGAGCAAAACAAAATTAGTGTTTTGATTCTAGAAGGCATAGACCAGACTTTTACAACCTATGCAATTCGCATGTTTTGAACTGTAACTTCCAGCCTTCCAAGTTGTGGCCAACGGGCTGGGGAAGGCTGGGGTTCAGTTTTATCTTCAGTCAAGAATTTTGGAGAGTTTGATGATGAGACATGCTTGGCCAGTGTAGCTGTCTCATTTGGCATGTACTGTTGGCACAAATTTTGCTGTATTGAGAAGGCATAAATTATGGTAGTACACGGTGTTCTGAGTCTGTTAATGGTTATCTTTTTAGCTATTCTGGGCACCTTGCTTTTTAAGAGGAAAAATTAGATATAAACATACAGAGACAGATTAAAAAATGAATAGTAGCTCCATGAGTTTTAACTACTTTCAAAGGTGCAGTTTTGCCATCAGTTGCATGGCAGAATTGCTGTCTTAGCTTATACCACAGGCTTTCTTTGCAGTGCTTCTGGTGCAGAGCTGGATAGCTGTGTCCTGCTTGTGTCTCTTTGTTGAGGGGAAACACCTGCTTTATGCAGACTGTGAACAGTTTCAGGTGGTGTTAGCAAGGAAGCTGCACTGCCAGCAGACTTTAGCTCATGATGGAGGCCCTTGACCTGCAAGACTCAGCAGGTCAAGGGACAGAAAGGAGAAAAAGCCACTTTTCCTCCAAAGCCTGCCAAGCCCATGGCTATGCTTCTGCCAGAATCCTTTGAAGTCTGCAAAGCTGAAAGGGCTGACCCAGTCATTAAGCTTTATTAACTCCCCAGCAAAGCTCTGGACTTACTTAAAGTGCCCTCTGTGGATACATCAGTGGCAACCCTCAGTACTACTGCTGCCCATTTCAGCAGATGGGGTGGGAAGTCTTCAGGCTCTGTGTGACAAATGTGGAGGTGGCACTTTGCAAGGCTTTTGAAACATCTGCAGTTACATTCTTTTGTTTCAGTAACAGTCTTTCTTTTTCAGAGCAGTACTCCTTTGGGTACAATTGCCAAGGGTTGGGGTACAATGGCCTGGAGAAATATTAGCTGTGGATTCTTGTTCACAGTTCTAACTAGATAACGTCACCTTCAAGGACACCAAACTGTTTGGGGGCTTTGTGGATGCTCTTCTGGCAGAGAAAAGAGTTAAGAAAGGGCACATTTGCTAGCAAAAAGGGAAGGATTCAAATTTAAGGCAGCAGTTTTAATAAGAACAGAAATCACACTTCAAGAGGATTCAAACCAAGATGCAATCAGCCTTTCAGCACATCAGGGAAAAGCACCACTCACATCCCTCCATATTCTACCTTGTACAGTGAAGAAGATATACTATGGACATCTCCATGGTATCTGCAGGGTGTTGGGGGATTATCTAGTGCTCTTCTCAGAAAGATGGCTATCCTCTGGGGTAACTGTTCCTGACAGAATTGGTTCTCCCCATCAGTCAAATTTACAGCCTTTCCAAGATCCAGGTATCCAGAGAAACATGGGAAGTTCCAGGAAGCCATAGATTATGCACTATGCATCAAACTAGTAGAGCCAATACCAATGGCAGACATCCACTCTGGGGTGTGTCCCCCCCACATCTGCAAGAAAAATGGGAACTTTCAAACAATAATGAACCTCAAATGGTTTGACAAACAAGTGTCCAAAACAGAGGCTTTGAGATCTGTAGTAGTGGGAATATGAAGGTGAAATTCCTGACATCCATCGACCTCTCAAAGGCCTATGTCCATGGCTGCCCCAGAGAATCTCACCAGTGTTACCTACACTTTTGTTATGACTACAGACATTTCCAGTACTGAGCATACCCATTAAGTCTCTTCTCAGCCTCCAGTGTGTTCACCAAGATCGTTGTTACACATCCACAACTGCCAAGGATACTATTACAGTCACTGCTCTACAACATCTTGACATGGCAGCAGCTTTCAGGATATTCAGGCTGCATTGTCTTGTCTGTAGACCTAGGGCTTCATGGTGAATATGGAAAAGAGCCATCTGACTCCAACATAACACAACACACAGCTGGCCATAATTCTAGACATGATGGAATTCAAGATGTCCCTCATAGATTAGCATTGCTGAGGAGACATACCTACTTTCCAGGTTTCTGGCATCAGTGCAGATATATCTCATACAGCTGGTCCATCTCCTAGGTATTTTCATGTCCTGTCAGGACCTGGTGCAATGGGCATGATTTCACACCAGGCTTCTACAGCACCCTCTACTAAGTGTTTAAGGCCAGGCAATATAGCTTGTTTATCACAAGGTGAGAATACCTACCAAGCTGCTGTGGTGGAAAAATCCTGGACATCTGGAAGAAAGATGCTCACTAGAAGTGTCTGTCAGGAGAATGCTCAGCATGGACCTATTTGGTTGGGATTTCCATTTAGAGGAACAAACAGCTCAGGGGACCTGGATGGTACAGAAGGAACATCATAAGCTGTCTGAAACTGAAAACTGTATTTCTGTGTCTTCAGGCTTTTTACTTTTCCTCAAGGATTGTCATGTGAGTGTCAGAACAAACAATACTATAGTCTGGGTATATATCAAATAGGAGAACAAAATCTTCATCACAAGCTGGCTGAGCACCCAGTCTACAGAGGCAAGCCAATAGCAAACTGTTTTGTAAACTGTTCTGAGAGCCAAACTGGCTATGGAGGATGGTATATAGAAGCTTGAATCAGTGAATCAGTCAGTCAGTCTGTCTCATCGGGTCAAGCTACTTCATCACAGAACGGTGGAGCCATCAAGTCCTTAATGGATCCAAGTGGGCCCCAAAATTGCAGGCATTCTAGAAATAGATTCTTTGGTTTGTCTGACCAAATTTGTATCTTTGCCTCTCAGGAACCTTTCAAATGGAGAGCCAGTGCAGTGTTGTGGTTAAGAGTGCAGTACTGAGACTCAGGAGATCTGGATTCTAGTCTACCCTCAGCCATGGAATCAACTGGGTGACTTTGAACCACTCACAGACTCTCAGCCCAACCTGCCTTACAGGGTTCTTATCAAGAGGATAAGATTGAGAAAAGGGAACAGATGATGTAAACCAGCCTGAATTCCTTGAAGGGAAAAAGGTGGGATACAAATTTAATAAATAAGTGCTTTTGTTCTTAAGCTTTCTATTCCCAATGGCAGTAGGAATAAATGCTTTGGAAGAAGAATGGTCATAGAGGCTCCTGCTTTGCATGAGGATCATTTACAAAATCAGCACATGGCATGCACAGGTGATTCTAATCAGTCCTCACTCCCACATGGTCCTGGTTTCCATATCTAGTTAACTTGTCTGTGGGTCTACCCCATAGCATGGTGCAGCCATGATTTTTTAAAATGGGTTTTAAACTATCCAAGAGCAAATGTAGGTTGTTGGACCTACCATTTCAGGGGCTTGGGCTTCATTCTCATCTGACATTGTTCAAGTTGACAGCTTGAAGCGGGAGGGCAGTAACTAGCCAGTGTGGTTACCCTGCAGAAGTTCCAAAATATTACTGGCCTCTAGGTAGAGTGCTACCAAACGCGTTTCTATAATGAAACATGGAATACATTGCTGAAATGTTATAAAGACAAGGGAATATCCTTTTCCTAAGCAGAATTTGGGAGATTCTAGGGTTCTTCCAGGTAGACTTAGACAAAGGCTTCAGTACTTTGTACCAGTACTGCTCAATAGCCAGTTTATTGCATTGTTTTTATGAACTGTTGTAAAGTATGACACATTTTAAAAAATAAAGCATCTAAAATAACATAAGGTGAGTTGGTCTGTAGAACACCTGGAACAGGTAATCCCTTTAAGTCATTGAATATCCATGTATGCCTTTAAACTTCTTCGTCGTGGCCTCTGTGCAGTCACACATACGGGTGCTGCGCCTGCGCAGTGCCTAGGCTGGAAGATTAAAAAGGTTTTTGGCAGGAAAACTCTGCTCCCCTCCCCCTTCGTGGTATAAATAGAGCGGAGTGTCCGCCATTTTGTTCAGTCTTGAAGACTGAACATTCACCCTCTACAGGTTAAGAATAAAATTAATGACAAACAGCATTGTACCCCAACGGTACCAATACAAATTATAGTATGGTACCGAGAACAATATCCACTCACCGGCATATACCATCGGTACCGATGCAAATTACAGTATGGTACCGAAAAGTAGTATCTACTCATGGACACCGAGTGGGGCCGGTGGGTGGGTTGTGTGACTGCACAGATGGCCACTCGAAGAACATCAGTTACAGGTAAGCAATCTGCCTTTCTTTGTCGTGGCCTCTGTGCATCACACATATGGGTGATTAGCAAGCTTACCCAACTCGGAGGAGGGAGGTGTCATCAGCGAAGAACAGACGAAAGAACAGCCCTGCCGAAAGAGCAGTCCTGCCTGACGCGCACATCAAGCTGATAGTGCTTGGCGAAAGTTCATGGCCCTGCCCACATTGCAGCTTTACAGATATCTTGAAGTGGGACCCCTGTGGCAAAGGTGGATGAAGTTGCAACAGCTCATGTAGAGTGACCCCTCGGGGTAACAGGTAAATCTATTTTTGATAGTTGATAGTCGAAGACAATAGTCTGGGTGATCCAGTGCGACAGCCATTGAGGTGTGATTGGCAGTCCTTTGTCATGTTTGGAGTACTTAGCAAACAGTCTGTTTGTGCGACGGAAGGATTCCGTACGGGAGCGATAGAAAGCCAAGCAGCGGCGAACATCAAGGGTGTGTAGAGCCCGCTCTATTGGATTCGACGGTGCTGGATGGAACGCTGGCAGAACAATATCTTGACTCAAGTGGAATGGTGTAGCCACTTTAGGAAGAAACGATGAGTCCATACGAAGAATGACCTTTTCCTTATGGAAATTAAGATATGGAGGGTCTATGCGGAGAGCAGAAAGTTCGCTCGCTCTCCGAGCTGATGTCACCACTATGAGGAAAGCTGTTTTCCAGGACACCAGGCGTAGGTTGACAGTCGCCAGGGGCTCGAACGGAGGTTTGGTAAGTGCTTGGAGTATGACTGAAAGGCTCCACGTTGGCATAGCCGGGCAAATAGAAGGGTGTAAGTTCTGTAACCCCCGAAGAGAACATCGAAGCAGAGGTTGAGAGAAAACTGATACCCCTTGAAGCACACCATGATAGTGTGAAATGGCGGCTACATAAACTTTAATGGATGACGGTTTCAGTCCCAAGTGATAGAGTTCCAGGAGAAATTGCAAAATATTGTCAATTGAGGCCATTCCAGGAGAAAAAGAATGGCGTTCTGCAAAGAAAGAGAATCTCTTCCATTTAGCTGCATAAGAGCAACGAGTGGACGGTCTTAAAGCAGATGTAAAAATCGCCTGAATTTCTTGGTCAACAGTCGTCAGTAGTGAAGCAGTTGCCGTCGAAACTGACGTAGGGGCCGTTGGTACAGTGCAGTGAATACAGTCCGCTAGAGGTTGGGATGTAGTCGGTACCGATGCAGCGGAATGACTCAAGTGATCCGCCATGCCATCAACCTCAAGGCATTCAGATCTGGATGTCAGACTGCTCTGTTTTGCTGCGTTAATAGCTGAGGAATAGACGGGAGGCGAACCACAGTTGTCTCGGCCACCATGGAGTTGTTGTTATTCCCGTGGCATTCTCTTGAGATATTTTCGCTACCACTTTCGTTAGTGGGATTGGAGGAAATGCATAAAAGGCTATGTTGTCCCAGGGGATCATAAGGGCATCTCCCATCGATCCCGATCCTATGCCTGCCCTGGAACAGTATAGGGCACACACTCTGTTGTCGCAAGTGGTGAACAAGTCCAAGTCTGGATAGCTCCACAAACGGAAGAGGTCCTGGCATATTTGTCTGTCCATCTCCCATTCGTGCGTTGTTGACATATGTCTGCTCAACATGTCTGCTTCGGTGTTGTCAGTCCCTGCAAGGTGGACTGCTAGAAGCATAATGTCCCTCGGTATGCACCAGTCCCAAATGGCCATCGAGAGACGTGCTAAAGCTGGCGATTTTGTGCCGCCCTGTTTGTTGATGTAGAAGACAGCTGGTATGTTGTCTGATGCAATCTGGACTACTTGTCGGCATAGCACAGTCTCAAAAGCTTTGAGGGCGTTGAAGATCGCCTGAATTTCGAGGAAGTTGATGTGCTTCCTTGCTTCCCATTGATTCCAAGTCCCCTGGACCCGAAGATCCGAACATGTTGTACCCCATCTGAGTAGCGATGCATCTGTATACAGGGTCTTCGTTGGATGAGGTGTTCAAAACGAGACACCGACAGACAGATTGCTCAGAATGGTCCACCAAGCTAGAGTGTCGAGTATCACAGACGGAATTTGGATCAGTTTGTTGGGAGAATCTCGCTGTGGGTGAAACGAAGTGTTGAAAAACAGCTGCATGGCCTGCATACATAGTCTGGCATACGGGGCAATGGCAACTGCAGCAGCCATGTGCCCCAGTAGTCTCTGAATGGATATAGCCGGAACCGTTCCGAGCGTTTGGATTCGATGGATGTGGGCACATAAGGTAGCCTGATGGTCTGTAGGGAGGAAAGCTCCCGTGTGGAGTCGAGACATGCCCCGATAAAGTCGATGACCTGAGTGGGAATAAGGGACGATTTTTCGTGGTTAATACATAGTCCAAGATCATCGAGCAAGATGCAGGTCACGTGTATTGCAGACAGAAGACCTTGTTTAGTTTGGGAAACAATTAGCCAGTCGTCTAAGTATGGGTATATTTGCACTCCTCGTGTCCGTAAGTGTGCACATCCTGGTGCCATACACTTTGTAAAAACTCGAGGTGCGGTGGCCAGGCCAAAGGGCAGCACAGCATATTTGAACAAGTCGAGCCCAACAGTAAAAAGCAGGAAACGTCTATGCGAAGGATGGATAGCAATATGAAAATAGGCATCCTTCAAATCCAATGAGGCGAACCAATCCTCTCTCTTCAGTAATGGAAAAATATTCTGTAAAGTGGTCATCCGAAACTTTTTTGGTTTGATGTATTTGTTAAGATTTCATAAGTCCAAAATCGGACGAAGACCACCGTCTCTTTTCAGGACCGTAAAGTATCAGGAGTAGAATCCGTGCAACCCCTCCGAGCGGGATAGTTGTCGAATCACGCCCTCGCGAAGCAACTGAGAGACTTCTTTGCACAGTACCGATGAAGAAGATGTAAATTGAATTGGACACAGTGGAAGGATGACATCGAATTCTATCCTATATCCGAACTGAATGATAGACAACACCCACCTATCAGATGTAATGGACTCCCAAATGGGGAGTCGGCCCTGAAGCTGGTCCCCAAAAGGGAGAGGGGAAGGTGGTGTGGGAAGAGAGAGAATGGTTTGCCCGGACCGTCAACGTGGACGTTTATCAGCGTCGAAGCGCCGCCAGCCCTGGGAGAAACGTTGCTGCAGCTGTTGTCTCCACCGTTGCTGTCTTTGCTGGTAGAGTTGCTGAGGGTAGAATTGTGGACGGTAGGAGGAACGAGGCTATTGCCACTTACGCCTCTGTTGAGGAAGCTCCGTGGGAGCACGGTCATACGCGATTCATGTATCGCTTTTAGCTTGCGGTCAGTTTTTTGATGAAACAATCCGGTACCGTCGAATGGCATTTCCTTGATCCTCCGTTTCATCTTGTCCGGAAAATTGCAATTGCGGAGCCACGCATGTCGGCGCAGTGAGATGGCATTCATGAGAGCCCTCGAATTGGTGTCTACGTGATGTCGTGCAGTGGACAACTGTTGCACTGCTACCTGCATTGCTTCTTTGATGAAGACCTTGGCAAGTTCGGCTTGGCGGTCTGGAAGGGAGGAAGCAATGTTATCCAGCTTCTGCGTAATAAAATACTGGTAACGTGCCAGTGTTGCTTCATAATTCGATATGCACACACCGAGTCCAGAGGCCGCATAGACTCGGCACGCGAGCATATCGATTTTCCTCCCTTCCTTGTCGCGAGGGGCTGTATGACCCCTGGACTCCCTGCCCTGGGAGGATTCAACGATGACAGTTTGGTCGCGGATGGCCAATCAAGAACGGGATGTCATCCTCTCGAACTCTGTACATGGCCTCATACCGATGGGAGGTGGCTTGTGGTTGAGCCGGTTGATCCCAGGGTTGGACCATAGCCTGCCGAAGTGTGGTAATTAGCAGCAGGACTATGGCCGCGGACTGTTCTCCCCTCACAACATCATAGAACCAATCCGTGGATGGGCCAGGCTGTTGACTCGCTTCAATTTCGAGGGAAAAGAGAGATGTGGCTCATCGGGCAAAGCAGGTCCTTGGGAGGCGACTACTACATCGGGGGATGTAGAGTCAACCTCAGATTCATCTGAATCCGGATAATGAGGATGGTCACTCGAAGATGATGTTTTGGGGGAGGTTGGACGTCTCCTCTCCACATGCCTGGACATCGAAGGCAAATCTCTCAGGACCGATGGAGACGCACGATTCCGAGGGAAATATGGATAGGATTGATAACCACCCCAGTCTGGGAAAGCACCATATTCATGCACCCTCCAATCATCATCCCGGTGTTCCGACAAGCGGCTGCGGTGCCTAGTGGCGACGGTGACTCCGCAGGTGGCTCAGTCATGGGCATTGGAGTCGGAGATCGTTCCCTTGGTGGGGAGTCTCTAATCTCACCATCAGAGATGGACTCCCGAAGCGGCTCCTCCACTTGTTGGGGCGGCACGCTCTCAGGCCGAATGATAAGCCTGGGGGATTCCGGTGGTGTCACCTGCATAGTGAGTTGCAGGGCCGGTCCCGAAGGGGTTGGTACTGTGGCGGCAGACGGTACCGAGAAGCCCGATGAACCCGAGCCCCGGTGTTTGGGGAGATCGGGTTTCTTGGTTTTGCGAGTGGGTTTATCTGCCTTCTCCTTCCTCGGTACTTTACGAGCAGAAGGCTTATCCGAACCCGTGTGCTTGCACTTCTCCCGTTTCTTGACTGGGGAAGAAGGCTGCACCTGGGTCTCCGCTGGAGTAGCACCTTCAGCCGAAGGGCACTGCGGAGGAGCGGTGGAAGCGGGATGCTTCGGAGGAGCGCTCATAGTTGAGGCAGAGCGCGGAGGAGGTGCGGCTGAAGAGGAACCAGGCCGTAAGAACAGATGATCAGATTGCATCAAGGCCTGGTCCCAGAGGAGCTTCCGGAGATGGTTCTCCCTGTTCTTCCACGCTTGCTTGGTAAATGCCAAGCAATGGCTGCACTTGTCAGTTCTATGCCCCTCGCCGAGGCAGAGAAGGCATACATAGATCATGCGGATCCGCAGCCGACATTTTGGATCCGCATTCAGTGCATTTGCGGAAGGCTGCTCGCTGCGCCATCGTGGAAAAAGAAGACAAGATGACAGGATAGAGGGTAAGATAATATTTTTGGGGTTTTTTTTAGAATAGAAGAAAGAGAGTTAAAGAAGGGATAAAGGCAAAAAATGGACAGTAAGGACTCAAAGATCTTAGCGAGGGACGTTAACAGGCACGAGGCGCAGCGAACGGCGGTTGCATAAAGGACTGTCTTAATCTGGAGTTGGAAAAATGACGAGGTTGACATCAGGTGAGCTTCCGTGGTGAGGTCATACTATAGTTGTGGGGGGCATTACCAAGAGAGCCCTCCCCCTTGATGTTAACCTCTGAGCCTTCCTTAGAGTTGACACGTGGCAGAAAGTCCTAGATAATTATTCATACATACATACATGTATTTATTGGCTGCCTGTAACTGCTGAGGCCTTCCTACTCCAAGTATTGTAGTCCTAAACATTGTAATGCTTTATAGATAAAAATCAACACCTTGAATTGGGCTTGGAAGCATATCGGTAACAAACACAAGTGGGTCAGAACTGGACTTGTTATATAATCAGAACTACAGGTCCCAGTTATTAGTCTGGCTGCCACAATGTGCACAAATTGCAGCTTCTGCACAGTCTTCACAGCCCCACATTGGGGGCATTGTACTAATCTAATGTAAAGATGACCAGAACATAGATTAGGCTATTCCTGTCCAAACAGGAGTATAGCTGCACCTCTAGCCGGAGCTGGTATATGGCATTCTTTACCTCTGAGGCTACCTGAAACTTAAGTGACAAAGATGGATCAAGGAGAGTCCCAAGCTATGAACTCACTCCTTCAAAGAGAGTATATCCCCATCCAGTACAGGTTGAATACACTCCATCTGGTCAGAAGAACTATCCACCAACAGCATCTTGTGTATGGATCGGACTTCAGCTTGTTAGCCCTTATCCAGTCCATTGTCACAGCAAGGCACTGGTTTAGTACATCCACAGCTTCATCTGATGTAGATGAAAAGGAGGAGTTGAGCTTTATTTCATCACTGTACTCGTGGCAACACACACCAACACTCCAGACAACCCAACTCCGTGGTTTCATATAAATGTTAAATAGTATGATGGACAGAACAGCGTGCTCTGGAATATTTGTTGCATTAGTAACCCCAAATGCACACTGAAGGAAAGTGAACCAATGAGGAAGAATAACACAGCCCACAGGAAAGCACTTCTTTGGGCCCATAATCCCTTGCTTCAGCAACAGTTCCCATTGCATAGAGAATCAAAATAATTTAAGATTATGTAGGAGCACAAGATTGAGGATGGGGGAGGCCACACAGTTATTGTTATCTTAGAGCCCTAAGTGTTGGCTGCAAGTTCTCAGAGCACTGAAAATCCATAGTTTCCATATAAATAATAGTCTTCCTCATGCATGCAAAAACATTCTTTTGGAGCAGGGTTTCTTTTTTTCTTTTTTTGGTTCCTGCTACAAAACAGTGGTTGCGGTGGTGAATTCAAGGCCAAACAAAAAATGCATACACACGCTACACACACTGAGGAGACTTGACTCCTATCCCAGAAAGTCTAAGTGAAAATGAATTTTTAAAAATTAATTTGTGCTGGTTAAGGACCATCCACTGGAGGAAAATGACACTCCATAAATAATAAAATAATTTGTACTGAGGAAAAGGAGGCCTACAGCTACAGCCAAAGGAGGGAAGAGATCCCCACCTTCACTACTGGAGATCAAGAAAGATTAGTCAGGGCTAACTAGCAGCTGCTTTACTACTAGTGTACTGTTATGATAAGGATAAGAATTCTCACCGGCAGCTGCCCTTCTGAATTCCAGTGCACATACAAACAGCTAAACAAAAAGCTCCATTGCTTCTACTCTACTCTCTCTAGGCCAAACTAATCTGCATAGATTTACTCAGTGCTTTTTTTGTAATAAAAAAGTGCCGGAACTCACGTAGTGGGCAGTAAGCGCGCGACCACACACACAGCGGAGTGTCCCAAGCCAAGAGCAGCGCCCTCACTATCAGCAGACACAAAAGCAGCCTGCAGGCACTATGTTAATGATGTTTGCTGCTGATCTGCTACATTCAAAATCACTTCGTAAAATCCATTGGGAAAAAAGGTGCCGGAACACCGTTCTGGTGCGTTCGATGGCAAAAAAAGCCCTGGATTTACTTACTCCAGTGGAAGTACATGTGTCCCTAATTTAGACTGGGATCTTACTGCTCCAAGAAGGGTATGTTGTTTAAAATTCCCAACTCAACCACTTTTGCTTTGAAAGTCCACACGCGTGGTGGTGATGATTATAAAGACCTCTGTTAATTCCATCACTGCCCATTACTACCCATCTACTGGGAAGGCTGGGGTTGTAATGTGATTGGCTGCTTTCCTAGCCAGCAGAAAAACTTTTCTGTGACCTTTTTTTTGGTGGGGGGACACAACCAATTCTGGAAGAGCTCACCCAGTTTCTGCTTGCATGATAAGGAATTCCTGGGCTGCAACAGCAGCTAGTGAATCAAACAAGTATTGGAGGGAAGGGGAGAGAGGGAGACTAGCATTCCACTTGTAACAGGGGAAGTGGTATCAGCAGTATTTATTTTTTCACCAGGGAGGTTTCTTACCCCTCCAACCCCTTGATTCCTACCACCTTGTGCATTTTCAGAAGCTGTTTTGGTAGATCACTGTGACGGACATTTTTGTGAAGTCTCTGGAATGGAGTCTAACTTTGAAAAGTCTGTAAGGTTTTTTGCATTCTTGTGTCAGGTTTCCTTGCTTTATGTATTGTCTGTGTCCTGTTTACTTTAGAATTGATCTATGCTGATGTTGTGGTGACAGCCTCAGTGTAAAGGCCAACTTACACTGTTGAAATAAGTTCTGGGAGTTAACGTAGTAGAAGTAGGTTATAAGCAGTATTGCATGCTGCTGTGTCTTCCCAGTATTTTTGTTCCATAGCTTGGCACTTGCAGTATGGTTTTGCTTTTTCCTCATATAGGCAGGGAATGTTAGTTTTTGATGAAACACATAGACTGGGAAGTAAAGATCATGTAGTTCAGTTCCTTTCCAAATATAGGATTTTCTGTACAACAGATATAATCCTATTACAGATTAGTCTATATGATGCATTTTAATTTAGATAGACAAAGGATAGGGAAGGGTGAATGTAAGGAAAAGCTGCTCTGCATACTTTACACATAGTTATAGTTTTCAGGTGATATTAAGATGAATGGTACATTATGTGCATGTTCAATGAGGGAGTCCTTTACATAGTGGGCAGGAAGGGACAATGTGAAAAAATTGTTTAAGAAACCTTTGAATATTTTTCTTTTAGTAAAACATATTTGAATATTCAAGTCATGTTTTCAACATGCATTCAGCATGTCTAGGAAACTAGACAGGAATCCATATTAAAGCATAGCTTCCTGTTATATCTGATCCAGGAAATGGCAGATAGTGACATTTGACTTAGTCAGGATCTGGATGCCATACTTTAAAGTAGGCTTCTGTATCCTGGATTGTTTGGCAGCCAATGACCATAGATTGAGGGTAACAGAAAACTATGATTTAATAAGACTCTGACTTATTTCTCTGTTTGGCTGGAAAAGCATAGCAATTTCATGATGCACATTCATATCTCGGGTTATTAGGCTGGCACATAAACATCTGGATCTAGCCAGTGCTTGTACTTATAAGAATGGCAGGAACTGTTTTGTGCAAATTTTCTTAATTTATTGCCTCTTAATTATAACCTGGCTAACGAAATTTATTATAGGAAAAAAAAATAATCAATTATGCTTATGTACTGTTCTGCATAGTGATGCATTGACAAATAATTGGGCCCTTTAGGTTCATTGCCTTCATAGTTTCTGTCATTCTTGGTTTAACTGGACAACATAGTTTTGCTTGACTTGATGTTCCTGGTCCATGAATTTAATAAAATGAAAACTAAAGCATTTGCAGCACTTTTATATATCTTTAGAATTAAAAAGAGCTGACAGTTTTAGTGGCAGAGCAAATGTTAATGCTTGTTACACTGATGTTAGAAGACCCAATCATTTGTCAGTGTGCTATAATGCATGCAGTACATCTTCATTTTATAGGCATATAGAAATTGGCTTCAAGTTTCCAAGATAAACTGGTGATCGAGTTGTAATTAACCTTTTGAACCTTGCTTTGTAATAGAATAGCCAATTAGTATACAGTATCAATTACAATTGCTTTCAATTCATTGTTACTCTAAAAGAACCATTGTTAAAGAGTTGTGGATTGTACATCTTTTTCACAAAAAAAGAACATATCGTAAAAAATTTTTAGTAAGTGAATTTCTTGCAGTCAACTATAATATTGCTTTTCCAGTTATTGGCTGGTCTCCAAAAAACAAAGTTATTGTGGTTCAGGAGGTTATTTAATTGTTCAGTTTTTGCATTATCAGACTATAACAGTGCACTGAAATTTAGGAACCAAGGCAGCACCTCCACTGGTGGCAATTTTAAGAAGCAGGAATGATAAATAATTTCACATCTCTCAAAAAAGCCTATTTGGTAGTAGTATATAACTTGGGAAATGTTCAAACTTTGTTCTTCCATAATAAAGTTAAGAAGGAAGTCTTAACAGTATTTTATTTAAAAAATTACTAACTCAATATCTACAAAACTGAGATGACAACCGATAATAATTCCGTACAATTTAGACCTCATATGAGCATATAGCAAAGGAAGCTGCTGTGTAAGGAATTGAATCATTGGTCCTATATAGCCTAGGAGCTATTGACTCTTGCCTTCCCCAACCTGGTGTCTTTCAGATGTTTTGAACTTTACCTCTCATCAGCTACTGACAGCACAGCGATTGGTAAAGAATGCTGGGAGTTATAGTTCAAAACATCTGGAGGGCTCTAGGTTCGAAAAACCTGGTCTATTCTGACTGCTAGTGATTTTCAAAGAACTTATGCATAGCTCACAGATGATTGATCTTGAGACCCTGTGCAAGCAAAGCATATATTTTCCCATTGAAATAATTTATTATAATTGCCTTGTACATTAATGGTTATTCTTGAAAATGTCCCTGCCAAAGTCCCACAGATAATCTTCACTGGATAGTGTCCTGAGCCAGATTTCAACACTTCTATACTAAATGGACTGACTAGATAGTTTAGAATGATTTTGCCCAGATTACAGAACTCAGTGATAGCACATTTGAGTCTTAATTCAGGAAATATAGCATGAAATTTTATCTTTGTTTCTCTCTGACTTAGTGGTATCTGTAGGCTTATTTGCAATCAGTATTTTGTGTTAGGGACAAATCCTTTGCTAGTGTCTCCTGTTTTGGCATAATCTTCATCAACTTTGTGTCTTGGAAGGGTGGTATATCTTTCATATCCTCCTTGTCTGGACTATGTGACTCTTGTAAAGGAGACCCCACCTAGTCTTGCAGCACCTTTCTACAGCATGGAAGAGAATCCTTGAAATAGCCCTTGGATGCATTGCATTCATCCCAGGAAGAGCCTAACATGATATGGGAATCATGGGCATTGAACTCCCATAATGATTTGTCTGTAATTGCAAAATTCTTATAAATGGGACTTTTCTCTTTATAGCAGTAAAAACAATAGTTCTGCTTGTCAGGAGGGTATAAGTAATGCTAGCAGAGTTTCTCCAGGTAAGGACAAGATTGTACAGACCAATCCAGTGTGGAGAAGCCTCCTGACAAAGGCGTGTCTATGGTTCAGTCATCCTTGTTGCAGTAAGGGTCCAAATTGTGCCATAAGTGGAGTGCAATCTGCCAGAAGTTTTCTTTTTTTCCTGAAGAGGTCCACCTGGTGGTGCTATGAGATTCAGAGCAATGATTAAAATCATGGTTGGATTGGACTGAGTTCTAGCACAAGAAAACTACCATCACTGACTTCCAAACATTGCAGTCTTAACATGTGTGTTGTTTTCTTGGCTTCATTTTGGGTCTTGATCAGGTCTAATTGAGTCTCTTGCTAAATCTGTGCACAAGGGTGGGTAAGAAATAGATTTCCAGATGTTTAGGATTTTAACTTCATCACTTCAGTTCCATTGTCCATGCTGGCAGGTACTTCTGGGAGGTTTAAGTCCAAAATAGCTAGAGGTCCTACCTTCTGTTCATCTGTGTTGTACAGTAGTAAGAAGCAGTGGAGGGCTATGGGCTTGGTAATACTGAAGCCAGTCATGGCAGAAGCCACCCACTACTGTGATGCAATGATGATGCAGCATGAGTAGGGCTCACTACCAAACAGGCTGAGAGTTTGAAGCATTAGGGATCCTTCTGTGTGATGGGCAGCCTGGTTGTAGAATGCATCCTGTAGAGAGGCTTGTTTGGTAGCCTACTTCCTTTATAGCCTTTTTCCTCTCTTTTTGGACAAGTGAAAGCTTTTGTTTTAAAATTGTTGAAGGCCTTGTAAGAATCTGTGACCTAACCTTGATGTTTTGATCTACTTTGTATGCCGTGTATTTTTAGTCATGTTGTAAACTGGTTTTATTAACTTTCACACTTTCTGCTAGAAATGTTTATGCTGTAATCTTTTGATGATATTGTATCATTATTTTATATATTTTGAGCCACTGAGAGAATAATATTGGATGGCTATATAAATGTTGTGAATAGAAAATAACAGTCCTTTAACATTGCACAATAAATTCTACCTTTGTTATATGATGGGATAGGCTGATTACTTTAGATTCTTTTAAGACCCTAAGATAAAGCCTGAAACTATATGGTGTAGGTTAGGAGAGCATTCTTTGATCTTCCTGTCAAAAACATGGAAGGTTCTAGCCTAGCTTGTACATACATACAGAATGTTGACTTCTGGGAGCCTTTGGGCATATATGCAACCAGTATTCTGAGGTACTGCAGTCAATGAGAATTGTACCATGCACTCTCAGCTCTGCACCTATCTGCATTTATTCTAATCCTGTGCTTGTCCATTGAAAAGTAATCCCCATGAGCCCAGTGGGACTTACATCTTAGTAAATGTGTGTGTGATTGAAGGCCAAGGATTATTTTGGCAGAAATCCTGGTATGCCACTTTCACAAGAGGGTGCAAATTTTGTTTCAAGTAGTGCCTTTCTTCTTCATGCAATATTCCACTCAGATTGCTATGATTGTACAATTACTATTCCTCTGCTCTTGGAGCATACAATAGCAATTCTGACACTTGTTCCCCAATGTGTATGTCTGCTTACAATTTCTAACAACGTTAAGCACTTACAAATAATAATTTTAAAGACAGACTTAATATACTGTTATTTTTACCAGCAAGGCAGCATATGCCAGGATAATCTTCTGTTTCTGCATTGTATGTGTTTTGCATGTTGAAATAAAGGACTGTGAGCATTAATAAGACATTTAAATTCATTATAATGAAAAAAGTCTCCATTTAAAAGCAACGATTGTATATAATGTCTGCCAGAGCAAACTGTCTCATAGAAAAGCATTCCTTTTATCTCTGTATAGAAGAGTGCTGGAAAACATGAATAAAGGTAGCTGTAGTAATGAGCAATACAGTCGAGAGAGGTGATTTATGATACCTGTTTCTGACAGCTATAGTGCTGAGATTCCCAGGGTATGTGATCACTGTGTTAGCATTCTGACAGCTCAGCATTTAGAACATTATGGTAATTTATGCAGCAGACGCTGTCACCTGCACTGTCAGAGTTTCTCTTTAATGATGGTGTAACTATTTTGTTTGTTTGTACTGCATTCTTTTCATTTGGCTAATGCCTTCTCATTAGATTCAGCCTCGAAAATGAGAGTAATTAAGTGCTTCCTATAGCTCAGATGCAATGATTAAGTTGCAGAGCTGCTGCTGGTTATGTCTTGTCATTTATCTCTATTAATCTGAGAATAATCAAGATGATAAACACATGTAATTTTTGCTAATGTTCAATAGATGAAATGTATAGTTTCTTAATCGAACCCAAATAGTGTGTGTATATATGTGTGTGCAAGTTTTATTATTGTTCTTTCAGTGTTTTAAGCAAACATACTATTTTCTGTATTAGTTGCAGTTACAGAGAAGCATATAGCACTAGGCAATAATTTCAGTTACTTTGAATGCATCATTCTTACTGGAATATGATGTAGATAAATAAATAAATTCTTGTAGTTCTCAGGGGAGTCTGCAAAATATGCTGAGGTTCATTGTATTGCTCAGGAATAAAACTTGTCTTTAGATATCAGTGTGGGTTTTTCCTTGTGTCATTTTTCGCTCTTCTACAGAATTTCTTAAATAATAATTTTAAGGCTTATTATAATTAAATTCAAGTTTGTGTGAAGTTAGGTATGCATATGTAATTTGATCTTTTTATCTCACAAATGAGTTTTAATGTCTTACAGCAATTTTGTAAACCTTTGTTTGCTTGAAATGCTAGAAATCCAGGCATTGTCATGCTTTGTTCTTTCCCATATTAATACTGACTGAGGATAACTGACTGATTAACCTAGATATGCAGGGACACTAAGTGTAGTGTGAGCAAGACTGCAAGTCTAATGGCATGGTCAGTTAATTTCCATCTCTTGGAAAAACATTGTGCTATGATCAGCCAATAGTCCTGGAAAGTTCTGTATACTTACAGAGTATTTGCATGTCACCATAAGTCAGTCATTTATACACAGCATGGTTATTAACGCTGCTCAAAAACTCCTGGTGGAAGCAGAAGTGGCAAAACAAAGCACAAACTGTGAAGGCCTGTGGTTTGTTTAGTGTAACATGCAAACCTGATGTCTGGCTTGTCTCTTCTCTTGACAAGCCTGGGAACACCCCCAACAATGTAGGAGCTTAGGGTGGGGAGCAGTTGAGCAGTGTTTGAGTCGCATTGCTTGTGCAAGATAAGTCAGGGTTCTCATGATATGCATGATATCTTCCATTAACTGATCTTGCTTGATGTTCTTATTTCCATAGAGAACCTCACAGAAATCCTTCATTATTGTTTCATTGTATCTAAGCAAGTATGTGGTCTAAGGTTCAAAGGGTATGTGAAGAATGTATAATTTTGGGTTGTATTTCTAGCTAATACACAGATTATTTATAAGCTGATTTGTTTTAATAGTTTTAGTAGCCTATCAAGATTCAAGATTTTCAGATAATATACTAGGTAAATGAGCTGGATTTAGAGTGGTAATTTAACTTAGACTTTGTATGTGATTTCAAACTCACTCATTCTCTCTGTGATGTATCAGCCCCCAAAGCCAAAGAGAGGAGAATTTCCTGAACAGGCAGCTGCATAGAAAGTATGTTGATCTCTGTGAAATGAGTTGTATAATAAGAGATAGAAGTTTGTGGTTCTAAACCAATCAGAAACATGGTCTTCAGAGCAAGAGATTTTCTGCTCCCTTGGAACTGATTATGGAAATCTTGATTTCTGTTCCTCCCTCTGCCACATTTTCATTGTTGTGACTTTTAGAGAATTGCCAAAACTTCAGTTTACCCCATTTACAAAATAGGTTTAATATGAATCCACCTGAAGTGTTTGTTGTCTGTACATTAGGTATAGAGGTTAATATGTAGGTGGCTTGGGATATGTTGATACAGTTTAAGTGCATGGAGATGGCAATCTGTGTGCAGTTGATGGTTAGTAATTCAGTGGTTTAGTCCATTTCAGCCTTGTATTTTTGTGACACTGGATAAACATTTTCAGAACAATGTTGACAAGGGCCACTTCTTCCTAGTGTGGCCATTCCTTCTGAAAGTAAAGGGACTTGTTAAGACTTCTTGGAAATTTTCTGCACACTCTCCCCCCACACATCCTGTTTCTTCAGGAAAAGATCCTCAAACATTGGTGTTTGATGCCACTACACCTACCACTACATAGTCCCACCATCCAAGTTAGACATTAAATAAAAGTAGGGGGAATTATACCAGAGTCATGTAAAATAGAGGAGGTTTGGAAGGACTGGTGTAACTTCATGCTGGAGAGGTGAGAGAGAGAAAAAATAAATGTGGGGGGAGATCTGCGTTTGAGCAGGCATAGGATGAATGGAAAAATCTGTAGCTTTTATAGGACAAAGAGACACTACCTAGATTGGGGAATTCAGAAGGAGAAGTCAAATGACTCTAGCTTAAACAAATATATTAAAGTTTCTTAATAAATGTATCAAGATTTCTTAATTTTAAAAAATTCAAGTCAGCAAAGCTTATTTTGCAATATTATTTCTACTTGCTTTGGGTTACAGCTGTAAGTTACTTGGAATGTCTAGAAGACATTAATTGCCTTGTTTTTGCAGACCAGTTCCCATTTAAATAGAATATTTAATTTTCATATGCATTGTATTGTTGCAATATTCTGTCCAAAGGGTAAGCACATCACCATTGTTTTTAGAAACAACATTAAGAGTAATTACCACTTGTGTAGGGCAGCTCTGAAGCAGTAGTTGAAAATACCATACATTGCTGGATCATTTTTTCAGGAAAAAAAGGTTGAAAGTGGCCAGTGATGGCTGCTGGGCTTTCATTTTTCTGTGACTGGTAAATGAAACGCATGCAGCCTCACCAAACTACATGACTAATGACAACCTCTAGTGGCTTCTGCAATCAAAGATTAATTTGCTTTATCAAGTTTAAAGAATAGTAGGTGATAAATCATGTCAGAAACAAATAATCAGTGGCAGGCTGATGTTCTTTTGCGCAGTGGAGGACAGGTGCAATGGAGGATTTGTCTCCCATACATGGCTAATGTTGTTCCCTCACTCTTATGCCAACTCCTAATGTTTATTGTGTTGATTTTTAAATCAGACAACACCCTTTGTCAAATCAACTAAAATTTGAAAAAGAAATGGACTTACTCTTTTAAAAATTAAATACATTTTGAGAAACAAATGCTTTCACTTCTTAAGAAGAATAGTGGGCTATATTTTTATAGCAAAATAAATCTCTTTTAGACAGTGTGTGTGCATGTGTATGTGTGAGAGCAGGGGAAGGGAGTGTGCACACACACCCAAGCATACAATATATACCTGCTTTTTTTTCTTTTAATTGTTTAAGAAAGCAAGATACTGGATATACTCAGTCTTGTAGGATGCATCAGCAGAATTGGTAAACATGTAAAGCTAGGGATGTATCCGTAAACAGTGCAGTCCTAAATGTATCTATTCAGAAGTAAGTCCCACTGGTTTTGATAGGACTTGAGCACAGGAAAGTCTGTACAGGATTACAATCTGAATGTCTTACTCTGTATCAATTCATTTTATTTGGCTTTCCTCAGATGCATGCTGGAATATATTTAAGAATCACAAGCTGAATCCATTACGAATTGCATAGTTAAAATTCAGTAGTTCAGCATTGTTATCTTTATCATACAAATATCTAATGAATACAGTAATCACCAGTTAAAAAAAATTAACAAAAAATGTTAATTTGTTTTTTCATTTGGTAAAATTTTGCATTATATTTAGACTGCAATTATGTGCACAATTACCTGAAAGTAAGCTCTCTAAACACATTGAGACTTATTTCCAAATATGTGAGTGTGTGTGCACACGTGCGCTTGGGCTATACCCCACTACTTTTTAACTGCAGTGGTAGGGCAATCCTGATAGTGTAGAGATGATAGTTCAGGTTGAGTTTGAGAATGTCAAATGCTGACAAGAGCCATCTAGGACCCATCATTCATTGAGTTGACTGCTGCCTGTTGTTCCACTTCTTGTGATGATAAACTGACAGTCAAGGCATTTTTGATACTTAGAAGCACTGAGTATCAGAGTATATTGTTGTATGCATGCTCTTGGATAAATGTTTGAATGTTTTGTCAAAGTCAATTATCCTTTTTATTAACTTAAAATTTAAATACACTAATGTCTTTCCCTCTAGTTCAACTCTGCCGGGAAAGGTCAGTCTGTCTCATTAGTGTTTGGAAATGTAAGTGATTCACATGCAAATGCTGTAGTGTTTGTATGTGTGTAGCAAATGAATCTACATTAATTTCTTTCAGACTAATGCTCAGTGCTTATAGAACAACCTTTCAAAGTCATAACAGTTCCCATAAATATGAGTTTTAAAAATTTAAAGTTGAATTATTTATTTAGTGTTTTTGTTCAATGTGTTTGTCATTGTCTATTTGTAGGAATGAGTGAAAGCGTCCTCTGTTTGCTTTTTATAGTCATGTCTGTACTTTCCTGCAGTATGAAAATGTCTGCTTACAAAAAGAACTACCATTGCAATTAAAGATAAATGTTGTTCTTCTGGAATCAAATGTAGTTCATCTAAACAACATTATTAGTAAAAAGAGACATTAATTCCTGTTGATTGGCAAGCCTTCTGCATATGGCCAAGATTATTCATTTTATGTATATACATCAGATCCATAAATTCAACACACTAAAGAATGTTCATTTTTATGTTCACTAATGTTCACTATGTTCACTAAAGAATGTTCACTAATTAGGATGGGGTAGGAACCTTGTAGCCCTCCAGAAGATGTGGCCTGTAACACCAATTAGCCTTAGATGGCGTAGCCAATGGTGAGGGATGATGTTGACCAAAACATCAGAAGGGCCTCAATTGCCCACTGCAAGTTTAAGATGTAGCCTAAAATGATTCAAAAGGGTGTATTATTTTCCTTCCTAATTTTCCCCCTCTTTGCCAAAGATAAGCTGTATTTTCAAGTATATACAGAAAACACACATGCCTTTTATTCAGGTGCTTGGATTATTATGTTGCCAAGCCAAAGGATCAAGACAGAGGGACAGTTGTGGTATAGTAGCTAAAGTATTGGGTGGGGACCTGGGAAGTTGGACTAATACCCATTGAGCAGTGAAGCTTGCTGGTTGACTTGGGCTAGCTTAGATTAGCCTACCTCTCAGGCTAGTTGTGAGTTTAAGGAGGACCATGTAAGCCACCTTTGTTTCCTTGCAAGAGCCAAAAAGATGAAAAATAACAATAACAAACAACACACTGCATTGCCAACCTTGAAACAAAACAAAATAATAAAAAGCAAATAGTATATACAATTAAACATAAATTATGACAATAAAAACATGAACATAATTCTACAGTTAATTAAAATACAGGCCTTAATCACTGGTTATTAAGGAATGGCTTCACCACAGTGCTGCTGTAACATTACATGTAGGTAGGTAGGGCCAGCCAAACAGGTCTTTTCCATGCAGTTCTTGTTAGGGTCAGAGGCACTAGCTAGGTGGAAAGCAGAGGCATGAATGCCTCTGCCCACATGGTGTTCAATAGTTCTAAGAATACTGAAAATAAAAATGTGGGAAAATGTCTCCCAAATATAATATGGCTCCCATGTATACCTGAAGATCAGTCCGATCTTAAACCCCCATAAAATAACCAAGCTTTAATCTTGTATACATGCATTTCCTTAAGGCAGAACCTCTTTCTCTATTCCTTTCATTTCACTTCACTGCAAAATAGGTGAAACTGCCTGGGTTGTTTATAATAGTCCCTGGAACAGTACCATAATAACAATGAAATAATTGGTTTTTTCCCTAAAATGCAAAACTTAAAAACAATTTAATAGCTAAAACAAGATTTGATACAAAATAGACCTGTCATATGTGTTCTCATCAAGCAATTTAAATATAGATGTCTGTAAATGCCTTTGCCTAGAAAACTGTCTTAACCTGGCACCAGAATGATGACAAAGTTGGCAGCAGGTGAAAAGATGTGGGGCTCAATGAAAAGATTGTTCCACAGTTGACCACTACTGGGAAAGCTCTCCTTTTTCCTGCTTCCCTCTGAGCCTCACTTGGAACGGCATGCGGAGGAAGGCTTAAGAAGTTGAACTTAGTATCCAGGTAGATTGCAGTTGGGAGAGGCACTCCATCATGTATTACATGGCTTTATAGCTCCCAAGCACCTTGACTCAGACTTGGTAGCTATTGCAAGCAGGTGAGAGTTGTGTGTTCAGACATTCTGGTCCTAGTTATTAGTCTGGTTGCCACATTTTGCACACAGTGCAGCTTCTGAACAGTTCTTCTGGGCCACCCCAAATAGACTGCCCTGCTTTAATTTAAAATACACAAGAATATCAATTACTGAAACCAGCTTTTTTGTGCAGTTTGGGGTATAGCTGGTGTACTAACTGAGGCTGGAAGAAAGCATTCCATGCCACTGAGCCCACCTCAGCCTCTTGCGACAAAGATGGCTCCAGGAGGACCACCAAGCTATGGAAATGTTCCTTCAAGGGAAGTGCAACCCCATGCAGAACAGGCTGAACAGTCTCCATCTGGTCAGAGGAATCACCCACTACACTATCTCAGTCTTGTCTGGACTGAATTTCAATTTCGCAGCCTTCATCCAATCCATTGTCTTAGTCAGGCACTTGTATAGCACATCTGTAGCCTCACCTGTAGATGAAAAGGAGTTAGAGCTGCATGTCATCAGCATACTGATGATAGTGCATTCCAAAACTCTGGATGACCCCACTCAGCAGTTTCATGTAGATGTTGAACAGTGTGAGGTGAGGAACCATAATCAACTGTATGCTGGAGAATTCATGATGTCTAGCAATATTCCTCAAACATCACCTTCTTGAACCAGGCATCCAAGTAGGACTGGAACTGCTAGAATAAGTAGGCCCCCAATCCCAGCTGACGCAGTCACCCTAGAAGGATACCATGGTCAATTATATTGAAAGGCACCAAGAGATCCATGAGTATCAGCAGGATAACATTCTACCTGTTTCAATTCTGGTATAGGTACAGAATGAACAAAGCGATTTCCATGACAAAATTTGGCCCAAACCCTAACTGAAAGAATCAAGATAATCAGTAGAATCAGTCCTAGAACAGATTGGCCAGCACCTCCTCAAGGACCTTACCTAGAAAAGAAATGTTTGCCACTGGTCTGAAGTTAAGATTTTCCAGGTGCAGATATTTCTTCAGGTGTGGTCTTGCCACTGCCTCTTTCAGATGGCGCTAGAGCATTCCCTCTTGTAAGGAGGCATTTGCTCACCTGCCAGGCCCAGCCAGTTGTTGCCTTCTTGCTGACTTTTATAAGCCAGGAGAGGCAAGTATCCAGTGCAAAAGTGGTTGCACAAAATATCCAATGTGAAAGGTTGCTTGTTTACTGCACCCTACCTACAGCATCTGTTTCTGGTAGCAGAATGGTGAGGAAGCAGTTTTCCTTCTGTGCAGTAATTTCACCAGTCCCCCACTCCCACATTCTTGGGAAGCCTGGGGGATACATAGAGGGAGGGGAAGAATGGAAAGTGTCTGTGGAACATTGAATTCTACCTGTATCTAGCAAATATTTAATCAAAATTAGTAACTATATGACTGTGAAAATTAAGAGTAATTCCACCTTAAATGCATAAAAGCTGACTGTCAGGTTAATTGTAGAAAAAACTTCTGATAGAAAAACACACACAAGCCTTTGTAATTTCTGTATAGGTTTCATTTTACATCACTGGCAGCCAGCATCAGCTTGAACCAATTCAGATTCAGTAACCAATCTTTTGTAATACCTGTTGCTTGTACAGGCCTCTCTATGAGTTCCTTTCTTTTTGATATCCCTGTATGCAATATATGAAATAGATCTTTCCTAGTTATTTCTTCTGCAAACCAGGGCTCGTTATCTTTTTAATTGCATACGGAAGTCTTCAAACTCAACTCTGGGGGCACTTAATTTTCCTATCTGCTAATTGTGTGTCTCTACAGTCCCCAGAGAGCAGCCTAGTTTGTATAGAACAACATTGCAGACTTTCAAGTGTTTTTAAACAACCCATTGCTGGCTGCTCAGGTTCAGAACTCTGACTTGTCTCTCCTCTGACAAGCCAGGTTGGAATCTCATTCGATAGAAGCAAGCCAGAGTTTTGAGTCTGGACATCAGGGTTGGTTTTTCAGTCACCCTTGCTGGTAGGAGGAGCCAAATAGCAATTTTGCAATGTAGTCTAGCGCACAGTGCTTCTGAACTGGCCTAGTGAATGTACCAGGATTGGCTGAGCCTAAACCTTTGTGTTGTACCTGAGCTCTACTTAGAGTGAGAAATACTGCCATTGGCTAAGAGTCAATATAATACTTATCACTGATTACTAGGCAATTTTTAAATAAGAAGTTGGATCTCTGCAGCCATGGCCTGTCCTTGAAACTAAATTCTATTTGCAATGTGGCTGACCAAGATGAATGTGCCCTGTGCCAGATTGTGCAACTCTGTGCCCTTTTGCAGATATTTATGTTGTACAGAAGTATGGAATTGCATAAACAGTAGTTAACTTTTGTGCTATTAGATCTAAAGATCTGTAAGCAAAGTTAAGATTTGCTGCTTTGATTTCATATTGATTGTATTGTATTTTGTGGTTCCAAGAAATCTTTGCTCTTAAGGGGAATGGAGGAGATGAAAGAGGCTGTTCTTTTTCCTTTTCAAACAAGTGAACTAGCAATTAGCATCTGACAAAGAAGGGTCTATTGCGCTTGGTACTCACCTACCTTTTAATTCCCTGGGAAAAACAACTATACCTCCCAGAATGCCTCAGCCAGCCATGACCCTTTTTTGTCTAAGCATGCACAGAATTGTGTTCTTACTTGCCGTAAGGGATTTGAAGGAGGCAAATGGTGAAAAATCAGACTAACCAGACTCTCACTGATAATGAGACTTTTGTATATCCTTCAGTAGAATGTTGGGGGTTCACTTCTTGAACTGCTTTATGGACTTTATATGATTTGTGTAATATTGTTACTATTCTGGTGTGCATGCAGACACTTAAAGAATATATTTCTAATCCTTCCTTGGAGAAGGTCCAGTCCTTGTCATCTCCATTTGAAAGTACTTAGGTGGCAGGTACTTGGAAAGACCTCTCTTTATCCAAGATCTGGAGAGCTGTTGCCTATCAAAAGTAGACAGTACTGGGTGAGCTGAACTAAGTGTCTGACTTGGTACAAGATAGCTTCCTATGTTTGCCCAAGAAAGAAAAAAAGGGATATCAGCCTTCCTTGCTGAGTATTGTATCTGATTGGCACATGTTCTTCCCCTCTCCTTTCTGAGAATCTATAAAAGTCATTCCCAGCCCAAGTGTCAGGGAAGAACATGTAAAATTGGAAGTCTCTTGGAAGAGGATTTTTCTACTGGTGACTAGAATAATCACTTTTTTTTGCAAGTTCATAATAGCTTATGTCAAAATACTAACTCAGGTAGTTGCATTTCCCATTGCAGTAGAGGGAAAGTGCACATGTCCAACAGGCCATTCACAATCCATGCTGAAAAGAAGCAGAACAAAGGGCAAAATATCACAAATGCATGGGCTAAACTTTACTGAGGTTTTGAATCTTGATTGCTTGCCAGTCAGTCATCCTAACCTGGACAGTTTGTAGCTCTCCACACGTTTTGGCCTACAGTTCCCATCATCCCTCACCATTGCCTTTGCTAGCTGGGGTTGATAGGAGCTGAAGACCAAATCATTTGAACGGCTCCAAATTGTTTGTTGCTGCCCTAAACAATAATTGCTGTTAGCTAGAGTAGCTCTCCATAGTCTATAGTTTCAAAGTACTAACAAAAATGGGTTGCAAACCTCCAATGGGCTTTTCCATTGATGCTTCCTTTGGTCCCACAAAGCAAAAAGCGTTGCAAACTAGCCTCTGTCATGTATGTTACTGGGGAATGAATACCAGTTCTAAGTTAAGATTCAGTCCTTCTTTGCCTACTGTATATGGTCATCAGCAACCCAATGACAGCTGTTAGGATGACAATTAAACCCACACTTCCATTTACAACCAACAAGGATACATGAATTTTATTAATCCATGCATCCCTTTTTGGTCCTACTACTCCACTAACTTTTGAGATCACAGAGACTAGGTAGCCCTCAAAGGTCAAACCTATCCATTGAGATCTCCAATGAGCAGTGGTTCTTACATTGCCTCCTATATATTTTTGGGAAGGTGTCTCCAGCCTCTTGCAGTAAAGCTCATCCATGTCTTTACACTTTTGCTGATTGGTCTCTGCTCTGGTTCTCTCTCATTACTTTCCCCCAGGTCCCCTAGATTTATACTAGGTACCATTAGATGTGTTCCATCAGTTTGCTGGGTTTCCCTTGTGGTTTCAAGCTTAAGCTGTGAGATGGTCCAAAAAAGTCTTGTTAAGTGCTGTCAGTGAATGCCCTCCAAAATGACTTGTCCTTGACAGTCCTGCTCAGCTCTTGTAAATGCAAGTCTGTGGGTTCCTTTATAAAGTTTATACATCTCATAGCTGACATTTCCCCATCTTCTTCTTCCTTCAACTTACCCTAGCATGATTGCCTTCTCCAATCTTGTGATGTGCCCAAAGTATGATGGCTTCAGTTCCATTATTTTTGCTTTCAGGACAAGTTCTGGTCTAATTTGATCCAGGACACATTTGTTCATCTTTTTGTCAGCCCAGGGTATTTTCAAAGCTCTGCTCCAGTACTATGTTTCAGATGCATGGATTTTTGTCATTGTCCAGTTTTCACACCAATACATAGAGATCTTAACCTTGGTATCCACTGAAATGCCCTTAGACTTGATCTTTTCTAGTTACTTTATAGCTGCCTTTCCAAGTCTCAGTCTTTTAATTTCTTGACTACAGTCTTCCTTTGAATTGATGAGTGAGGCAAAGTATGTACAATCTCTTACAATTTCAATTTCTTCATTAATGAAAGTAAAGTTCTATAATTCTTCAGTAGTCATGGTTTTTATTTTCTAAATGTTTAACAGCAGTCCTTGTCCTGTTCTTATGCATTCTTCTTTCACTTTCATCAGGAGTAATTTGCATTTCTTACTGCTTTCTGCCAGTAATACAGTATTATGTACACATCTGAAATTGTTAATATATCTTCTGCCATCTTATCTCGAACCAGGTTCTGTATGATACATTCTGTGTAAAGACTGAAAAAATGGGGAGATAAAATACAGCGTTGTCTGATGCCTTTCCCTATAAGAAACCATTCTGTTTCTCCATATTCTTTGCTAACAGTAGCTTCTTGTTCACAATGTGGGTTGCATATTAGGGCAATCAAGGGCTGAGGTAAACCCATTTCTTTCAGATCCACCCATAGCTTCTTGTGATTCACATAGTCAAAGGCTTTGTTGTAATCTATAAAGCAGAGACTGATCTTCTGAAATTTTTTGCTGTGCTCCAGTAGCCAACTCATATTTGCAATATGATTTTGATTGCCTCTTCCTTTTTGAAATTTATCTTGAATGTCAAGCATAGCTTGCTCCATATAAGACAAAACTGTCGCAACTCTTTGAGCATGAATTTGTTTGCATGGGAAATTGGTGCAATGGTACAGCAATTGCTGCAGTCCTTTGCATCTCCTCCTTGGGGACTAGAATGTACATTGAATGCTTCCAGGCTGTGGGCCATTGTTTTACTTGCAATAACTTGATAGGATTTACCAATTCATGTCTGTGCATCTTAAAATAGTTCTAGTGGTACCTTATCTATTCTGGGTGCTTTATTCTTGCCAAATGTTTTCAGAGTAGATATCAATATCACCTAACTTTCTAAAACTGTAGGTTCTTCCTCATAGGATTCCTCTTTGAAGGAGTCTGAACTTTTTCTCTCTTCTGTATAGGTCTTCATATATTGTTTTCACCTTTTCTTGATTTGTTTCCAGTCAGGCAGTGTCTTCCTCTTTTGGTCATTCACAGCATACCTAATCCAGGTTTGCATTTCCCTTTCATTTCTTCAATCTTCTAGAAAAGGTCTCCTGTTTTTTTGCTTTTGTTGTTCTCTTGTATTTCTCTGCACTGATCATTGCAACAGTTTTTGTTTATTTCTGCATGATAGTCACTAAAAAGTTTCATTGAAGACTCTGACCCTGTTTCTGTCCCATTTTGCTTCTGTTTCTTGCCTGTCCTTACCAATTACCAGTTTCTTTTCTCTTAGTGGTTTCTTTCTTTTGGATACAGCATTCTTTCCCAGTAACAGTTCTGGTTTCAGTCTACATTTCTTCTGGTTCATGGTTAATAGAATTCAGTAATATACAGTGGTACCTCGGCTCACGAACACCTCAGATCATGACCAAATCAGATCATGAACAAACATTTCATAACAATTTTGACTCGGGTTGCGAACTCTGTATTGGATGGGGGGATGGCTGCAATTGTGCTGGGGGCTGGAGGAGATGGCCAAGATCACGCCCGTCTTTCCTGCATGAGTGCGCCAGTGATTGTGCCTGTCTTTTCTGCAGGAGCACAACCACAATCTTGGCCATCTCCCCCTCCCCCAGCACGATCGTGCCCGTCTCCCCCCCCCCCCCCAGCACACCTACATTCGCACCTTTCTCTCTGCCCCAGCGTGTGCAGGGATGACAGGCTCAATTGCAGTCATGCTGGGGGGCGGGGGGAGATGGCCGTGATCTTTGTTGTTCTTTGTCATTTTGCTTCTTCACATTTTTCTGATTAAAAGAAATAGTTACCGAACGGATTAACCTTATTTACATTGAATCTTATGGGGGAATTTAACTGGGCTCACAACCAATTTGGGTCACAACCAGAGTCCTGGAATGGATTAAGTTTGTGAGCCAAGGTACCACTGTATATTTGTTCTTTACCGAGACTTTAATTCCTCAGGAATGTCGTTTTAAGTTGTGTCCTGGCGTTGTGCTTCTTTCCAGCTTCACTCTACTTTTTTCTATGAATAGCTCATGGTTGCCACCACATTCTGCTCCTGGTCTTGTGTTGACAGCGAGAATACAGTTTCACCATCTCTTCCTTTGAATTATATGACCTATTGCATTTCTGCATTGATCATCTAGCAATGTCCATGTATACAGTCATGTGATTAGTTGCCTGAAGTATGTATTTGCAATAAACAGATAGCTGGTTTCATAGATTTTCCATTTCATTTTTTACACCTAGACAAGTTTTGCCAAAACATTGGATTCTGCTTGGTTTCCTTCTTTAGTTTTCCCATCACTTATGATGATCAGTATGTCTTGTTTTGTTGTACTATCAAGTTCCTTTTAGAAGGCTGCATGAAAGTTTATGATTTCTTCTTCTTCAGCATCTGTTGATGGAGTGCAGGCTTGAAAAATGGTTTTCTAAGAATTCTGATGGATATGATTTGGTCATACTTTGCATGATAGCCTCTTATTGCCTGTGCTGCATTTTGCCTTGGTATTAGAGCCAGTCTATTCCTTCTGGGTTTGTCATTTTCAGAGTAAAACACTTGGTGTTTGTCTGACTGAAAATGTCCAATTCCATTCCATCTTAATTAGCTTACACCAAGTACTTGCTTGATGGTTTCCAGTTTGCCTTTATTCATACCTCTCATGTTCCATGTTCAGTTGTATGTGTTGTTGGACTTGGTGCATGCCAACCACTAGACTTCTTTTCAGCTTTGATCTTGCTGTATTACTAGCGACAGCACTGTTTGTACTTGTCCTTTGCTCTTTCCCAGTAGCTAGTTGAGTGCCCAGTGACCTGGAATTCTCATCTTCTGGCATTATCTCTTGTTTCAGTTTGGATTGATTCATCAAATGGGATTCAGTGTAAGAAAACTAAGAAGTGGTTTGCCATTGCCTTCTTCTACACAGTACTAACCATTGTTCACTTTAGCCTCACTGCCATAGTTCTCCACTGAAAAATCCTCCACCAGTGCCACCAATGCTGCTCAGTAGCTGCCCTTCAGGGGTTTCTCCAACCCCATCAGAGAAACCAATTCACTTCTGCTGATGTGAACATAACTTCTGCAGAGGATTGATGTATTTTAGTCTGGTTTCTCAGCTTTGACATTCCACCTTGGTGGTCCAGGTAGGAGACCCATCTATCAAGAAAATGTGGCTTCCTGGCAGCATTACCCTCAGTTTCTCTGATACTGTCGAACTGCTGCACCATGTTAAGTTGTGCATCCAAGATGGAGAGGTCTTTTAATTCTTTGGGAAAGTTCAGCTTTCTTTGAAGATGCTGCTATTTGTGGGAGATCATTTGTGTTCTGCTTAGTGGTATATTCTAGTGCAAATTCAAATGTTAGTTATTGCTCATATTTGAAATTTATATTCTTCGTCGTGGCCTCTGTGCATCAGAAGGGTGCTGCACCTTCGCAGTGCCTAGGTCAGAAGATTAGAAAGCTAACGGTTTTGGCGGGTAAAAGCTCCCCTCCCCTCCCCCCTATAGGATAAATAGAGCGGAGCGTCCGCCATTTTATTCAGTCTTTGTGACCACCGTTCACTGTGCCTTGTGCCTGTTCTTCTCTCGCTTAGATTCTTGCCTTGTGCTCGTTTACGATTATACTTACCTTGTTATACTCCCAGTTTTAATTTTTATCCGTGTTGTAGTTTTCTTCTTCTTCTTTCTAAAAAAAAAAACCAAAAAACAAAAATATTATTCTTTACCCTCTGCACTATCATCTTCTCTTTCCTTTTCACAATGGCACAGCGGGCGGCATTTCGCAAATGTAGGGAGTGCGGCTCCAAAATACCTCCTGCTGACCCGCATGACTTATGCCTCCTCTGCCTTGGCAAGTGGCATAGGACTGACAAGTGCGGGCATTGCCTGGCCTTTACCAAACAGGCCAGGAAGAATAGGGAGAATCGTCTCCGCAAGTTGCTGTGGGACCAGGCCTTGCTTCAATCAGACCAACTGGTCTCAAGGTCTACTTCTTCCTCGACTGTGCCTTCTCAGCACTCCGCCTCTTCTTCGGCCGCACCAACATAGTGTCCTTCGGACGAAGGCGCTGCCTCGACAGAAGCGCAACAGCTATCTTCTTCTCCAACTAAGCAAAAGGAGAAGCGTAAGCATTCTGAATCTGATAAATCCTCTGGGCACAAAAAACCGAGGAAAGATAAAACAGCCAAGCCGGCCCATAAGGGCAAGAAGCTCGATCGCCCCAAATATCAGGGCTTGGGTTTGTCGGGGTTTTCGATACCGATTGCCGCCACGGTACCGACTCCCTCGGGACCGGCCCTGCAATCGGCGATGCAGGTGACCCCGCCGGGATACCCTAGGCAAATTCTCCGGCCTGAGAGCGTGTCTCCTCCACAATTGGAGCCGCCGCTTAGGGAGTTGATCTCAGATGGAGAGATCAGGGACTCCCCACCAAGGGAACGCTCCCCAACTCCGATGCCTACCACTGGACCACCTGAGGAACCTGTATCGCCACCTAGGTGCAGAAGCCGTTCAGCTGAACGCCAATTGTATGACTGGCCTATGCCTGGCTATGGTGGCTTCCCTGGCTGGAGTGGATACCAACCCTATGCTTATTATCCACGGGACCGTAATTCAGCATCGATCCCGAGGGAGGCGCCATCCACTTCTGGGCGTGCAGAGAGGAGACCTCCACCATCCCCGGAGACCTCCTCTTCCAGCAAGCAATACCACTACCACCAGGACTTGGACGAGTCGGAAGTAGACTCCACATCCCCCGATGTGGCCATCATGTCCCAGGACCCTGGCTCCCCGGACGAGCCTCATGTCACCTTCTCAGAGCTCATCTCCTGCCTGGTTCGGTCGCTGGAGATCGAGGCCCATCATCGCCCTGGTCCCAGCACCGATAGATTTTATGATATTGTCCGGGGAGAACAATCCACTACCATAGCATTACCTCTCATTACTGTGCTCCGCCAGGCGATGGTCCAGCCCTGGGAACAGCCGGCCCAATCACAAACGACATCACGCCGGTATGAGTCTATGTACCGGGTTAGAGAGGAAGATATACCGTTTCTGCTATGCCACCCCAAGCTGAATTCAGTGGTGGTTGAGTCGTCCCAGGGCAGAGAGGCTCACGGTCATACAACACCCCATGATAGGGAAGGGAGGAAGATAGACATGCTTGCATGTCAGGACTATGTGGCTGCGGGACTTGAACTACGCATATCAAATTATGAAGCTACGCTGGCACGTTACCAGTACTTCATAATGCAGAAACTGGATAACGTCGCTTCCTCCCTTCTGGACCACCAGGCAGACCTAGCCAGAGGCCTATAAAAGAGGCAATGCAAGTGGCCATACAGCAATTGTCCACCGCAAGACATCATGTGGACACTAACTCTCAGGCCATGGTCAGTGCGATTTCCCTTCGACGGCATGCATGGCTGAGGAATTGTAACTTCCCTGAAGAAACAAAGAGGAGTATAGAAGAAATGCCGTTCAATGGTACTGGGCTTTTTCATGCGAAGACTGATCATAAGCTCAAGGCGATCCACGAATCACGCATGACAGCGCGTCGCATGGAATTTCCGCAACACAAACATAAGTGGCCATGGCCCAAGCCTTATGGACATCAACAATACCAACCCCACTAGCAATATCAGCAAAGGCAGCAGCATAGAAGGCAACAGCCTCAACAACGCTTCTCTCAAGGCCGTTGACGCTTCGATACCAAAAAGCGTCCTCGTTAATGGTCCCGGCAAGCCACTCCATCTCTCCACCTCCCACCTTCCCCTCTCCCTTTTGGGAGCCAGCTTCAAAGCCGACTCCCCATTTGGGAGTCCATTACATCTGATAGGTGGGTGTTGTCCATCATTCAGCTTGGATACAGAATAGAATTCGACATCGTTCCACTGTCGAGCCCTATCCGATTTACACCTCCCTCTTCAATTTATGCGATGAGGTCTACCAGCTACTTCGTAAAGGAGCGATTCGACAGCTCTCCCGCTCTGAAGGGCTACACGGATTCTATTCTAGATATTTTACAGTCCCCAAACGGGACGGTGGTCTTCGTCCCATCCTGGACCTAACAGATGTCAATAATTACATCATGCCTAAAAAGTTCTGGATGACCACCTTACAAAATATCTTTCTGCTGCTGAGGAGAGGGGATTGGTTCACCTCACTGGACTTGAAAGATGCTTATTTTCATATATCCATTCATCCTTTCTATAGACGTTTCCTGCGTTTTACTGATATATTCGAATATATCATATATATTTGAATATATCATATATATTCGACATATTCGAATCCAATGTTCTGCCATTTGGCCTTGCTACGGCGCCAAGAGTTTTTACAAAATGTATGGCCCCAGTGTGTGCACACCTGCAGCTTCAGGGTATACAAGTCTACCCGTACTTAGATGATTGGCTGATTGTGTCCCAGACTAGAGACAGCCTCCTTTCAGCTGTGCATAAGATTTGTACTTTACTTGATGACCTTGGACTCTGCATTAACCATAAGAAATTGTCACTTATCCCTACGCAGGTCATCGATTTCATCGGGACACATATTGACTCCATCCTACAGAAGGCTTTTCTTCCTCAATCCCGTCGAGCCACTCTTTGTGCTCATATTCATCGAATTCGACAACACCGGACAGTACGGGCTGTCACTATACAGAGGCTTTTGGGACACATGGCTGCCTCAGTTGCCTTCGTACCCCACGCCAGACGCAGACTTCAACCGCTGCAATTGTTTCTCAACATGTTTCACCTGCAGCGGGACTCTCAGAACAAGTTTATTCAGATCCCACTTTCGATCCTTCATACCTTGACATGGTGGACTGCTGCAGACAATTTGTCTATCGGCGTTCCGTTCTGACCGCTGCAACTGACAGTAACATTGTACACCGATGCTTCCTTCATTGGATGGGGTGTGGCATGTGCAGGACTTCGCGTCCAAGGGACTTGGAACCGACAAGAAATGAGGAAGCGCATCAACTTCCTCGAGCTTCTGGCAATTTTCAATGCTCTCAAATCCTTCAAGACCATCCTACACCGCCAAGTTGTCTAGATTGCATCCGACAACATCACTGCTGTTTTTTACATCTACAAGCAGGGCGGAACAAAGTCACCTCTCTTGACTCGATTGTCGATGCAAATTTGGGATTGGTGTATCCCAAGGGACATAATGCTACTGGCGGTACACCTTGCAGGAACCGACAATGTGGAAGCAGATGCACTGAGCAGACAGATGTCAACGACCCACGAGTGGGAGTTGGATCAACCCATTTGTGACGAACTGTTCCGTATGTGGGGATACTCGGACATAGACTTGTTTGCTACCCGAGAGAACAGGGTATGCGAACTGTTTTGCTCCAGAGCGGGCATCGGACAGGACTCGAGGGGAGATGCCCTCATGATCACTTGAAACAACTTGACTTTCTACACGTTTCTCCCGATCTTCCTTTTGATGAGGGTGGCATCGAAGATTGTTCAAGACAACGCTACAGGAATATTAATAACCCCATGGTGGCCGAGGCAACTGTGGTTCACCACTCTCCTCATCCAGTCCAAAGGGGTTTTCCATCGGCTTCCAACGGTTCCTCACTTGTTGACTCAGCACAACGGAGCGATCCGACACCCGGACTTGGCTTCTCTGAAGTTGACAGCATGGAACATCCGCTGGACTTAGCTGCTCCATCGATCCCGATGGCATCTCAACAAAACGAATACTCAGTTCAACAGAGTATGCAATCGACCCTTCCTTCAGGACCATCAAGAACCATTTCGGGACCGACGGCCTTACATCCTGATAGCCAAGCGATTCTCAAATCTGCACTAAGACTGTCTACATGTCGATCTTACACGGCGAAATGGAGAAGATTCTCATCCTTTGCCGACTGCCATTCTTTTTCTCCAGGATCGGCCTCTATTGAGAACATTTTACAATTCCTGTTTGAATTACACCGTTCGGGACTTAAACTGTCATCTATAAAAGTTTACGCTGCTGCCATTTCACATTATCAGGGCAACATACAGGGCTCATTGGTTTTTTCTCAACCTATGATTCGCCGTTTTCTAAAAGGACTACAGAACCTGCACCCATCAATCCATCCCGTTATGCCAACTTGGAGTCTTTCTGTTGTACTCCAAGCTCTTACAAAGCCCCCATTTGAACCTTTGGCGACAGTGGATCTACGTTTAATATCATGGAAAACTGCCTTTCTTGTTGTGGTCACTTCGGCCAGAAGGGCTAGTGAGCTTCGTGCTCTTTGCATAGATCCACCATTTTTTAATTTTCACAAGGAAAAGGTCATCCTTCAGATGGATTCAACGTTCCTTCTTAAAGTGGCTACATTGTTTCATTTGAATCAGGACATTGTCTTGCCCGTGTTCTTTCCATCCCCATCAACTCCGATTGAATGCTCTCTCCACACTCTCGATGTTCGACGCTGCCTGGCTTTCTATATGTCTCGCACAGAATCCTTCAGGAATTCTAACAGACTCTTCATTAAATACGCTGATCATTACAAAGGTTCTCCAGTCACATCTCAAAGACTGTCTAAATGGATTGTCCAGACCATAGTTCTGGCATATCAGCTAGCAAAGATGGACTTACCTACACTTCCAAGAGGCCATTCTACGCGAACAGTTGCGACTTTGTTGGCTTTTGCGGCAGGTGTTCCGATCCAGGATATTTGCAGAGCAGCAACCTGGGCTGCTCCATGTACTTTCACCAAGCATTATCGGCCTGATGTACGTGCAAGACAAGACTGTTCCTTTGGTAGAACAGTCCTCTCCGCCATTCTTCATTGACGACACCTCCCTCCTCCAAGTTTGGTAAGCTTGCTAATCACCCATATGTGTGATGCACAGAGGCCACAACAAAGAAAAGCAGGTTGCTTACCTGTAACTGATGTTCTTCGAGTGGCCATCTGTGCATTCACACAACCCACCCACCGGCCCTGCATGGTGTTGGTGAGTGGAATTGGTTTTTTCATCGGTTCCACACCGATCTTATGGTACCGATGATACTTATTGTACTGCCCTCTTTAACTGCAAGGGGTCGAACGTTGGTCTTCAAGACTGAATAAAATGGCGGACGCTCCGCTCTATTAATACTATAGGGGGGAGGGGAGGGGAGCTTTTTCCTTTCTAATCTTCCGGCCTAGACTCTGTGCAGGCGCAGCACCCATATGTGTGAATGCACAGATGACCACTCGAAGAACATCAGTTACAGGTAAGCAACCTGCTTTTATGCAGAATGGATATACGAAGACATACAAAACAAGAACATATGTATACAAAAAGACAGTATTGTACACCGTCTATACTGAGCAAATTAAGAACATGTTAACAGGGCTTTCAGCTTAATTGCAACAGAAAATAACTTTTTCAGTAACTTCATGGATTATGTCACCTAAAAACAATGTAATCTAACATAAATATCAGTTCAGTCTCTTGACATTGTTCAAGGCTTCCTCAGCCATCATCATTGCTACTGGCACTATTGGAACAGGGTATTTTCTGTGCATGAGCACTGATGTGGGCAGCAATATTAAGAACATAGCAAGGCTCCCCTGGCTTTACCTTATCAGTATTACCAGTGTGGGTAAGGGTAGAATAGAAGACGTGATGGAGAGAGAGACTGTTGTTTTATACCAGAAAAGGATTACCAATCTGAACTTGGGGAAACTACAGTGCTTCATTCACACCTGAAAATTACAGTCATACTGTTGTGCTATTGAGAAGCTTAGGCAGTCCTAAAATACTGGGGTGAAAACACAACATTATTCTTCAGAACAATTGTATGAGCAAATGGCATATATAATTGAGAAAAAAGGCTAGTGTGGAAGGCACTATAGATCTTGCTTATCTGTTATGGTGGTCAGCATTGTTTCAAACCATCTTTGATTACTATAAGTTGAAGTTAATGCTAATTGAAATTAATAGTGTTTTTATCATCCCCATGGAAGGTAGTGAATCTTAAGTATGCTGTTCTGATGGCTCCACATGTGCATTTAATCTTCCTTTTGCTTGGAATTGAAAGAGCTGCTTAGCCTCATTCAAGGACTTTATTATCCCAGTAGAAAAGTTGTCTTTTCTCTCTGAATAGCTGTGTTGAGCAGTTCTTACACCATATTACAAACTTTATAGTAAACTGCTTTTACTTCTGAAAACAATTCTGCCATGCAGAATTGGGAGTGGATGTTGCTGGTTAAGCAAAACAAATTTAAAATCACTGAGTTCTAGAACTATTTCTTGTTAGGTCATTTGGATCTTGGCCATTGGCTTTTGTTCCTTCTCTCCCACATGGTTTTCTTCCTCTTTTCAGTCCTGATAATGCTTATTATTTGTTCCAGTCATTTGTTTCTTTCATGAAAATCCCCTCTTATTTTGTTTAGATATCTAGTGTGAAATAGTATCTATTCCTGAATTTTAGTTTTCAAGCTATTTGATTTACATTTATTACAGAATGCTCAACATTTTGCTAAAATCAGAAAATGCACTAAACAAAAATTTCTAGCATCTTTCAAAAGTGGTATACTGTTAAAATGCATGAGACATGGTGAAGGAATAAGTTAGCTTTATTCTGCATGATACCACATTATTATCAACAGTGCCAAGACTGTATCCTTACACAGTTTGGGACCTTTGTAGACATTTCAGGGAGTTCAGCAAGTTATGAAGCTGCATTATTTTAGATGGGCATCTGGGATACAGAGAAATTTGTGAAGATGCCCACCTAAAAAATGCAGCTTAACAACTTGCTGAATTTCCTAGCATGTGTACAGTGTAAAAAACCTGAACTGTGTAAATAAACATTCTTGATAGTGCTAATATTGGTTCATTAGAAGTTAGGAGCTAATCAAATAATAAGGAAAGACTTTATGTAAAGAGTATAGGATATTAAGAAAACTGAATATTGAGCAAAGTCTAAGATTTCAGAAGACCTGCATTATTCTAGCATGGTGCAACACTGCTTAAGCTTATCTTAATTATTTGAATAGGTCTATACTCATATTTCCTATGGTTGTACACATAAATAAGATTATATTTAGAGATATTTATAAACTTCTCTAGTTAAAAATAGTTGCATGCATCTTTTGGATATTATTATTATTCATAATATTTTTAAATCAGCTATAGCTGTAGTTAATGTTTCCTTATAGGAAGCCTGGCTGAAAATTTAATACTTTTTAATGGACATGGTAAATTAAAGGGCATCTTTTTTCTTAAAGCAGGCATGTATTAACAAGTAAATCATTTAAGCTGTTGCCCATTTTTTTGGAAAAAAATTACATGATGCTTTTCAGATGGCCAGAATGGCCGTGTTGGTGGAAGGGTGGTGTGCATGTACTTTACCCTTAGATATAAGCTCAGATGTGCCTTCAGCTACTAGATAAAAGGTCAGATTTTACTAAAGTGGTTAATAAGACATAAATATAGACATTTCACATGATGTACCATGTAAATGTAAACCTTTGTAGTTACAAGTTTTTGTAGCTGGAGAATTGTTTTAAAAGGCATGTAATTTATTAGCTATCGGTAGCTGCTTTATTGCCTTGCCGCACTGCAGTAATAAATAAAAGAAAGTGAACTGATTTTACAAATGGCACACAAGGTGCACATTTTGTGAAAAAAGTCTTTCTTTTTTTTAAGAATTGGCATTAAATCCTTTTTTTGTGATGACAAAGAGGCTAAGAGTGCAAACTGTATTTTCTGTTTATCGAAAACAGAGTCTTTTTTTCTCGAGGGCATTTTTTCCTATGATCATCAAGGGATTTCAAAAGCAATAAAGTGTGGAATCGTTGTTCGACTTGAACAGTATTAAAACTTAGGTTTTAATTTCAGTGAAGTAATAAGATTTGAACCTGTCTCACGTTACAGCACTGTAAGGCATTTAGCAATTGTATTTTAAAGGAGGTTTTTAAAATGCATCTCACTTGTAAGCTAACAGTCTGTCTAATAATTAATAGTTTCTGCTTGGTATGAACTGGGTTTTTGGTATAAGCTGTCTTGGTTTTGTTAATAATGGATTATAATAATTATAAGGATGTTCATTCTTAATTAGCTTAAGCCCACAGCCACTTTTTTGTTCTTCTCTGTAATTCCTACTGTGATTATACATCTTACTTAGAATGTAGATACACTGTTTTCTAGTTTACTTAAAAACCTAAGTAGATGTGATGGTTAGAATTAATAACAAATCTGACCCAAACATTCCTAGCAAATAATATTCAATATTTAGCAAACTAAAATGATATGAAAGCTCATTGTTTCCTTACATGTTGCAAGACTGATGCACTGACACCTGTATGGCTTCATAAAAATCTATATAAAGGTTTTATCCTTAACTGTCTGTACAGTAGTTTTGCTAATAGGGTCTGATTGTACTTCGATAATTTGTGCCTTTTATTATTCTAACAGGACATATTCAAAATGGCTAACAATATTTAACATCACAGTGATGAACAATGGTTTTTCTGAGTGATTTCAAATACTGTCTCGATTAGCCATAAGGTTTGTTTCTTTATTTTAGTAGATGGCCTAGACTGTAAATATTAGAGGATCTAAAATAAATCAACATATTATCCTAAGGATACAAAACATAAGAGCTATTTGTGGTTGGGAACCTTTGACAGATAGTTTGGATGAAGCAGATGATTACCCGCGTTTCGTATCTGGCCTCCATTACTATGCCTGGAGGCAGTTTAGTGTTATAGTTGTATACTGATGTCAGGATTACTACTGAGTGGCTAGCAATGACAGATGTCTATAATTACAGACAATGCTTCCAGTAGTTCAAAAAAGCCAGCCTATGTTGAACAATTATCTTATTTCTGGCCTGCCAAAGAGTAGTGTTCAAATTGCTAGTATTAGCTATCTTTCCCCTTCCCCCAAGGCTCTGATATAAATGTGCAAAAACCATTCTGATAGATAACTTAAAAGATATGGGCCCTGATCCAGAAACCCTGCATATAGCAGTTTGAGTTCACATGAAGATCTCTCAGGCAAGCACATGGCTGTTACTGTCAGCTGTGAGGAGGAAGAAAATTTCTGAAATTATGCACCTACCCTCTACAAGAGATTGGTTTTGCTACAACCGATAATGCATCCATCTGTTTGGCAGTTCATGCACGATACAGAAGCCCCTGTCATGCATCTCCAGGTATTGCATGCTGACTTTTTTTTCCTTGCTGAGTATCTTTTGACGTAGAAGGCAGCATCTGTATGTTCAGCCCATGCATATATGGCTTTTTCTGAGTGTCAACTTTGCTGGATTGTAGCAATCATCTTCTCTGCTAATGTTAACATATTAGTTGCCATTTTATATATTGCCTACCATTATTGCTGCTTCAAGGGTGCTTTCAGGTACTGCTTTTCATAACAGAGCAATTCATGCCCATCTTAGGAGGATGGGCTGTAGTAACAGATAATGCTTATATGGTACTATGGAGACATGACTGATCCTCCCTGTTTTTAAAAAAGAGGGAAAGAAGGATTATAATACATTATCATAGGGCTGTCCCAGAAAGCTGTAAATAGATATTTAAAAGACTGGATTAATGGGACCCCAGTAATTGTTATGTATTAAAGAAGGAAAGGAAGGAAAGAAGTAGATTACCTCTTTTGCATGCAAAAAGTTCCAGGTTCAGTCCCTGGCAACTCCAGGTATGGCTGCAAAAAACTCCACTCTGAAAGCCAGACAAGCTGCTGCTAAGCCATTGTAGATAATAATGGGCTAAAAAGGGCAACATTTTAATTTGGTATAAGGCACCTTGCCGTGTTCCTGATGGACATGAATCTGGTAGGACATAGCTTTCCTTGGGCTGTGGCCTTCCAGAGAGCCATTTCTCTGCTCTGTACTGCTAGGTTGGGAAAGATTGTAGTGCTTCCTCAGGTGGCAGTAGAAGTTATAGGGGAAAGACTAATCTATCTGAAAAAGTTGGAAAGATTTGAAGGCCATTCTACCCCAACCCTCTAGAAACCAGGAGTGAGATTAGCTTCTTCCTAGTGGCATGTGTGTCTCTTCTACCATTTCAGCATGCTGTATTTTCCACTGAGCATATATCACGCACTGCCTGTGATGTATGTGGCTACTTCAAGTCCTCTCAGATTGGAGGGGCAGGTGAGGGTGGAGATGGGAGGGTATCGGCTCTTTTCCCAGCTCCACTTGTCTCCTCTCCCCACAAGAATTCCAGCTGTACAGCTGTGCCTCATTTAGATTCATTGTCTGTTCAAAGCTGTTTTAAGAAACAAGAATAGGGCTCGTCATAGTAACAAGACAAAATATTTGTCACACTAACTATTGCACAAACAGAAGTATGATTCCAAATGGATGCTTATATTTGAATTTATTTTCCAAGCTTTTTAAGGAAGTTTCTGTAGACTTCCCCAGTACATATAGTTGAAGATGCAGAAAAAATACTTGCATTACTTCTCAAAATGCTGCTTCTCGTTTTACTGATTGTATTCAGGATAGTCCTCAACAAAATATATTATCCTTTCCTCTGCAGCTTTACATACTCCTCTATCACCACTTTTTAAAAATTTAAATCCATTCCTCTGTGAACCTCAAACCATCCCTGTGAGGTCAGTTTAGCTGGAGAGAGAAAGACTGGCCAATTATCACCCTGTGATATTTCCAACTGAATGGGGATTTGAAGCCAGGTCTCCCTGAATTTGGTCCAACAGTATAACACAGCCTTCTTCAACCTGTTTCTCTTCACATGTGTTGAACAGGAGCGCCCAACCACCAACGCCAATTGGAGAATTGGATCTCTTTGCGTGGAAGCAAGGGAAGGGGAGGGGACTTGGTGTGGCCCATTTAAATTAGAGTTGCCTTTTATTTTGCTGTGAAAAGTGAAATGTGTGAATTTTGTATTCTGGTTATCTGTACTTGAATACGAAAACAAGATGGAAAATGGCCACAAGAGTAACACAGTGTAATGTGAACAAAGGTGTTTTCTGCAACCTCTTGTCCAGTGGCCAGCTCTGCTTGTCTTCTATCTAAACTCAGCTAAGAGAGTAAATGTTTGACTGCCTTAAGTTATCTGATGACAAAATGCTTTAATGTTGCATCTGTGTCAGTGCTGGTTTTCTGTAGCAAAGCCTGAAGAAAGTTCAAGAAGTTGTAAGATCTAAAACATTTATACTGTGCCTCTGGGTAATAACTTTGCTGTAATTTTCTGAAGATTGTCTACCCCAAATCTTAATTCATTATTATAGCCCTTACAAAACATAGGATCAACACTTTCTGGTCTATTCTTGTTTGCACAGTGTGAAGGATTCATTGTTCTAGTTTAATTTGTTTCATGCAGTGCTTCTGAGTACATTGCATACAGAGCTGTTATTGAATTTCTCTGACTGTCATTATATATCCATGCAACCTGTAGGAACCCTCATTCTCAGTTTCCCAGCTTTATAATATGTTTCACGCTTTAAGGATTGACATAATTAGCTACTGCTTCTTAGCAAAACATATCTAGGGCCAAAGGAAAACAATAATACAGGAGCTAAACATTAATTTCTGTAATGGTTATAGTATGTTTTCTTGTTCTAAATTTAAATACATTGTTTTCTGCAATTTGTGTCTGGGGTTGTGTCTGGTATCTCTCTCTCCCTTTTTCCTTTATTATTTGTAGGGTAGCAAACCCCCTCCCATCAAACATCAACAACTTTTTGGATTAGCGAGGAAATAAAAATAGGCTGTTCTAAGCTCTGTGTCACTTTTGTGGTATTTTAAATGTTAAATTGACTTTGGAGTCATGTGATGGAGTACTGCTTAACCTCCTGATCATACTATAATGGGAAAAAACAGTTTTGTTATGAATATATTTGAATAGAATTATTTGATTCAGCTTACCTTTCAATTGAGGCCTAATATTCCATAAGTACTGGCTGCAGCTTTTGTGGGAGTATCATGGTTTCACATGCGATATACACATTTTGTATTCTATATTATTTGTTTGCAATGTTTCTGTTGAAAATGGAGTAGATTGCAGAGCTTCTCCAAGTCTTTTGGCCCCAGATTAGGCAAACACCATGGAAGTTGCATTGTAAACTGTTCAGCTGGCAGGGTTGAAAAATTATTTGAGAGCACCCTGTTTTTTTCATCCTCTGAGTCTAGGAAATACAACAGTGATAGTCCTGCGTTATAGGATGTGTTCAGCTATGATTGTGGTAGTGGGATAAGCCTACTGGCCCTGCACCGTTTCTTCATCTGATCACCACATGTGGGCACCCACAGGTAAAAAGGATCTGTCCCTGTAGGTTCTGCATGGTCTGTAGTCCCCATCTTCCACACTGTATAGATTGCACATAGAGTCTGTGCACTGGCGATGGGGGCCTTGTCTGAGCAGCCGGGTCTCAGACTCAGAGCAGGGAACAGTCAGTTGCTTCCATCTCAGTTCCATCCCCAGCAGAGAAATGAGACCCCCTGTCCCTGATCTCAGTCTGAGACAGACACCATCTCTGCAGTGCTTACATTTTGAATGCTACAAGTGGGTCCTGCAGTAAAATACAGCTGGAATGCTCCTTCTCAGGATTTCAGCCAGTCAGTCCTGTCCTCCTTCAGGATACTAGAAACTGGAATGATCTCAAGCAGGACATTCTATCCTCCTCCCCAGCATTCTGTTTTTTGTTTCCAGCTGACACTCACAGTTCTGTGGCTAGTGAGCATGCTTCATCCTCAGTCAGCCGATTGGTAGTTTTGACTGTTAGTGCAATTGTAAAAGTATAAGGTTTATTTGCTTGTTTTTTTTTCTATTTATGCCATCTCTTAGGTTTCTTACCTCTTTTAGTAAGCAGCTTTTTTCTTTCATAACACATGGTTGAACTATTTTACCCGTGCAGCTACTTAAAATGAACCTGTCACATGTGAAAACAAATCAGATTGTTGTGAGATTGCTAATGAGCTTTTCCATTTACTTATTCAGTGGTTCAGATAAATAGATTTAAGAGGCAATGATCCTGTTTAGCACTCAAGCTTAGCTGTCAGATTCTTATAGTTGAGGGACATCTCTAGGGATACATGTTGACATAGATCTTGATGGGATAATAGGAATCAAAGCCAATGCATGATAAAAGGAGTAGCAAGAACTACAAGGATAACTGTGGATTAAAGGAGTGTTCTTTGTTAAGTTTGACATCTCTCCCAGTGTTTTGTTTAACCCTGATCTGAATGTTAATTGACCGCAGAACAAAATGCTAACATAGCGCATGGTTTCCTCTGCCTTGCATTTTTTTTCTTTCATTTTCATGCTAGGATATCATATGCAGAGAGTAAAAAATCCCAAACTGCTGTTGTACTCCACATATAGTATAGATATTTTATGGTATCATTTGCAAATACTAAAGATACAAAAGAGACAAGGTGAGCACTTTTGTATATGGATATTAAATATCTAAGGATTATAGCTACCTTTGCAATCCCCTTTATAAATAAGTCTGTGCTCATGGAAAGTCTTGCATTCTCCTACACAAACAAATTCAACCCACTAAAAAAGAATAACCCTATATTCAACTCTTCCTTGCCTATAAAGCATGGTGAAGAGAATATTCGTATTACTAAATGATTATTTACCCAAACAAGTTATCTCTGGACACTTCTGAAAATGAAATGTTACATGTGATCATGAAACCTATTTTCAGACACCAAAGGCCCTCCAAGCCAGATTCCATAAGGAAACTCATAAGCATCATTTGCTAATTTGAGCATTTGATAGGTAGAGCCATGCGTTCTTTGAATCTGATGGTTCCTGTTCTGCCTTAGCTATAACCTAATTATTATACATTGAACCTTATCACCCAGCATATCAAGGATTTATTTTTATCTTAGTAGTAAATTATTACTGTCGACTTGAAAATCTTACATATAGTTAGAATAGAATGATGTATTCTTGGTGTTAAGTCTGATGAATGCTATGGAGGTTGAGCATGACATCCATTTTAATTCTAATTTTAAAATGCATAAAATATTTTACAAAGCTCTCAAGATTTGTTTCTTATAGAGTAGCATATATCTCAAGAATAAAGGTGGAGGATACCTTAGTATTGACTTAATTAATATTTAGACTACTTAATATTAAAAATCTTAAAGTGGTCTACATGCAATAGTAAGTCACATTTAAGTATGACATTACATACTCTTAAAAGCTGTTTGTTAAAATAACAAAACAAATTTAGTTAAATAACATCACTGCAGAACAATCTGGTGAAGTTGCTTGTAACCCTCCAAACTCGGAGGCTTATGGAAAGTGGTAAGAGCACTGAGGCAAAGGTGATCTCCATGCTTCTCTTGCCCTGCAAAACACTTAGACAACTGATTTTGGCCATCGCAGTGTTCTGCCCTGGAGCGCAATGAGAGGGGACTGAAGTACTGTCAGGATACTGCATATGTTGGCAGAGCCTGTCTCTTCTAACCCCTGCTACCGAAAACGCAACTGCAGAATCACTTTTATATCCTTGGAGTTGCAGCTGGCACAATTCTTTCTATACTGGCTGTGAGGGTTTAGGGAAGAGTTGAAGCCCCAGCTCTGACTTAAAAGTTTCTGAGATCAGTGATTGGACTCCAAATAAACTTATGGCCACCTAAGAGCTCTCTAGCAGCCATAGGATTGCTCACTCAAACTACTTGTGGTAGAATCTGGAATAAGAACATAGAGTTGTATTCAACATAGCACTAGCAGATAAAACATGAGGTAGCAATCTGCTAGTGGTTATATTTTCTCCTAGTGATGACCGTTAGCACTAGTGAATCACCAAGTACCACTTCAGCAATCAATAGCATAGCGTAACTCTTCTTCATGGTCTCTGTTCATCACACACATGGGTTTTACACCTGCATGGAGCCTGGTTCAGGAAGATTCTCAGCTTTGATGTGCTTGTTGGAAAGCCCCCCATTGGCCCTGCCCTGGCATGTGGGAGTGGTTCTCACCCAATTCTTAGTTCTTGGACTACCATCATAGGTACATTGGGAAGCTCTTTCTCCACATTCTCAAAGCTGTCCTTGCCTTTTGAAAATCCCTTCTCACCTCTCTGTTCTCCTCTTAAATGCTTGCTTCCTCTCTACTGATTTTTTTCTTACCAAAGCTCTCGCCTTCCAAATTCATTCCTTATTAACACACACACACACACACACACACACACGTACTATAGACTATGCCCCTATCTCAGCCCTCTCTGATCTACATTTCTCCACCCTTTCCATCCTAACCTACTCTGGCTCCCCTTTCCACTTTCTGCTCTGCAGTGGCACACAAAGCACCATTCAGAAAGTGCTTCCATTGCAGCAGCAAACTACCCCCAATGCACAGCCATTCTCTGTGCCTCTTTTCCCTGGGAGAGAATCATGTGCCAGACCTTCCCCAAGCAGGCCAGGAAGCACAGGGCCTACCGCCTCGATGCTAAACTATGCTGCAGGGCCCTGCACAGGGTTGGGCCCTCCACATGTACCTTAGAGGCTCTGACATCTTCACTGGCTCCATCTCTCCCAACCATGGCTGGAGCAATCTCCCCAGACAACTTGCCAGCTCCGTATGTGGGTTACACAGACCCCACAAGGAAAAAAGTAAAGCTGCTTATCTATAACTGTTGTTCTTCAAGTAGTCATCTGTGCATTTACACAACCCACCCTCCTTCCCCTCTTTGGTGTTGCTTATTGGTGTCACTCCCCACCCCCCTTTCTCAACACAAAGTTGGTCTCATGTCACCTGAACTGAGGAATGGGCCAGAGTGAGGCAGGGTTCCTACGAAACACTTCTCAGCTATAGAATCTTTCTAAAACAGGTGCCATGCAGGCACAGAGCCCATATGTGTCGCACAGACGACTACTTGAACAACAACAATCACAGGTAAACAGGTTTACTTTGTTATGAGTTGTGCAAGTGCACCTGTAATAATAGCATGTGATAGCAGAATCAAGTATTTTATTTGATTGTTGTGTAAAAATGAAAAAAAAGGGTATACTGAAAAGGGAGCTTTCTGCTAGCAGAACAACACCACTGGATATTACCTATTGAAACTCAAACTCTCAATTGGCAACCACAATTTTTAAGATATCTGCTGGGTGCAAAATTTGAAAACCATTGGTGCCGCATAGCATACAGATCAATCACAGAGGGAATGGTTTGTTCAGCTTCTTGGTTTTGATGTTTTTGACTACAAATTCAAGTGGGCTTCTCAGTGTACCACAGTGGTTTACAGTTAGTTTTTGGAGAACTGTTTTCACAATCCTCAGGTTTTGGACAAGTTGTGTCAATAGCTTAAGCATGTTATTAGTTCTCTTTCCTGCCCTAACCTACCTCAGAGTTTAAACTAAGACTATGCTTTGAAAAGTGCCTGAAACATAATAAGATATAAGTTTGTGCAAATAATGAAGTTAACTGTAGTATTCTGTGGGAATCATTATTCTTATCATCATTCTTATAATCAAATGTACAGCCAGAAGGGGGGGTGCTCCTTGAAATAGTACTTCAAAACATATGATTGTAATTTGGCAGAAGAAGAGTGACATATTAAAGAGATTTTGACAGGGAACACGGCGTGTGGAGGACAGAGCTTGCAATTAACACATTAGCTAAAATAAAACACAGTTCCAAGAATGTATGCCCCTTTGCCACTAAGACTGTGATCTTATGGATATTTACAAGAGAACAAGCCTCATTGACTTAAGTAAGACTCACTTATGAGTAAGCACCATTAAGTTCACTCTGCATTGATTAATTTGTGCTACTGTCTATCCATTTCAGTCTGGCTATAATCAGCACATACTTCTTAAGGGAAAATGACTTGTTTTCTTAGTCATGTAATGTAAAAGATTGTAAAATAGGAGCACAGGGAAAGAAATACATTGGCTCATAATACCAGCCCTTAAAATGGATGCATACTTCTATTGCATGAATGTCCAGAAACAACAACCACCCACTATGATTGTGACTGCTGCAAGAAAGAAAGAAAAGACATCTCTTTTCAGAGCAATAAAAGTTTTGAAAACTCTGGCAAGTTATTAATATGTCACTGATTATTTTTCCAGGTTTATGCTCGAATGTCAGAAGTCTTGGGAATAACGGATGACAACCAAGTTCTAGACACATTTATGGCAAAAATGTGAGTTTTCAACTAAGTTATCTTTCATAGTTGTGTTTATACCCAGCACTTACAATGTAAATGATGCTAACAGTTAATTGATTTCTAACATTTGAAATGTAATATATGTGTGCAATCTACCGTATTTTTC
>NW_025336010.1:5215286-5365246 GCF_004798865.1 Varanus komodoensis
AGAGAGAGAGAGAGAGAGAGAGAACGCGCGCGCCCTAATATTGCATATGTGTATTTAAATTGATATTTGCTAGAAAACAGCTTCATAAAAATTTCTTGTTTATTTAATTCTAGTGTTACAAATCTTAAGTACTGGGGACAATGTGAGTCTGTGATTTCAAGAACTCTTCAGTTTCTAAATGATCTTTCTGTTGGATATCCTTTAAATTGTAAATTGCAGCTCCTACGCACTGGATAACTTGGAAGACTATAGAGTGTGAGTCAATTCTTGTTGACTTTTTAGGTTGAACAGTTTTAATATCTCTGGCAATAGTGTTAATTCAGCTCTCTTACTTTTTTGCACACAGTTTTCCTCTCAAATTAATCTAGTTCTGGTTTCTAACTTGAATTGAATTAAAACCAAAGGTGACAAGGGGCATTTTGAAATAATAGTGTTGTCTGCCCGTAGATGGATTTCTCCTTTGTTGGTTTAGTTTTGCTAGTGTAGCCTGACATGCCAAACCTATTGAGTACTTCGTTAAACATCTGGGGTCAGTCACAGTGGTCTGGTTTTAATGATCATTGTAGTTTAAACAGTGTGCGATGCGTAACATTTGCCTGATTACCTGCCCTCTTCAGCTTGCCATATCATCCAAACCCAGGCAACATGACTTGGTGGAGAAGGAAACAGCATCAAATAAACCACCAGGGGTCATGTGTTATTTAAGAGTTGTTTCTCCCCCTAACAAATCATGCTGCCCTGATTTGGATGATGTAATAAATAGCATTTGCCCTTTTTGAAGCCACATCACATTGTTGTCTCATATTCAGCTTGTGATCTACAACAATTCCAAAATTCTCCTCACTTGCTGTATTGTTGAATCGAGTATTCGCATTCTGATAACAAAGCATTTGGTTTCTTTTTCCTAGGTGCAGAACTTTGCATTTGTCCCTATTGAATTCCATTCTGTTGTTAAACATAGGTAGATATAGAAGTGTAACGTAAGGCCCTGGTTAGGAACAATCAAACAACTAATGGCTTGCTTTTGAACATACGGGAACAATTGCTTATATAGAAAGAGAACATGCTTAGAACTTTACAGGTTTTAAAAAGCATTTTAAGTTAAGTGCAGAAAATAATTGGCTACCACTGCAGATCTTTTAATGCTTGGGTGATGTGATCAAGCTAGCATGCACTGGTTAACAGCTTAACAGCCACATTATACTTGAGCTTCAGGATGCTCTTGGAGGCCCAACATAGAATAGGTTGCAGTAGCCTGTGATGTAACAAAGACATGAATAATTGTTGCTAGATAGTAATACTAACTCAGTAGGAGTATAGCTGGTGATTAGATGTAGCTGTGCAAATGAGGTTCTCATCACTGCTTCTACCTGAAAATCCAGGAACAATGTAGGATCCAAGAGTACTTCCAAGTGGAATCCCAGTCCTGCAGCAAGAAGAACTGCTATGGTATCACCTAACAGTAATGTTTGAAGACATTGCTCAGTGATTCTACCAAGCTTCTGTTAAGAGCATGACCTGAACCTAGACATTTAACTTTCAGTCCTGTGAAACTATGGACAAGGCTGTTCTCTTTGTGTGGGAATCTTTTTGATTTTTTCAGAAGTTGGACAGTTGTGTCCCAAAAAGCCATTGTCTGTGTATCTTCATGTTCTCCTTCATGGATCTGTGCCTGTGTGGAGCCTGTTGTTAGGAAGGTTTGACAACTAGGAGTTTTTGGTGGGAACTGCTCCACCACCCTGGGGTCTGTTATAATGGGAGGAGTTCCATTCTTTGACTGCCTTTACTGGTGCTATCACAGCTTCTTTGAATGCCTTTACTTATACTTTTTTATACTTTTTTTTAACTTTTATTTTTTTAGCTTTGAGATTTTTCTTACTTGTTTCTTCCCTTCCTAAAGAACTTAGCATGCTATATCTTAGTCTTTCTTGTTTTTGTCAAAATGTTACCCATTTTATCCTTACTGTCCAAAATAAAAACAAAAAATACCCTCTTTGACTTTCCTTGACTATTTCAAAGTCCTCTAGATCTTCTTTGAAATAATCTCTCTTCTGTTTCCTTGAGCTTATCAATGTCATTGAAGGCAGCATTCACAGTTTTCAGACTTGATGCTGCCCCTGCTTCCCCAGACCATCTAGCTGTTGTGGAAAGTCCCCTCCATTAGGTCACCAACATCTAAAAGAGTGGAGAATATGTACAGGAGAAAGTCCTGTTCCAGCACTTTAAGCCAAACTGAGTCGTGGCGGAATCAGCATAAGGAAGGTCATGTTATGACCATTCAGCACCTGTTGACAGGAAAGTATACCACCTGAACTCTTTAAGGACATATATCTATTTCTCCTCAGCTCTGCATCTGTGGGTGGCCAGCTACCAGGTCACCATGGCAAGGTACCAACTTTTCCTCTGGGAGAATTTGGGTGCTCTGTGCAACCGCCTTCTGGAGCAACAGAGGAACCTCACAATCCTCTACTGGTTCATGGCTAGACTCCATCTCAATCTGTGTATTTCTCAGAGGTGAGAGCTACTGTGTTTATTAAGAGGTCCTCTGAATTTTATTGCCAACAAGTAGCAATGGTTCTCCAGATTCAGTGGCTACTCAGGCTCATAGTGACCACTGTTGCAGATTTTGGATGCAACCACCGCAGCTGTGTTTCATCCATACCTACCATCCCCTGGATGACCTAGCAATGGCTAGTTTCAATTTGCCAAACCAGTCTGCGCTAAGGCTCACTGTGGCAAGTTACTTGAAGGGGATTCCTTTACTTTCTCCTGAATTGGCCTTCATAGTTTATTTATTTATTTATTTATTAAAACATTTCTATGCCGCCCCTTGCCAAGGCCTCGGGGCGGCTTACAACATTGAATACAAAATACATTAAATACATAGTTACGATCAATTCCTCCTTTTCTGGATGGGAAGCCAACAATGGTCCATTGACAACTCAACCTGGAGCAATTTCGAAGCCCACAAGCATATCAGCTTCCTAGAAATGCTTTCAGTGAAGAAAGCTCTCATCGTGTTCGAGATGTTCCTTGCCAGCCATCTCATCCAGATTCTCACAGACAATACCACAGTTGTTATATATTTTAAGAAGCAGTGAGGTACCTGATCGATACCGTTGACATACCTTGCTATCAAGATCTGGGGCTGGTATGTCAATAAGAGCATCATGTTGACTGTCATTCATGTTGCTGGATCCAGAAATATGCTGGCTGACATGAGAACAGGAAGACTCTCAATACCCATGAGTGGCAGCTGAACCCTGTGGCTCTACAGCATATCTTCAGCACCTAGGGAGCTCCATCTGTGGGTTTGTTCACCACTCAGAACAATGCCATAAGCAATAGCTTCTGCTCTCAGGCAGGGCAGAGCATGGATTCTCTAGGACATGCTTTCCTGCTGAGTTGGCCGGGTACTTTTTTCTACTTCTTTCGGGCTTCCCTCTGATCACAAGAGTGCTGATGAAGGTTCAGTGGGATGCTAAGGACTGCATCCTTATAATAGCATGGGGCTGAAAACTCTGGTTTTCTATCCTCCTTGAGGATGTTGGTTTGAACCTATATCAAGCTTCTGTCAAAACTGGATCTGATTCAATGGGGTGAAGGAGGATTCTCCATCTGGATATGCACATCTTACACCTAATAACATGGAGGATCTGCCCCTAGATCATGCTAGTTTTGCCCTCCCTGATGACACTTAAGGCCATTTTGAAGGTTTCTTTAAAACTCCCCACTAGAAAGTCGTACGTTTCAAAGTAGAGAGTCCTCACTGCTTTTGCATCCAGGGAGAACTTCAATCGACATCTGTGCATGGCTCAGCAAGTCCTTCTGTTTTTCAACACCCTCTTCCAGTGGGGCTTGAAGACTTTGTCCATCCATGTTGGCAATTTCTTCCTTCCACAACTTAATCCCCAGGGTTCATTGGTTTGCTTGCGTCCTTTCTGTAGGTGACTTTGAGAACCAAAAAACATTGTCATAGCTACATGTTCCGTAACACCGGACTGGAGCCCCTCCATCACATTATAGGCTCTGACAAGGAAGCAATTTGAACCCTTGACAGTGGTTGACCTGCACCTACAGGCTTGGTAGGTGGCTTTTCTGGTGGCAGTTACATCAACTCCCTGTTCTTAAGCAGTGTGCTTCATGGATGGACTCATCATATTTTATCTTTCACAGGAATAACCCTCTCTCCCAGACCTTCCCTTCCTCCCTCCCTTCTTAAGGTGGTTTCACCTTTCCATTTCAGCCAGGACATTATTTTTATTTGCTTTTTCATATGAACTGCAACTCTACGTTCAACCAAAGGCACATTTGACCAGAGCAGTGGTGATGGCAACTGCCTGCATGCCGCAATCCTCTACTGGATCTTTACAAAGCAGAGACCTGGTCAACCCCAATGACCTTTGTCAAGCACTACAAGCTTGGCAATCGTACCAGATCAGACTGTGCTTTTGGAAGGGCAGTCCTCTCCTCAGTTTTCATTGACCACAGCAGCCCACCATCCAGGTAGAGTTCAGCTTGTTAATCATGCATATGCACAATGCACATGAAGACCATGAAGATGAAGGGCAGGTTGCTTACATGTAACTATTTGTGCATTCCCATAACCCACCCTTTGGCCGTACTTGGTATCATATTGAAGTAGTTTTCTTCCTTTCATTATTGGAGTGAGGTCAGTCATATTGATCTTCACCTAACCCTCAGTCTCAAGGCCACCTAGGTGGACTCAGCTGAACTAAGGAAATGGGTGGGCAGTCCTGCCATTTATAATGGATGCCAGTGGGAGGAAGGGATTCCCGCCAAAATGCTCTTGACTGTAAAATCTTGATGACAGTATGCTCCATGCAGACACAGAGCTCATATGCATGAAGGCCCTGTTCATCTTTGTATTTGCCATGCTAAATACCCTATTGGACTCTCTCAAGCTTATCTTACATTTTATAAATATGTATATGCTGAGGAACTAAGGAGGGAAAAAGAGGAAAGAGTGACATGCTCTTGCTTCTCCCATTTGCTCGAAGACCTTTCCTAGCCCCTGTCAAGCACACTGACCAGAGATCCCCTTCATCTCACAAACAGAAAACACAGGTTACTACTCCTTCGCTGCCCTTGGCTGCCAGTCTGTCCTTGTGGTAAAGCAACAACTATGGCAGTTGCCAACAGCAGCTGAGACTGCATGAATCCCTGGTGTTTGTTTGGGGGATTAATTTGGCCAAATGCTCCACCCATCCATGGCCTTGAGGGCAGCTGCATGGGCTCATCTGGGTTTTGGGGAGATCATGCAGTCATGCTGGGCACCATGGGAAGGCTCAGCAGAACATTCTATTTAACCATACATACTGTAAGTGTGCTTCTGAACCATCTAAGATGGTGTGATGTAAAGAAATGTTTACCTGCTTTGTTCTTGCAGTCAGATGAAGGATATGTTTGTGAAAGAAAGTGTTATTTTCATGTGACAAAGACAGAAGAGAAGAGGTTATTGTGTTGCATTGCTAAAATGTTTAAAGGGTAAAAATGATTGGTTTTCTCGATGTTTTCTTGTGGAGTGAGAGTGTTCAATAAACTAAAGGTCAACAAGAAATTCTACATTAAATATTTTTGTTATGATAGGAAGATAACCAAGTGATAATCATTTCATTAATGCTTCCATTTCTGAAATGGCTGCTTCTTACACCCCCCTCCCCTCCAAGTTTTACCTTCTTCCTTCCTAGGGGTTTGGGGCAGGTAAACATACTTCAAAATCAGAGCTAAAATATTTACTAAATTGTAATGCGTTTTCCTTGCAGTTGAAAGTTCAGGCACTGGTAAGTTTCCAGGGCAAGGCAGTTGCAAACTAAGAAATAGAGATCGTCCTCGTGTTTACCCACATATGGTTTTGTGCCTGCAGCTTAGTTCATTTGGGAAGATTTCTAAAGCGAGACTAGTGTTCTGAGCTCTCATTTTCTACATGTGCACTTAAGGTGTATGGTTGCCACTTTTCTTGTTCAATTCTGTTTTGACCACAGCAGCAGCAGGCCATCAGGGAGCTTTGCTGCATGTATCTAGAAAAAGGTGAAAGTTTTCGCCACTAATTATTTGAACTCTTTTTCTATCTCTTTTTTTCCCAAACCAACCATTGTAGGGATGGTGTGATGCACATAATTCAATACTTCAAAAATGTTAATGTATTTTTAAAAATAATTGTTAACTTATAAAATGCATGGAATCTTTTAAAAATCTATAACATTTATAAACTAGACATGCTATTAGTGATCATTTTGCTTACTTTTTAAAATTTACAAGTCTCTGGTGTTCCTTTTGCTACATCTAACAGCTCAAAAGGTGGCTTTTCTTTAAAGGTTTCCACTTATAGGAGCCAACTTCTGTTGATGGATAGCAACCGTTTTTGTCTTCTCTGTTGTGGACAGTGTAATATAGTAGAATCCTGTAAACATTGCCATGCTTTTACTTTCTAGGTGCAGGGAAAGTGCCTCTTCTGAGGGGCCATCTTTGGCAGAAGAAATTAGGAGCAGCAAATGCTTAGAGTGTGTAGTATCTGTGCCTTCAAAGTTCAGATCAATGCTAGCCACAGCATCAGCACTCTCTCTGGCTCTGTCACAGTGCTGCAACAGTTGGTTGCTTTTCCGAGACCATGTCAGTATTTCCTCTTTCATCATATGAGGACCATCCACTTTGGTATCAGCTTAGTACTGATCAGTCTCTGTATTACTCAAGCTTCTTCATCAACTCTGCAGATGATGTTGGTCCTCTGACATCCAGCCACAATTTCTAAGTGGTATGTACCTTCAACATCTGCTTGTAAAAAGGGAGGAGGCAAAGAGTAAGTACTAGTTAAGGATGGAAAGATCCAGCCTGAATTTGCCTCTCTTGAACTCACCAGACTTCTTTCCTGTGCTTAGCCTTGGGCAGGAAGCAAGCTGAGATCAAGTCCGCAAATACTCAGGACTGCTAGCAGACCTCGTCTTTGAGCAAAATATGCAATTCTTTGTGCAAAGCATAGAAAGTCTGGAAGTCATATGTGTGAAAACAGAACTCTGCTTGCATGAGGCAGGGGGGTGGGGGATGCAAGCCAGACTCACATAGAATTGCTTCTTGTAAATGCCCAGTGCAGGTCAGACTTAGAACAAGAAGAAAACAGTCTGGACTCTGAAGATCTAGGCCAGGAAAATCCGATGGATTCCCAGTGACACTAGACTCCTCACACATTGGTAGCACCAGTTTATTTCCAGTTAGGTGCAGTTGACCAAATAACAGAAAATGTATGTGCTGCAACTGTTACTAGTGCCTATCAGTTGAACCATCAGGGTTGTTTCCACATCAATGTTTTTTGGACCCCAGTATGGAGAAAATGTTACACCAGTACATTCAAGACAATTGGCTGTGACCAAGGTGTTTCACACCTTTTACCACCTTGTTCACCACAGGGTAATTCAGGGCTTAGCTAGGGTCCTGCATCTGGATCTCCCCATCTCAGGATGGCAGTGTGGCTTATTTACCTCTGAGGATCTTCTCTAAGGGAGTTGGGAAAGTTCACAGGTGACTCACAAACTGTCAAGCTTTGCAGCCAAGTGGACCAAGTTTCTGAAATTTTCAAACAAAGCAGTGGTTGATATTCAGATATGCCCTATGACTACAATGTTAGATTTTTTGTTTGTTTGTTTCAGGTCTTTTTTTAATCCAGAGGGCTTTTGGATCCCTTTGCCATTTCAAGAAATCCTGTATTTGTTTGTCTAATTCAGTGGCATATAGCAGTTTTGGACAATCCTTTGAAGGAAGTCCTTCAGTAGTAAAGCAAAGTCCCAGATTCAGCCTTGGCATTCCTTGTCAAAAGCATCTCAGATAGAAGGGCTGGAAAACATCTCTGCAGTAGAGAATGCAGGGTTATGTGGTGTGAATGCATGTTCTCCCCTCTCCTGGATGCCTACTTCTGTAACTGTGGGAAACATTAGAAACTTGTGCTCTTGAGAACCTCCCTCTTGGGATTTGATGTCTCTTTCCTCCTGAACTAGGGTCCAAAGATATTCAAGTTCATACCCCACAATTTCCATGCCTCTTCTTTTAGAATTACTTGTAGAGCTCCTTTAATTGACAGGGAATCTTACTGTATTATGGAAGGGGCCATGATGTTAAAAGCCTCTGGGATGTATGCAAAATCAGCATTATCTTTGCCAAGGAGATTTTTTTTAACATTGGCAGCATTGAAATGAACAATATTTTGAATAAATGAAATGTGGTTACCCGTGATATTAAATGTAATTTGATTGAAACTTCTGAGATTTGTATCTTTTTTCAATTTGGATGGGTGCAGCATAAAAGAGCCAACCTAAATGCCGTTTCACTTTATTTTTATGTGTTAATACTAGTTAAGTTTAAAATTGTGTTCTTTGTAAATGAAAAAAGATTTCAGAAGTATTAAGACACCCACTTTTGTGCTGGAATTTAATATGCAACTTTTTATTGGAAAATAATCGTCCTTGTCTGGCAAAATCCACCATGCAATATTTCTGTTAGTAGGCATAATGTAATAAAGGCAGGGAGGGCTATTTATCACAACAAATTTTGAGGATTTCAGGATTCTTTTTATTATTTTAATATATTTCTTTGGTATTAAATCAGAAAAATGATAAATTACACCTGTCGAGGCTGTTTTTCCTTTTTGCTGGAAAATGATGTACAACCCAATTTTGCTGGTCATTTTGGCTTTTAACAGTACGTAACCCCCCCATTAGAAATCTATTGGTTCAGCTGTTAAAGAATAATACCAAGGTACTTTTTATTTCTTACATATGAACTGTTTATAAATACTCCCTGGTATTGCAAACTTTGACCTTTTAACATTGCATTACTTTATCAGAACAACTCAATGGCTGTAATAATCAAGCTCACTTAACAAAAGCACTCCTGCTTCTGATCAGGATTGAGCCACTGTGGTAGCTGGAAGGTTAGATTTCTATTATATACAACTTCGTGGAAAGCATTATGTTTTTTAGAGACCACATCCAGGGAGGGCATTTTCTGCACATAGGATACATTAAATTGTGATTAATTTGAAAGGCTAAGAATAATTAGTTTAATTTAAATGCCTGCCCATTGCTTAACTCATTCATATGCATATAATTCCCTTCCAGAATCAAACACTACATGTTCCTTGAAATAGGTACTTTTATTATGTATAAGGGTTATGTATTTCTAAACTGATGATGTAACATTTTTAAAAAGAAAGCATTAGATAAAAAAGCAAAAAAATAGGGTGGATATTTTAAGCAACAAGAGGCAACAAATGATTTGTGTTGCTGTCTTATTTTGCATTTATTTTAACAATTATTCTGGGCTTGCATATTTAGAAATATATTAGCCCAATTTGATTTTAAGGCTCGAGTTATTTGAATTATAAATCATTATGTCCCTTCTAGCTGATCAGTCATGGAATAGCTTTGAATTCATTTACATAATAGAACGTGTTAGTGTTTCCTTTATGTCAGTGCAGTCATGGTGCTCCCTCATGCATCCTCGGTTGTTTCTAATAATTAACTTTATCAGAATCTTTCCAGTAACAAATACATATAATTGCATAGTTATTTTGTGAAGCAACTGACCTCAAGGTGTCTTTCAATTATTCTAGTTGTTCTATTTCCTAGCTATGTATCTTTGCAGTTGTTAAAGGCTTCCTTTAGATTTAAGAAAAACACACACTGTAAAGAGTTCATAGTACTCACTTAGGTTGATGAAAAATATACAGAAATGTTTGCTAAAAATCTTTACAATTATCCATGACCTTCTAAAAGGGAAGTGGATAGGTCTTCCACTGGTGAGTCATGACCTGCAGTTGGATAGCACCCAGACCTAAGATGGGTTGCACAGGGGCTAATTCATGTCACTGTTTGAATAAAGAGAAATAGAAACGATCTAGATTCTAAATAGATACTACAGAGAGATGTATTAAAAAGAATCATGGCTACAATCTAATACTAATGTAAAGCCTGTTACTATCTTGAAATGTGTGCTAGACTGTGGTGTAAATAGAAAAATAAGTCAAAAGTGGGTCCCAAGTTATTAGTTGCAGTAAAACATGGTTCTAGGATCAGGAAAACCTGAAGGCTGCTCATGTAAATTTTAATGTGCTGACTTTTACAACACTGAGTTAAATGTAATTATTTTAAGTAGACCCTAATTTAGAGATCTCTTTAACCTGGAAATTATGTGCAGAAATTGGGCCCACTGCTCCCATTAAGCAGCTTTCAGCAGTTTTTAACTCAAATTCTGATTCAGAAGTAGAACAAGAGGGGGGTTGGAATTCACAGACTGGACCCAAAGATAAACCAGGCAGTTGTTGAGAATCAGACAGTCTCTAGTTTGGGTGTGGGAGGAGGCATCATGGGAAGCAAACTGAGATGGGGGTGGGGGGTGGATGTTCCTAGTAATTGATCTATAAGCAGAAAGATCCACCTTGAAGGTGAAGTCAGCCCTTTTTGGTTTGAAAACAAGCAGAGGCATTTCATTTGAAACTAACTTAATATCATTTAAGCACATTGCTAACTTTGCATTATAACTTTGCTTGTATCTTTTATTGTTGACTTCTGCATTACTTTCCTTTTGTATAACAAAGGCAGCCTAGCCCTAGATGGTCAGATTTAACCTAATTAAAACTTTATTTAGAAAGACTTTTGTCCTGATCTGCTTGGAAGGAGGGAAGGATAGGTTAGCTCCCAGTGTTAATTTCCTTAGCCAAGGCCAGTTTTCCCATGCAGTTTTCCTATTGAGTGTTCTGAAAACTTTTCTCTCCAAAGAATAATTTGTGTAAATCTTTTAATATATTTACTCATTTAAGTAGCAGTATATATTTTAAAACTTATTCTAAATGTATTTTAAAACATACTCTTATTCTATGTATGTGTAGGGAAAAGGTACTAATATTCACAGCCTTTGCCTTTTCTGTTTTAAATATTCTCTGCTACAAATGCATACTTCGATGCAGGAGTTATTGCTCTATTTGATATACAGCTTAGATAATAATAAACAGAATGATGTGGAATAATTCCAGGGTTTATCTGTAATTCCTTTCCTTCCTATTTTGGCAATAGTAAAAAAGGAAGTGATAATAAGGTGAAGTGTGATGGTGTGGAATCTGTTAGAGGTAAGTTGAACTTAAGATCTTGTTCAAAGGCCCATGTACATACGCATAATATGAACAGGGCGGTACTATCAGATCCTACAGTTTTGAACACCTGTTGTCAGCAGTGGTTGAGAGGTTTTTTGAATATGGAAACCTCTCCCTGACCCCTCAGTATTGGAGTACCACTTGCAGAGATGACAGCGTTGACCTTGAAATGTACTCAACAATGTTAGTAGAAAATTACAGGTCTCCTAAAATGTCAATAATTTTTGACAGTTACTATGACATATATCCTCTTATAAAAATTTTGGTGACTCTCAAAACTGTTGTATGTAATTAGCTGCTGGTTATTCTGTTTGTACCAGATCTATTTTCAGTTCACAAGTTATTACAGTGTTGCACTAGCTATATCAGTACTTTTAATATTTTAAAGGTTTTTCTTATTAGAATTATTAGATATTCAGTTGTATTTTTTCATAAAATATTGTTATGCAATACTTTAGCTAATTTTTAAAAACCTTTACATTTTAGTTTGTATATATTTTTTTAAATCTCTGACCATGAGAATGAAAATGTTGTTTTCCTTAACCTCAAGTACTTATATTCTCTTAAAAAAGCTTGTGAAGATAGATGCTGTCAAATTCATGCTGCAGAATCATACGGTAGGTCTCTCAAATTTATTTTCAATATTTCAAAAATCACTAACTTTAAAAATTATTAATTGGTCTGTTCTTTTTTCTTTTCTGCCAGAGTAAACATTTTCCTTTCTTGGGTGTCAATGATAATTATGGGCTGAGTGACCTTAGGTGCAGAACAACTTTCTATACTGCCCTTACACGTCTCCTTATGGTAGAGCTGGGTAAGAAGTTGCTTATGATCTTCCTTCACTATCTTCCTGAAATTAGAAGGTTTTCAAACAATGTTATTCAATTAATGATACTGGTACTTAAATCAAAATATTTCTATGGGAGACCACACTGAAAGCATTTTATGACCACATTTAAATCTAATGTGATGAATTTCCCATTCAGAAGATATTTCCTTATCACAGAAGGGCTATTTTCTATCTCATGCTAGAATGTTGTGTGGGTAAAGTAAAAATTAATGTTAACACTTATGCAAGCAAGAGAATGAGAATTGTCATGTGGAATGAACATGAACCCTTATTTACATGAACCCTTAAAGCACCCTATATGCAGAGCTCATTAATGACTCTTTTCATCCCACACACTCTTCTCTGGATCCATCCCAATTTATTTACCTGTTGGTTTGGTTTTAGTGTAAATATGCTTACCAGGAACTAAATTTCAAGATTGATTTGCAAGAAATGTTTGGGATTAGGTGGGCAGATTTCAGGCATGTAGTAACTACTTTGCTTTTTACCAGAACCTTGAGATGGAAGAAAAAGCCAACACTGCATACATATATGTAAATTTAAGTAATTTTGACCCCAGGAATTTATTTACTGCATCAGAACTGAACAACATTCATAGTCTTTCAGTAGCACAAAATAGCACAAAAATCTACTAATAGGTTCCCGATGCTTTCTTTATTTCTACAGTATAATTTAGGGCAGGAGAGGAGAAATTTATTACTCCTATTATAAGCAATGAGGAGTCAGTCATCTGTGGCAATCCAGTACAAATATCATCCAGAGATCTGTCAGTAGATCCAGAACTATTTTCTGCTCATTCTATTATTATTAGACCATGATTATTGATTATTAGACCATGAGACTTGGGCACAGGATTAACCTCTTTTCCACATATGTTGCTACTTTTGTTTCAAATGTTCTATACTAAGAGTGTAAACTTGGATTTGGAGTGTACATAATTTTATTGGTCTAGGTTGCACCAAAGATCTGTGATGCCACAGTATTTCAAGCTAAAGCTAATTAAATTTCAAACTTTCTCTACAAAGTAGAACTATCTTCTAGAGTAGAGCAAGAATAAAGTTGGCATGTAAACTACCAATACAGTGCTGATGCTTATTAGAATCCTGCAAGGGTCTGCTGTCTTTGTCAACTGTGTTACTGTTAGAATGCATTGTAAATATTTATACAAACACAGTTGTTAAAATGTAATTGCTTGGAGAGAAGGAAATCAAAGGGTTCTTATATGTAAAAAGAAACTTGAATGTAAGATTTTTATTTATTTGTATAGTTTTGATAGCAGTAACAGAATCAGAATATTGTGAAAATAATTGCAGCAACCTACTGATTAAAGATAGTCATCAATCCAGGTGATGAGAATTATCAACACCACAATGCTAAATAACATATTTGATAGAGCAATCGAATATTGTATAAAGTTGTGTAAATACTTAAGAACAAAAGTAAAGTGAAGATTTACTGAAGTGAAGTGAAGAGCTAAAGTGAGTGTTCACATGTCTGGCATTTGTATATACATATTTGGGTATGGTGGGGACAGTAGTCTAATTTCAAGTGTCTTCTTGGTTTTCACCTGGAATTCGCAATACAGCGGTTCGTGTGGCTGTCTGATTGGCTTTCTGGTGTTGTGCGCAAGCATGGTGGCAAAGTGCCCAAATGCGCATGAACCAGATTATAGCTTTGATGGGAATGCAAGCTCAGTCAGTGAAGTCCAGAGGTTTCAGAGTGCTTGCCCCCAAGTAACAGGGGTATAAAGAGGAGGAAGACTAGGGGATGTCAGAGAGGATTCAACACTTCACTCTGTGTGAACTCAGAGCTGGGCAACAATAAAGTCCTGTGAAAGGAAGCACTGGAGCAGTGTGTTTACTTGGGAGGAGGACCATCCCTCAGGATACCTGGCACCATGCAAAGCCTTTTTAATTTCTCCAGGCATCTATTACTTTTATGCGGCTTTAATTTAAAAAAATAATCCTCCTATTTACTTTTTATGTTGTTATTCTTTAATTGCTGTTTTTATAGTGTTTAATGTAATTCTGGAGGCTAAATTGTTTTGTAAATGCATGTGTCGATGGGTAAAATATCAATATATAGAATATGTAGATACAGATAACATGAAAAAGGATGTGCAGGTGAGGGGAGTGGAACCCTTCTCCACTTTGCATCCTTCCCTGCATTCTTCTACCTGAACTCCTTTTTCCTAAGCCAGAAGAGAGGTGCCTGAAATGATAGAGCTGATGGAGAAGGAAAGGCAAAGGAGAAGGGAAGGCTCAATTCTCCTCACCTATGCACTTCTCCTGATGAAACAGTTAGACCCTGCCTCAGGCTTCATATATAAAAGGGGCAGAAGTGAATAAAAATTGCTGCCTGTGTCACATCTACGTTGCCACTTCCTGATCTTACAACTATCTTGAGAAGAATTGGGGTTAGTCCCTCACCCAGTGAAGCACTCATAGTCACCTCCAGATCTACCAGGAGTGCAGAACCCATACACTCCTGGTAGATCATAATAACCCGTGATGACCAAGGGTCTGCTGTGGAACTAATAAGCCAAAAGTGAATCTGACAATCTGAGCCATTGTATCTATGGCTCCTCAGACCAATTTTTAAAGGAAGGAATAACTGGATTGAGTTGAAAGTACCCCCTGTAAATGCATCACAGTAGTTTGACCACCACACCATTTTTGTGTGAGTAGAAGAACATGGATGCATCACATTCCACGAGACTTTCCCATGCAACACGAATTGAGCAGAACCCTTTTTTGCTGCTGCTGTCAGATTTCATATGGACTCAATGCCATTTTTGCTCAGATAGGGCTTTATTTTTCCCCTACTTACATGCTTGTGTTGTTCCTAATGTCTCAACATCCTTCAGTTATAGATATGCCAACAGATAGTCTGCCTCGGAATCAGAATGGAAGGAATCATAGTAGTTACTGTATCAGTAGCCAAAATCAGCTTCTTGTTCTAGTGGCCAGTCAGGTCATCATCAAGGCAACCATGGCTACCATAAATCTTCCAAAGCATTCTGTTCAGCATCTTCAAATCTGGACCATTATTTGGCTGTGTGCCGCCACCCCCCCCCCCCACCACTATTCTTTGGCAAAGGATATATGTGATGACAATCTACACCTCTGTAGTAATGGTCTAATCATGAGAGTAAGAACAGCAACACCATACTCAAACTGTCAATATCTGGGCCAGTGTGATACACTGAACCCAATATATCATATGTCACATAATTGCATCTTGAAATAGCAAAATGTTTGTTATGAGAAACATGATGCTTTGAGCCACACTCTTTGAGATGGCCTCAGTGTGAAATTTCTGTAAAGAGACACATAAAGGCTGGAGCTTAAATAAGGCAAAAATTCCTTGATCCTTGATAAGACATGTGTGTTCAAATCTGACTCCAAAGGTTGCCTCCAGAGGGAATTGTATTCTTTCAGATAGATGTAACCTCATTTCTCCAGATGCCATCTCATGTTTGCTGCTGCCCTCAGTCTTTAATTAATATTAGCATATTAAAACTACCATTTTAAAGGCCACATTAGCTACTTTCTGAAAAGCCCAGGAAGTGGGGCCAGAACAAGGTAGGACAAAAGTCCAGCAACATCAATCATGTCCCAGTTTTGCATTTGTATCCCCCTTTGGAACATGTACCTTTTGGTATATTTTGGAGAGAGCAAAATTGTTTATTTCAATCATATACTCTGGTAGGAAATGCCCATGGAAAGCTATAGCAACACTAGAATGATTGCTTAAACGATAGGAAGTGCAAGGCCACAGGCAGTGTGAATGAACTTTAAAAGGTATTTGTTTCTATGCTGCACTCTTGGAAGAACAATGAGATGGATCAAGTACAGTAGGCCAAAGAGAATGCTTAGGGGAATGCTAAAAGGGAAAATGTGTGCTAAAGCCAATATATAGAAACAGAAAAGCAGCAAAGAGGGACCCAAGGGGCATAAATGGAATGACATGGGCAGTGGTGCTCTGGGCTGGAAAAGGAAGCATGTCACCTGGAATGACATTCAGTTGTCATTATTTGGCATAGTGCAACACTCTCAAGTGGGAAAATAGCATGTGGATTATGTTCCTGTTTCTTGCCAGAGAATGAAAAGGGGATGATTGAGAGCGGAATTTGACACAGGGCGGGGCTTGTAATTCAGTGGTACAGTGCATGCTTATCCCACAGAAGAGGCCAAAGAGTTAACTGGAGATTAAAAGGCCCAGCTGATGAAGCTGAAGGAGCCTCCTGCTGCATTCTGAGAGAGTTGTGGCCAGTCAGAGTAGTAGACAATGCTAGACTGGATATGAATCCATTGGTTAATTGCGGATGAGGCCAGTGCCGAGTTCATGTTGTGGTCTGTGGAATGGCAGTTCAGTGGATTAATGGTCACTAAAGAGAAATATTGGAGGCCGGCCTGCCATGACAAGTGCCAGGCACAGCTCTGTGACCATCAAACGCTAGCCCTGCTTGGAGCGCAGTGGAGCTGTGGAGAGAAACCATCATGCTGAAGTAATGCAGAAAATACTTTGGGTTTTATCATATACAATTAAATAATATTAACATCTTAAACATAGCTAGTGTTGATTTTTTTATACTAAACAAGTGGAAGGAGAATTTACTGAAGGGTACCCATTACATTTGATGCATTTTCCCTGTCTGGAGAAATGTACCCATTTGCATTACTTTTTTACTCAAACAATCCTAGTTCCCCGTTCCTTTTTGCTCTTAGCAGTTACCCAAACAATCTACTTCATGTACTTTGTTCTACTGATATCCTGCTAGGTCTAGTTCCAGATAGTTCTCTTCGATCAGTGTTGTTCTTAATATTCCTAAATCCTCTTCTGACTACCTCAACCATCTTTGTCCGTAACACTTCTCTACATTTCGTAGAATGTGCAGTTCTCCTAGTTCTCTAAATCTAGGACATAAAACAAGACTACCCTTCTAAACTTCACTTCCTTGCAGGAATGTTGTTGTGTGGTAAGTTGTTCTGCTCTTAAAAGCCAGAGAGGATCCTGTTGTTAGCCTCCCATGTTTGATTTGATATGTCAGGGAACAACTGTACAGGTGGACTAACCTAGCTTGGGAACTAGGTAGGGTCACATGGGTATCATGCCTTCCAAAGGGTCCTGCTCTGGAGTAGCCTCCTAAAATTGCAGTATACTGCTACTTTAAGGGAAAAACCTGTCAACAGATGTGATTTATTTATTTATTTATTTTTCAAGTAAATCTCTTAGGACCAAAAGTGTGTGTGCTGATCTTTTCCTGAAATAGCCTGTTCTTTGGTTCTTTTTTTAAAGTGAGTTGCATTGATATAATAGTAAATATGTTTTTCTCTGGTACCACCAAAAATGAGAGACTTGCCTATAATGGACAATGTTTTAATAAACACAGGAATGTGACTAATGTATCTGTGAATACAGTGGTACCTCGTTTCACGAACTAAATTCGTTCTATGATTCTGATCGCAAACCAAATTGGTCACGAACTGAGTCAAATTTTTCCGTAAGGTTCAATGTATATAAGGTTACTCTGTTCTGCACCATATGTAATTTTTTCTAACCACAAAAATATGAAACACAGTACAGTACATTATGAAGAGAGAAAACACTAACCTTGCTTGAGGCGACGACTGGCATGGAGGACAGGAAGGTGGGTGGGGAGGAGGTTATTGTTTGGAGGGAGAGTCTGCGACCACGATCTTGACTAGAGGAAGCTGCCACCATGTGTCAGAGTGGGAAAGATGGCCGCGTTCGTGTTTCTACAAACATAAACACGGCCACCTTCCCCGCTCAAACACGCTCTGACACATACTTGCGCTATGGGGAAGATGGCCACAATCATGTAACTCACCCGATGCAGAGTTTGTGAACAGAAGCAAAACTTTGCCAGACTTTCTGTTCGTGAACAGAAGCATTTGTGAACCAAGGTATTACTGTACAGGGTAAGTGTGTAGCCAGACATTGCTTGTATTTGTGCTCAGTTGTAAATAGTCGTGAGAAGTAGGGCTCTACAGTACTATTGTTGTAGCCTGGAGTGCTTCTTTTAGGGTTCTAGCTACTCTTTTCAGCTCCTAATTCCACTCCCCATTTTTCTTCCCTGTCCCAACAATCTACATTGGGACACTGGGGATGGGTTGGAATGGGGGCTGTAAACACACTGCAGCCCAGTCTCAGCAACACGAACATCTTTTAATTCTGTATTTATCTCAAAATGAAAGGCTGCTTTAGATTTTATGTTGAGGTTTGCATAGGTAAGTAGAATGCTTGGGTTTTGTTTACTTATTTAACCTAGTGACTGTTATGCCTGATTCACAACACTGTGTTCTGTTTGTCTTCCCAATTCCTTTTTCTACAGGAGAAGATGAGGATGAGTTTGAAAACTTCATGCTTCCACTGACAGTTTCATTTGAAACTTTAGCCCAGATATTTAACAGTAGTTTTAAGCAAGAGGAAGCAAAGGTAGGTACTTTGGATAGTAGAGGGAAATTCGGATCATTTTTTTTTTTTAAGGTGGTGTGCACAGTCTTGCCCAAAAAATAAATAAACCGCTACCTTTAAGTTACATTGACTTAAATGGAAACAAATTAAGTGTAAGCTTAAGTCTGAATTCTCAGCAAGATTGATTGAACACTGCCTTGTATATAATTTATTTAAGATTTTTGGAATGTTAGGGTACATTCCCAAATGTAAAGGCATGTCATTAAATCTGTGTGGACAAGGCACTGACGTAAAAAGAGGACAGCATAGAGTGGGCTTCTTGCATTGTGCCTCACTTTCCATATTTGTGGGACCCCTTGCTTCTGTGTTCCTTCCTGCATGGTGTTGAGTGATTTAGGGTTTGTATACATTAAGTTTATTCCTAGCCTATACTGCATGGATATGGCGTACCATTGATTCCCGTCCTCCCCCGCACCCCATGTTGAAAGCTTTGCAAATAAAATAGAACTAGATATGACACCATTCATGTGATTGCTATCAAAAATCATCAGTGTGCTGCCAGTTCCCTCATGTCTCCCCATAACAGTTAGTAAAGGAAATTGTGATGTCATTGCTACATAAGTTTATTTCCCTTCCATCCATTTGCAGCCAATAATGCTAAGCAGGATTGGAAATGTAATGTCAGATCAAAGATTTTGATTACTTAACGGGAAGGAGGAATTAGAGACAGGGTCACATTCCGTTCCATCCTCTCATGAGAACTTTTGAATGAAAGATCAGTGTCTAATTGTTTTGAAATTTCGTCTTTGTATTAAATGCTTGGAGGTTTTTTCCTGTGTTGGTGCTTTTCAGTTCGTTTATTTTGTGTATTTATTTGTTGAGCATGTGTGATTTTCCAGAGGTGCAGATGTATACTAGGTAAAAACACTGAATGCTTAGAACATCTCTTCCAAACAAGAATTTAATATATAAATCAGGAGTTTATTAAATGGCTGGGCATATATGTATAAATAGGAACTGGTCTTGAAGTATTGCATTCTTAAACCAAACAAAGTGATTAGGATAACTGATAGCTAAATAAGGTTTTTATGTGCCTGTGGGAGCCATATTAGGATTGATTTGACAAGTCAGTTCAGCTGTGGCAACAGTCATATTATCTAGCACAACATTATGTTTTATTAGTAAAATCCTTAAGTGTAGCAAGCTGTTTGTGTCAAAACAACAGTATATTTTAGGAGGAAAAGACTTACTAAGTGGAAACTGCATCATCAGGAATGAAACACATTAGCATAGCATTACATTAAATATATTGCCTTCTACTATTATGAACAAACAGTTAGCCATGCACTCTGGAGTGGCTATTTCAGATACATTGTGTAATATTGCTAGAAGCTCTATCAGTATTTTTTCTTTAGTATTTTAAAATGCAAGTGGAAACTCAGTAGTGTCACTGCTGTTTCCCCACTCCTCCCCTCGGTATTTCCAGAAGACACTGACTGCCATGTATGCAGCAAACCTCTGATGCTTCTTTGCCAGACATCATTCCCCTGTCCCACTTGTCAAGCTGATTACGAACTCAGGCAGAGGGCACTGCAGAAGAAGGCTGTGCAACAGGGCCAGCCCAAGAAATGTTTCTGCCTAAGGCGAAGGACAAGATGGCAGCCCTCCCCCATCCCATGTCTAGAAGCCAGCTGGACTGGCAGCTAAATCTTGTTTTGCCGCTGACAACAGGACAGTGTCCTCCACTGCACATGCAGAACAGCCTAGCATAGGGAGGGACATGGAAAGGCAGGCCACATAGCCTGCTGTTCCAGCGAAGAGGAATAGCCCCTGTGCTGCCTCTCTCCTTCTCACAAACCCTTCCGTATCTGCCGCCTGAGGCTCAGCTACCTAACGGCAGAGCTGGTCCTTTGTGAGGTAATTCATGGAAATGGTGCTCGCAGAAAAGGCCCCAAAGTCCCTTTACCTGGGCATAAGCTCTTGTGTGCACTTGAGCAGTCTTACAGAATCTGGCCAGAAATACTCATCAGAATACAAGTTTGCTTATTGTTATTTTTATTATTAGTTACTCCATGTGAACATTCTTCTTGAATTAGTGACTTTTGGCAAAAATATGAAAAGTATCATTTTAATGTATTAACTGCCTGGTAGATTTCAGGTGCTTTAGTAATTTAATAATATCAGTAGTATCCAGTTTTGATTAAAAATAGTAGCATGTTTTTAAACTGAACATTTGCTGATTATTTAGTAGAGCATGTTAGATACTAAAATATTTCCAAGTACGCTGTACCAATCACTGTTCTACGATGCAGTTTGAAGTTAAAAATATGATTTAAAGCGGAATTTAAGCTGTTTTGGTGAAAAATAGCTTCTTTCTGTCATTTGAGGACTTTGTCAGTACTGAAACCATTTTGCTCTTGCACTGTCTTGTTTGATAGAGAAACATTCTTACTGGGGAAATTTTTTAATGGAGTTCCAGTGTTATATCCCTAAACTAGCAAGTTCTTAATGACCCTGGAAAGTGATTGCTTTGATTACACTTTAACGGTATTTGCAAATAAAATCACAAGTAATTAAGGGGAAATCTCCAGGCTTTTGAGCAACTTTGATGCATGATAACTGCCTGATTCAGCTCCATCTAGAGTAATGCTGTGTAGACAAGAGCTACTGAGATCAATAGCAACATAATGATAGTGGCAGAATTAAGTGAGTAACCTGAGAACTGTGCCTTCAGAATGCGTGCAGCTGCCACAAGCCAGGGCCACACAGTGCACTCCTTGCTTCCGTCCTAAATGTTCATCAAAAGACGCCCTGCAGGAAAATGGAGTTAGATGCTCTTTATTGCTGATCGTGTCTCTTGCCACATTTATCAGGGAAATTGGATTAGCAGTTGGCAGCTGCAGGTAGACAAGGTTCTGCAGTGATTAAATATGCAGCTTGGCTGCATTTGTTGTGACAGACCTTTAGTAAATTCTACTGTAAGCACCATCTGTCTAATTTGTATAAAGGGAAACTTCATGCTCTAAGCCACTGCTAAAGAACTAAATTTGTTGCTTTATCATAAAGTAAACTTTTCCGCTACAATCTTTTAAACATAATTTATTAAGTTGAAGGGATTTTGTTTTGTTTTGTTTTTTCTGATGAATAAATAATACGTGGTAAAATGCTTTCAGGTACTCTTATTCTGAAGATACTGAAAACAAAAATAATACATTCTGTTCTTCAATAAAATGTTTAGTATTCCTGTCTGCAGGGAGGTGACACTGTTAAAATATCGCTTAAAAAATGGCCCGTGACTGCCAAACTCATTTAATTTGTGGCTTCTGCTAGGATTTTCTAATTGGCTTTTTATACATCTGAAATACGTAGTTGAAAAATAATTGCAGCAGGGCAGCTTACGCTTGTTGCAATACATCTGGAGTTGACAATCCTGTTCATAAAGCATATGTTCAGGTTTATTTTCCAGGAAATGCTAATCAAATACATAAGGACATTTTTGTGCCATGCCATTAGCTGGGTAGGGCAAATTCATAGTCACACGATGATTGCCAATTTTCTCACCACCACTCTCTTAAACCCCCAGATTGGGCTTGGAAATTTTGCTCGATAATATATTGGCTTTCTATACTTAACCCCAGTGGTACTTTGATATTATTTATGACATGATTAGTTTGATAGGAACAAATAAAGCGTTACATCCAAGGAAGAGGAGTGGTTAAGTAGCATCATGCTATGTATAGCTGGTTCACAGAAACTCAAAGCTCCTGAATTATTTAAAATCCTTGATTTTCAGCTTGCACACATTAAAAGTTTTCACACTAAGTGCCAAATGTTGCAAACAGCACTTTAACAGAATGATTTTGCTTTGATCCCTGTAGCAGTTCCTGAATAATTTATCACAGGTTATTGCCTTAATTCTGGAGAGGGATAGCGCAATAAAGGCAGATGAAAACACTCCAGTTGAAACACCTTGGGGCCTGCTCATTCCTCTGACATGGCTCTTTTGTTGGAACTATTTAGAGGTTATTAAGACGTGTCTGTAGAATTAAGAGTATGCTGTAAGGATGAAGACAGCCATCTTAATTCTAAAGACAAAGCACTATGACCCCTCACCTCTTTCGTGGCTGTTATTATATAGTAGAATTATGAGGGTAATATTATAGCTGCACCCAGAAGTACAACTATACAGTTAAAGGTCTGTCAGACTTCTCCATTATAAAATCCTGTTTTGGGGTGTCCGTCTGGCTCCAGTTGAACAAGTTTAGCAAATGTGGCATAAGCTGTCAGAGTACAAATTCAGTTTGTGTGACAGAGTACTTTTAGAAAGCCATGGCCATTTTATTTTTGAGAATTCAGTGAATAATAGGAAATGGACGAAAAGCCAGCAAAGTTCATTTTAAAGCAGCTTGTTGTCCTTTTTATTTGTAGTTGTAGGATAGACAATAGTAAATGAACACATGCGTATAAATCTGAGTTCTGGCCACTGAAATTCTCCCTGTACATTTTTCACATGTAGGCCTTATGCCACTGTGGTGTAGTATGTTCAGCAACACTTATTGTACATCTCAGGAACTGATGTATTTTGGTGGAACTAGTGAAGCCATCCTTGCTGCTACCACCCTTTATGAGAGACCCAGTAAAGCTATACTGTGAGAATGCTGAAGCCCTCTTCTGTATTTTTCCAAAGAACATGCTAGCCACACAGAATCTATATACTGAATTTGTAGCAGCTCTGAGAGTTTGTCATGGGCCAGTAAGTGGGTTATCAGTTTTTAAAGGAATAAGCACACTTGGCAGCCTTAACATACTTACAGGGTACTACACACTAGCAGAACCAGTGAGATTTCTCATTATGCTATGTATAAAAGGAGAACCTATATTTCATAGAGGTCTGAAGGGAAAGGGTAGGTTGTAAAGGATTTTGAATACTCTATGCAGGAAGCCACACTGAGGTGCCTGCCAGTGGAAGCTTGTAAGGAGCAGTGGACAGATTTGTCCTTGTCTGAACTATACCCCCGACTGACTTAATCACATTCAGTATGAATCATTAAGAATTAAACTAGCTCCCATCCCTGTAGCTTTACCCTTTCTATAGTATTGTGCTCAGAACTCTGCGTATGAATTTTGGTGTGATGAAAACTTTGGGTTCTAAGACCAAAGTTTTGGAGGAGCACAATGGACCGGAGACACCCACCAAATACCAGCATATTTTAGCTTAAAGGTGGGTTTTTTGGCCAGTAATTAGGCCTTAGGAGAGACATTCCAACCTCATAGAATGGGCAAAAACTGGGAAACCACCAAATGGCTGGTGATTAGAGGAAAGATGTAGTTCCAGGAAAGTGAATATGGCCTTTTAGGAAACCATAGAGGGCCAGATTTATCCCTTGTGCCTTAGGTTCTGCACTTTTGGACTAGGTAGAAAGAAGTAATATTTGAGATCTTTCCTTTTGGAAATTATACACATTGATATACTTTGCCATTGGAAATTATATACATTAGTAAAGGGAGTCGGCTCCTGGTAGTTACTGAATGACCAGCTGCCTTGGATGGCCATCTTAGATAGAAATGGTCAGTGGAAAAAATGTTTTCTGAAACATGATTGAGGGAGTTAGAATTATTCAGAGTATCACCTCCATTATGCTGAATGTGTGTCAGTGGCAATGATTCATCAATTGCTGCCCATCTGCCTGGGAAAAGCCTCTATGTGACAAGGCTGAGAGGTTTCATTGTAAGTCTATCCTTAGAAAGCAAGTTTTAGAAATAATCAGACTCAAAAAGCAATGCAATTATTCATTGTTTCTTTTAGATGATAAATGCTCGTAGTTGAACATGCCTTGCTCCCACAAAACCTTCACTGTGTTACTTATATTGAATGGGTGTTGCTGGTTAAAGAAGAGTAGCTTAATGTAGTTGGTAAAGTTGTAGAAATACCAGGCAAAATCAGGTTAATTTTTGTGTATGAAACAGCAACTCCTTATAGCAATGTATCTAGGAACCGAGTGTTTGGTAGTCACATATCCTTAGGCTGTAGGTCAGCTTTGCCAACTTGATGCCTTCTAAACATGTTAGACTACAACTACAGTCATCCCAAGACAATGTGAACATTGTGCTCTGAGCACAGTATTAGAAACAAATAAAAAAATTCTGTGCCAAGAGAGTGTGATTTTTTTAACAACCTGTATGACTTGTGCAAATTAAGCACATTTACTTGTATTTGATTGCTTTGCTTTATTCTGGTTCCAGTTGTCTTGAGGAAAAGCAGATATTACATAGAATGTGGATGGACTCCTCCTCAGCGGGTATCCTATTGTTGCTGCCCTCCCACCTAAGCTTTCAGAATTTCCGAAGGTGTTGGCCAAATGACTTCCAAGCATATTTTCACAGTCATAAAGACTAGAAATTTGGCAAAAACAAATCTATTATCCAGTGGCCTGATACTAAAATTTATACCATCTTTACACTTACTCAGCATACTGGAATATGCAGACTGTCCAAGGTATTCCAGATGTATGGCTGAGAATTAACTTTTACTTCCATCAAAATTATGCATCATCAAACTTCAAGTGAGATTTGGAATGGATTTGGTCTGGTCATCTCTCTCTTACTTGGAAGCTCTTGGTGTGCCTTCCTTTGGTGATTGCATGTTCTTCTAGCTTCTCCTCACCCCCCACAGCCCCCAGTCAGAAGTCTTTCTGGAGTTGTGCAATTGGCAAATCAAAGATGAGGAAAACAACATTAAGATCTAGAGTTGGAGAGCTACAACTATGTTCTATAGCTGTTCTACAGCTGCATTTGTATTTAGTCCCTCTGGCTGAGAAATCAGACAACTGGTGCTGAATTGAAACAATTACACTGATAATTGTGATGGTTTTGCTTGATTTCTGTAAAAAGCAAACTAAAAAAATGTGTTCTTCATTCTTGTGTGGCTTGCTACTTTCAGCATATGTAGATTTTCATATGTGACCAGCATAGGTGATGTAGGCTGGATACATGTCTCATTAAAGACCCAGTAGGGTGGTTGAGCATAACAGATGCCTCAAATTAACACTTACCTGTGCTGAATGTACTACAGGCAAAGTGTATGTATCTTATGATCTTCAACCCAGAAATTCTTACTTAATTTGATTGTTGCTTAATACCAGATTTATCATTCTGGTATTAAGGCTAACTATGATAGCAGTCAACTCCTGTTTGTTCACCTGTGCTGTCTAAAAATGAAATAGCCAAATTTGCCAGTTTAATTGATTATTTAAAAATCCTGCTTTGAAGGCACCCAAATGCCTTTGCATATGGTTTTAAGAAGTGTCTCCTAAACAGATTCAGCAGTTGTTTAATAAAAATCATTACTGGGTCAATATAAAAGAATTTTATATCATGAAATATTTTCAGTGAATTGAATTTTAATATATTAATATACTCAGTAACATTTATGGTTATGTGCTCCTGGTTTATATTCTGCAGTTACCTATGCTTGAAACGTACAAGTGAAACTGCTAAAGAGATTTGTTCAGATTACTTTTGAGTGATGACCAAGTTGGAAAAGTGACATCAGTGAAAATCCCTCAAGCCCGGTTAAAAAAAAAAGAGAAGGGAGGAATTGAAAAAAAGGGTTTATAATGGAAGTTATGTTCTCCTAAATGTATTGTCTGAACTTTAATTTATTATATGATCTCATATCTACTATGTCAAGCTAAACTAATTTTATTATTTTTATGGATACCTTTAGTAGACCAGTAAACATTTTATTAATATTAATATTTAAGTTGGAGACTTAAGCTCCAGTGTTCTTTAAGGGGGCAAGGGAAGACATTTACACTAATGAATTAAAATCAGATATTGTGCTCATTATTGGCTGATCATTACTCCATCTGCTCTTTGCTAACGTGAAAATCAATTACTGTGTCTCTTTCCCACTGACAGCGTATGTTGATCGGACTGGCAAGAGATCTTAGAGGGATTGCCTTTGCTCTGAACACAAAGACCAGCTACACCATGCTGTTTGACTGGATGTATCCTTATTACACTATGACAATACTGGCTCTGTGCACAGAGGGATACCAGGTCCCTTGCATTAGTTTAATAGTGTGGCACAGTGGGGAAGAGGAAACAAAGCTAAATGAACTAATGTGTAATCAGCTAAAATTACAGTACAGTTGCAATCATGCCATTAACTTGGGAAGGCAACATTTGGAGAGAGACCACAGAGAGGTCACTTTTGGGAGGGGCGAGGTTATTCTCCATTAATCTTTAAATATTCTCCTAAACCATTGTTACATAATTCTGTGGCCCTTTAATTTACAATGTGATATACTTCTGATTAGGTAAAATATAGATTGAACTCCACTTCAGGTAATCCATTGCAAGAATCATTTTTAATTTTTTTCTGATATTTAACATGCCACTGTGCAAGTCATCCTGAGATTTGTTGCATTATTTTATAAATACTTCAGGCTTCTTCCAATTGTGTGGATTCTCTGTTTCACTGTACAAGAAATACAAATGTTGGATAATTGCTTCTGAATTTGAAAGAGCAGAAGTGCATAGGTTGAGCAGCTTGAATTCTAAGTTGGGTTTAAATGTATGTGGGTCTCAAGAGTAAAAAGTAATATGCCTTCCTAGAATCCTCCAAGCTGTCCACCTTACTGAAATCAACAAAGCTCATTTTAGAGAGCACTTGAGATACCAGATATCTGGATCTCAAGTTTAGCATGGTCTTCAAAGGGTAGGATTAGGGTCAGTTATTGCAAACTGTTCTGCCCAAGGAGGATTTGTGTTTCACTGAAGTCACCTCAGGCAGTTTAGGACTTCAGCATTTTTAAGGGGATCTAGTTGCTAATATTCATAAATAATGCTTAAATTGGCTTTTGTCTTTCCCTTCTATTTTTTAAACTTTTCTTAACATTAGAATTTAATTTACATAGAAAACTGATTTATCTCCTTTATTTCAAAAATATTTCTTACAGTGTGCAAATTAAAAACAGGAAATATCAAATCAGTATGTAGAATTATTCAACAGCAATAAATAAAAAGAAAGCAAGCGGCAAAGCAGCAGTTGTTAAGCATAGCATGCATGTTCTGTATAAAGATGGCTCACTTCTACTTTTTGTCTGAACATGAAGAATATATCAGACCAAAAAGTTTTCTTAGAATCACTTCTGGTAACCTCCTTAGATTTCCTTCAGATTTGAAAAAACAGCCTTGATTGTTTCTTCTGTCCACTAGATGGCAAACATGAGCAAAATTTATAACATCTTTGACTTGGTCTTTGACCTAGGAATCATTATATTTTATATATTATAACCATTCTTGGGTATGTTTAGAAGTGAATAGCCAAGCAAGCAGAATAGTAATGTTATCCAGCAAAATAGGATTGTTTGTAGCAGGCTTGCTTATACTAATTGGGTTTCCGTAACAAATCAGACTCCTTGGAAAAAGGCCAAAGGCTTTTCATAATTGTATTGACAAGAAAATGAATATGATAAATGGTGTTCATTCAGTTGAGAAAAGATTTATAGTTTTTCCCTCTGGGCAAGGGATGAAGAGCAAATATGTGCAATAATAGAAAAATCTGTTACAAAGTTGTTATTTGATCTCTCATAACGCTTTATTAAAATATCTCCAAATCTTTTAAAGGCATTTCTGGTGGTAAGGTATAGGCTGCTCTTGGCATATTGTGCTAAGGAAAGGTATATAGGATATGGAAATAAAAATATCATGAATATGAAAGTCATTCATTTCCCCTGAAATATTGATATGTCAAGCTGTCACTGATTCGAGTGTTACATTTTGGAAGTTGATTTGCCTTGTACAGTCAGCAGTAGGGTATACAGGGAGCACAGAGCATTCCTAAATATACAGAAGCAATGTTTTATCAAAGCTGTGCCACCAACCCTAAAAATCAAGATGCAGTCCTATTAACTGAGTTTTTTTTTAAAGTAAACAATGTAAGTTTTATGTATTTTTAAAAATTATGCCAAGAAACTGCATGTGCCTTGGCTACATCACAGGATCCGATTATTATTAGGGTTAATATAAATTGTGTTTATTTTAATGGATGTAAACGGAGCATAAGGCTATCAGTGACTACTGGTCATGATGGCTATATGGTGTTTCCAGTGTTGGAGGCAGTTTGCCTTTGCATACTAATGGTTGGGGAACACAAGCAGGAGGGGGCTGTTCAATTTTTGCCCTACTTCTGGGCTCTCCACAGGCAACAGGTTGGATGCTGTATGGACAGGATGCTGGAGCTGGCTTGCAGCAATTTCTCCCTGTCTATGCATGGAAAAAGGAAGCCTTGTGTTGGGAGAGCAAGCCTTACCACCAGAATATCACCCATCCCTAGAATGGGCATCATTTGCACCTTCCAAAGCTCCCCACAATTCATATCAGGCCTCCCAAAATGCAACTGCTCTGCATCCTTGGACAATAGCATTTCCTGCTGATGCATTTGAACTTCCTAACAGTTGCTTTCAAATCAGTAGCTTCATAACTGGGGAATGTAAGAGTCATGCTGGATCAGACTACAGTGGCTAACCAGATGCCCATAAAAAGTCCAGGAGCAGGATTTTAGTGCAATAGACCCTCCTGTTCATACATCTCTGCAGATACTGCCTCTGTAGATGTAATATTTAGCCATCATGGTTAGTAGGCACTGGTTTGTATAATCATGGTTTGAATTTGTTGAGTTTGCAACCATCGCTGCCTCTTATGGTCACAAAATTCCACTGTTAAACTATGTACTGTATGAAAGGCACATGCAGTTGAAAGATAATCCTGGGTTTAAGATTATTTGGGAATGAGAAAAAAAATTATCCACCCCATGCATAATTTCATATGTCCCTATTATATTCCCCTGAAAGCCTTTTTTCTAAGATGAAAAGCCTCAAATGTTGTAATGCAGGGGAGGGGAGCCACTGCCCTCAGAGGTTCCTCAACTAGCCTGCAAAGCCACTGCAGGCTTTTCTGGTGACTGAGGCTTGATTTCCAAGCCTCAAACCCTGGAGAATCTGTGATCTGATCTAAATAATTGGCTGTCATCAGCAAATAGGGATGTTTCATGTCTCACACCTAACTTCCGGTAATTTATGAGCACTAGGTGGCTTGCATGGCTCCAGCAACCTGTGAGGTGTGTTAGGCTGGCCCAGAGTCACCCCCTCAGCTCCAAGGCTGAGCAAGAACTAGAACCCAGCTCCCAGCCCAGCACTCAAACCACTTCACCTCACTGGTTCTCCGTTGGTGTATGTTAAAGAGCTGTGCTCAGTTTCAGTGACCATTTATGCCAACTAAAAATTTCCCCAATATCTTATTTGTAAAGTAAGTTTGACTATTTCATTTTGAATTTTATCTTTAACTTACATTATGAAAGATACCCATCATATCTTCCCATTCTGCAAAGAGCTGTTGAGCTCTGGTATCGTGAACCAGCATGTACGACTCCTATTTTGAAGCTCATGGCCGAGATGATGCAAAACAGGTACAGTTCCCCCACTCTTGTTTATCTGAGATGCCCTGCAAGAATTGCAGTGTATGGTCAAACTAGACAGATACAAACTTTATTAACACTGCTTTGAATTGCTCCAAAACAGGCATCATTTTTGTTGAAGTTTCATTTGAGATGCCTCCGAGGACTTTACCCGGTAAAGTTGGGCCACCAAGGCCTGACTTCCAAAGCATCCCAGAACCCTATAACAAGTCATGGGGTGTTTTGGAAGCCCAACCTGCAATGCAGCTTGGCAGGTTCAGATGCTGTGAAAAGAGTAATAGGCAAATCACATGGTGTACAACCAGCTCACAGCCTGATGTGCACCCAGCTGTGGTGCTGAAAAGCCACGCCCAGGGCCATGTTCACAGATACAATTTCAGTTGTTAAAGCTCTTTGGCAGCCCAGTCCTATGCGCATTCACTCAGAAGTAAATCCAGCTGAGTTCAGCGGGCCTTAGAACCGTGTGTAGTCTTACATGCACTTCCTTGGAAGTGAACCTCATTAAGCACAGTGTGACCTACTTCTGAGTAAACATGTAAAGGACTGCTGTGTGAGCAGATAACTGTTTCTGGGCATTCACCTAAGAAAAGAAGCGATGTGATGGTCCCTTTTTAAAGTGAAGTAGTGGCCTTATTCCTGTAATCATTATAGGAACAGAGCCTGCTGTTCTCCTTTCCAGAATGCTTCTGTTTACCACCAAGAGTATGGCAAGTTGCACTATAGGAAGCAGAGCCAAGAACAACTAATGGATAACAACTAATGGGTAACTAATGGATTTTTGTGATGGTGATTCTCACTCCGCCCTTCAAGACAGGAGCCCAGTGTACACCTGCTTGAAAAAATTACATGATAAATAGAAAAGGAGAACTTATCTTCCTGTATAATTCTGACAGAAGTATCCAGCATGGTTACTCTTGTGCCTGTCGTGTATTTTCTTCCTTCTGTTGACTTCTCTGGGTATTATTCCCCTATACTTTTTAATAGATTGCATAGTGCTGATGATAGATAAGAAATGCAGTTTGGAATAAAGTTACTGAATTTGTACCCAGGATTGGAGAGATGACTTGAAAAAGAAAAGGATAACCATTTCTTTGCAGTTCATGTGTAAACTAGTTGGGTAAGATGTCAGTGAGATATAAGTAGCATAGTTGGATACCTAGATATTTTATCTTTAAAGGAAATTGAAAGTTGAAAAATTTGAGCTGTCAAATATTTTCCCATTTAAATCAACTCAGGCCTGTCGCTAAACTCTGAATGAGGGTTTAGTCTATTGATGTCCTTGCCATGGCTTTATCTGATGTATTTTATATCACGTAGGTGTTTTTTTTCTTTTACAGATAGTTATAGTGTAATTTTAACATATAATTGCCTATATCATGTCCTTCCAAAATTAGTAAAGCTAAAGAAAGACACCTTTATAAATACTGACAGTGGGAAACAGAACAAAGAGGTACTACTAGATTAAATCTCCAGTGAGGGGGAGCTCATTGAACTGCTTTGCATATTCATTATATTCATTTACCTATTGGTATGCAGAAAGTCTGTATTGTTCCCGTTGGAGAACATCTTTAGGGATGGGTTTGCTTTTTCCTGTGTTGTGTATTGCATTAAGTTTTACAGGTTAAAACGCATAATACAATACACTTTGACATGGTGAAAATATGTTACAGGGTATCAAATTGTGCATTATGATAGAACAAGGGTTTGCTTCCATTTTTTTCCATCTGCCAGATGTTATCATTTTGTACTTTGCAGAATACACAGATATTGTAAAATGTTTTGGAAAATTGCAGCTTTGGTGGGTGCAAAACTGAAAATTCGGCTAACTTTTTTTTTGAAAACCTCAAAGCTTTTTCCTGGCATGTCCATCCAAATTACTGATCCATTTACTTGTAAGGAACCAGAGAAATGTCCTCAGCAGTATGAATCTCTGTAGGGGAGCAGGTATATGTGGGCACAGAGACCTAAGATACATTCATTTCCTTCTCTCCCTTCATGATGGCTTTCCTTCTATTAAGAGTAATCCCCTTGTCTCATACATTTGTTTTTAGAATCTAGAATATATATATTTTAGATCTTTTAATGCCAATACTTAGCAAAGATATGGAAGGTGAGTTGCTTCTTAGAAGAGGCATTCTGCCACCTGTACATGAACCTCAGAAGCAAGAGCATGAACACAACCATTCTCCTGAGGTTTTTCTGTTGAGCTGCAGGCCAGGAGTACCATATAAGTGTCTAGTACTCTCCTGCTGCCAAAAGCATTCATCTTTCTCATTGCTCAGACCATGAAATGTCCCTTCTTAAATCCCTGTACAGGTTTCCTGTTTGTTCCTGGTTACTGTGTAGGCTTATCCTTACTTTCAACCCCTTCTGTGTTCTTTCCTGACCCATATATTGTTCCACTTTTATGACTATAAGCAGTCCTTCCTACCAAATATATGGAGTTGGGGGCACCCAGTGGGCAGGCAGACTTCAGAGATGAGTCTGTTGGGCCACATTCCACACACTTGCACTCTGGCAGGAGAAGGGCTTGAGCTGCTCCTACATCATTTCCACACCTGTTTATAGACTAATACTGATAGTATAATTCTAGCATCCCATCCCCATCCAGACTGTGATCTGACCTGGCAACTATAAATATATAAAACATTTGGAATACTGTGAACAGTTCTGGTTACCCCATCCCAAAAAGGCCATCATAAAATTTCAAAAAGGCAATAAAAATACCAAGAAGTCAAAGCACCTTCCCGACAAAGAAAGACTAATGTACTTAAGGTTGTATAGTTTCTTTAGGATAGAGATTTATCAAATTACACTGGTACCTTGACTCACAAACCTAATCTGTTCCAAGACTGTGGTCGTGAACCAAATTGGTCATGAACCAAGTTAAATTTCCCCATAAGGTTCAGTGTAAATAAGGTTAATCCGTTCTGTAACTGTTTTTTTTTAATCAGAAAAATGTGAAGCAAAGTGACAAAGAATGACAAAGATCGCTGCCATCTCCCCCTCCCCAAACATGAGTGTGGCCATCTCCCCACTCCCACAGCACAACTGAGATCACGCCCGTCTTCCCTGCATGCGCCTGTCATCCTGGCGCACTGGGGGGAGGAAGAGACGGGCGTGATCCTGGCCATCTTCCCCACCCCCACCCCCAGCACAATCTCGGCCATCTCCCCACTCGGGTGCGGGGGGAGATGGCTGCGATCTTGGTCGCCACCCAATGTGGAGTTTGCAACTCACGCCAAAATTTTCATGACATTTTTGTTCGTGATCCGATTTGGTCATAAACCAAGGTGTTTGTGAACCGAGGTACCACTGTATTGTGGGGAGAATAGAGAGTTGGTAACTTTCTAGAGGCATCCTGAATGCCCTCTAAATGGGCAGTAGTTTGATCCTATCTCAGACAGTTTTAATGTGCCAGAGTTGAAACTCAAAGTGGAATTTGTAACAAAAAATTACAATGTGGAGTGTGCCAGTTCATCCTTCCTGCCAGCCAACAAGCTACCTTCTTTGAGGACAAACTCTTCAATTTTCTCTCCCCCATTTCAGTTTTATTTTCTCTCCCGCAACAGACACTCAATTTTTTGTGGCCCCTGAATGTGCTCAGTCTGCACTGGCCATTTCATTGTGCAAGGGGTGTGGGATGGACTGTTATTTGCCCATTAGGTTTTTTATTTTTGGTTAAGCATTTGTTGCATCCTTAAGGATGCCGATACATTCCTCGTTTTTCTCAGTACTGTGTTTTTGCCACATAGCTAACATAACTCAGCCCTTGAGTTTGGTATTAATGTATATGATAAATGTTTCTTTGATTGGTTCATTTAATGATGTGCTGCTGCTGCTTTTCCCCACCAGATCACAGCGTTTAAATTTTGATGTGTCATCTCCTAATGGGATTCTCCTCTTCAGGGAGGCTAGTAAGATGATTTGCACTTATGGTGAGTATCTGTTGCTTTTGCTATATATAATTCTTTGATTATTTAGTAAGAAAGGAATCCTTCATTCTAATTAAATAGGGCTTAGCTTCCCTGTTTATGCTGAAGATGTTGATAGCCATACTCCAGCTGTGAGAAATGATAAATTTAGAATACCTTGGAACAGTAGACCACTTGGTTGGAAGTTTATTAAGTTAAGCGACAAATTCCAGAGGAGTAGTCATCATTCCCTGTGATAGCAAAATAGGGTGATCTTATGCCTATCAATTTGGAAGTGAACTTGGAAGGTGAGCATCCCTAAAGACAAAATAACCTGCAGGGGGAATTATGGCTAGGGGAATATATGCCACAAAGTGAAAAAAAAACAAAGGAAGATTCTTCCTGTTTGGAGTAAGGGAGGGTCAAGAGGAGAGGAGAACACCTTTTTTCACTTTTGGGAACATATCAAGCCACCTTATACTGAGTCAGATCATGGGTCCATCTAGTGTATTATTGACGCAAACTGGCGGCAGGTCTCTAGGGTTCCAGATCAGAATTATTCCAACCTTACCTGGGGATGTCAGGATCCAACCTGAGATGCTTTATATGCAGCATGTGCTCTACCACTGAGCTACATCTTCTGTTCTTCAGAAACACACTTCTTAATATATTGCTATAAAGCTCAGGGCTTCAGGTAGCCCATCTTGAAGCTAAGCCCCTTACAGGAAAGAACAAGCACTATTTCTAGACAATAGGAAGCACGTTTTTAAAATTTGCGAGCCCCACCCATCCATTGACTCCAAACAGCACTACAGCGCTTCTGTTACAGGCTGTCTAGAATCGTTTTCTCAGCTGAGGATATACTCCCAGGTCAGCCCCAGCCTACAAGAAAGGAAGAAGCAAATCTGTAAAGGTAGAAAAAGTCTGGAATGATACAGAGTTTGAACTTCTGGTAAAAACTGAAAGCTGCTGTTGACCATGATGAGCACAGAGTGGCATTTAACTTGGTATCTCTGCGAGTAATACCAAAGTATTCACATAAATGTGGCTTTTGAGAGTTAGGTGTGGAAAATCAATTATGTCTCAGATGGGAAGTGCTATTAAGAACTGCAGTGGTCTATGACTTTCTATAGCACTGGTGCAGAGCTCAGATTCCTTGCCAGTTAAGGGAAGAAACCTCTTTTTGTTGCTGTGTGTAGGGTGGGAGTGCTCTACCTTCTTGAATGAGTTCCTGCTTCCAGTTATACTTTCTCCGTGTCTGAGGGGAAGTTTTCAGATTCATACTTTCCAATGTTGCTATCCTACCTGAAGGAATGGGTATAATCTCTCAGATTTCCAGAATTATTAGTTAGATTCTGTTTCCTCAGAGATCTGGTCAAGCTGTTTCACTGTTCTGAACTGACTAGAACTATCCTTTTTGTTCATACTAATCAGAGCACTTTATTTTAGTTGTGTTAACACATTATGGCAAATTTCTCTGTGTTAATAACCAAGGAAATGTTATATTTATATAATAACGGCAGTGTTCTCACATATAATGGGCAGTATGCAACAGGGCACTGCACTTCTGCCAATTTTGTTATGTATTCACCAGTTCTGTTGTGGTAATGATTCTCTTGTTGTTCTGTTTCTTCTTCAGTAAAGTTAACAATTTACTTCATTGTTGTCACTTAATTAGATCGATTTTATTATTAGTAAGAGATGTCCCCAACATCCGGTCCTATTTAGTAACCTCACAGCAGTATTCTGCACTAATTGCAGTTGCAAGGTTGTCTTCAAAGGTAGCTCGCTACACACATTGTATTATAGTAGCCTACACAGGAAGTTGTTACAGCATGGTTAAACTCTGGCAAAACTGGACACATGTCTCAGTGGTGGAAGGTGTTCACGCCACAGGTGGGTTGGTTTCAAATGTGTTATGGACTCTCTTTTCAAAACTATAATTCCAGTGTCCACTCATGTGTCTTAAATTTTAAAAAAGGATCTTTAGTGGAGCATTACTTGTCTGGAATAAATAAGCTTGAGTATGTGCTTTGAAAAGTGCTGTCATGTCAGAGTTCACTCTATTTCAGCATTTTTTTCAAAAACCTCAGCAACTGGCAGGCTCCAGTTGGACCACTGATAAGCTGCCATTTACCTTGTGTCCAACCCGGCCCTGCACCAAACTGGTTTCTAGGTGTGTCTCATAAGAGTTTAGGCTACTTGAAAGCTCTGGCTTTGCTGGTATATAGATATAATAAATTCAGATGTGCTAAATATCGGCACAAGAAGCTGAAAAAATATTTGTTCTAGACCTCAGTATATGTCTTGCTCTAGTGTTTGTGAATAGAATCCTTGTTTTCTTAGTAAGTCTTCTACCTCATCCTTATGGAAGACTGACAGAAAAATAATATTTTCAATATGCTGTATTTTATTTATCTACATTCTGTCATGATATACTTTGATGTAAGTTTTTAATTTTGTTGCAGCTTTCAGCTGTTCTAGCAGTTACTGTTCAGGGTCAACATCAAGGTTAGCCACAGTAGCACAGAACAATTTCCTGTTCTCATAGCCCAGGTAACATTTGGATGAGGATTACATTTTACCACATTTTCCAGTAGCCAGGGACATTATTTCTAATGAGCTTTAAATTGCTTCTAGAACATCTATTGTGTAAAGCTTAGTGTTGTAATCCATTCCAGCCTAGCAACTTAATAAAATAGTGCATCTTTTTTTTAAAAAAAAAGTTAAGTTCTTTGTTGTGCAATACATATTATTAATTTTTTAATCCATTGCCCATTTTTTAATAATGGAACCGATTTTGTGCCCAGTTACTATCCCTAGCTCCTTTGTATTGTGTGCTCCTAGCATCGACATGTTGAAGACAGATGTTCATAGATGTAGGAAGTGATAAGTTACTCCATATTTCAATACTACACTAATTCCTATTTACCTTTTAAAGAGACTTTTAAACATGGCAGCTTGGTTTAAACAATGGTCTTGTTTTGTGCTGGTCAAACCTGTGACTATATGCTGTTCAAAGAAAAGTAAGTTCACTTGAAATTGTGTGCATGTTTCATTTGAATCATTTTTCCCCCTGACAATCACTCCAGTTTTGCCCATTGTTAAGATCGCCTCTGTGTCGCATAAGCATAGCTTATTGGAGGTGCTGCCTTTCTTTCTTTTTCTTTTCCTTACAATATCCAGAAGAGTGTCAACGTTATGACACAGCTAGTGGAAGGCACAGTACAAGGTATTACACTTGTTTGTGCCAGCTGTCACATTAAAAGGAAATCATGCAATTAGTAGATGGTGTCTATAACACCTGCTGAGTCCTTTGTGTTTTCCAAGGAGATGAGAAGCCTTGCAAAGGCAAGCACAGGTTTGTGTTATCAAAGTAGTATATTTGTTCAGATTTTAACACCAGTAGACTGAATCCCCTGGTAAGCAGGTAGGCTGTGGAAGGATGGCCCGTATGCCATGCTCTACCATCATGAGTTTTTGTCAGCTGTATTGGTAGGTCAGTGGATGCATAGTGCATAGGACAGCATTTCAGGTTGAAGGCTTTATTCATCAAAAGCACCCTTGGATTGGACAAGTCTGTATATCACCCAGTGTTTTGAAGGCACTGTTTCCTCAGTGTTCCTGAGGAAATGTATAAGTTGGATGACTTCCTTTTAATGAGGCAACTGGCTACTATAAGAATTTGTCATCTGAACCAGCATGGATCTTATGTTCTTATGATCCTTGCAAAGCATTGTAAACCAATGCTTCATCCTTCTAGTTTGGTACAGTAGTATAGCTGTAGTAATGAAGCATCTTTGTTTATGTTCAATTTAGGATTACTTATTATTTTCTAGTATGTGAAAGCTCTGGAATGTGGTATCAGGCCCCTTCATACGGAACAAAGTCATTGTTGGTGCTGCTGCCTTATTGGGGACAATTATACATTATGTTGAAATGGATTATGGGAATACTTTTTAAATATAGTGATTGCTACTGTGTATTATAAATTTTAAAGAATATAGAAATACTAATAAAAATTGTGATGTGAAATGCTAAGTGACACAGTTACTAAGATTTTCAGTTACTTATGTCAATTTATCTCTCCCCTTTTTCCCCCTCTTGCAAACAGGCAATCAGATCTTATCCCTTGGGACTCTGTCAAAAGATCAAGTTTATCCACTGAAACTCAAGGGTATTTCCATCTGTTATTCTGCACTCAAATCTGCCTTGTGTGGAAATTATGTCAGCTTTGGCGTCTTCAAGTTGTATGGGGACAACCACTTTGACAATGTACTTCAGGCCTTTGTCAAAATGCTGCTCTCAGTATCCCACAGTGACTTGCTAGTAAGAAATTATTCATCTTGGGAGTCTTTATGCAAAATACAAAATCACCACCACAGGCTTAAAATGAGAGAGGGGGATCTAGAACAGCTCAAACATACTTCTTTTTAGTCTCAGCTACTTGCATCTGTTTCCATTCTTGCAGTCAAAAATTTCATGAATATTTCCATTAATTGAAATGATGAACATGCACTTCAGAATATTTAAAATATGTCATCAATATAAGAGGGGGCTGGCCAAAATTAGCTTGTATATCCATAATAACCCTCAAATGGCAGGACAATTATTTTTCATGGTGTCAGTTTAATTTTGCTTAGCTTCCATGGCACTTTTTTTGTAACAGAGTACATGGGAAACCATTTATTTGGGAAATCTGGAGCATAGTTTCCAAAATAGCACTTCTGTTCTCCTCTGGAACCTGGTCATATGGATTGGCTTTAGTAGGAATGATAGCACAGTCCACTACCTGGCAAGTGAGAAAGAAAAATTCTACCGTCATTAAGACTTTACACTGAATCAAATGAGGCTTTTTTCCAGTACAGAAGTGCATAACAGTGAACTTCATCTAGTTTTCTTGGCTGTATCTTGATTTATAGAACTCCTCCTGAACAAAAAGAATCACAGTTTTGGGAAAATGAAGGCAAGTGTGCTATATGTCCAACCAGAGTAAAGAGCACGGATGTGCTATCCTATTAAAAGGGAAAGTATAAATAGTCTTTTGCAGTAGCAACTTTTAATTCTGTAATCTGATCTGCATGTACTCTGCAAGGAGCCTTTTCATATGTATGCATGCATATATGGGAAAATGTGACTTGCCCCCACAAGTAGTACATGAATTTTTTAGCTGAATGTTTCTTTGAGGCACAGCTGCTCTGCATATGCCAAACAAAAGGGGAGGAACAGTTGAGTTACAGTAGTTTGGCCCAAGAGTTTCCACGCTGAATGAACGAGAAGAGACATGGATGTTGGGAATTTTGAAAAGTTGTACTTAACAACTGGCAAATTCTTAGACGCAATGTTGTGGAGGCTTCCGACTAGTTGAGAAGCACAAGTATGCCCGGGCTACAAAATTCAGAGCAGGGAGGGATGCCCAGGGCTTCTGACAGTGCGAAGGAGTGTAACTGCATTCAGCCGGATGTGCTCATAGTCTGTCACAGGGGCCCATTTCCGCATTTTCAGTTTTGTAATTTCTTTTACTCAGTTTCTTCCCTCCTTCCTTCCCCTGTCCCCCCCCCCTACACACACACACACACATGCATGTTTGTGAATTTTGTAACAGGAAAAATATACAAACAGGATTCTGTGTATGCCACAATTTTGGTCTTCGATTTATAGATTTCTAGTGGGTAAATTTTCACAGCTAAACCCTGTTTCTATAATCAGTACAACAGGAAAATAATCTGATGTGTGTCTGAGTGTATAATTAATAGAGGTTGCAAAATGTGTATTTATACCTGTTAGTTTGGTTGATATCATTAAAAATAGGCTATAATGCATCTTTTGGCTATTTTTATGTTAAAAGGAATTTAATTCTATAGATAGTTTGGAATATATTGGGGCTACTTTTGCAGGCATCAAAGTATTTTAATACAATAATTTTTAGATATTTTTTTCTATTTTCCTTCTTTTTATTCTAAGCAATATCGAAAATTAAGCCAGTCTTATTACCCACTCCTGGAATGTCTCACTCAGGACCATATGAGTTTCATCACCAGTTTGGAGCCTCATGTACTAATGTATATATTCACTTCAATATCTGAAGGACTTACTGCACTGGGTAAGTACAGCCTACAACTGAGCCAAGGAATAATATAAATAGTACCATGTACCAGTCAAAAGCAATACAGTATGATTTCCAGAATCATCGAGAATTTTGTTTTGTAATTTTAATTCATGTTTCTTTCATGAATAAATAAATAAATATTAATAGTGTTAATATACCTATGTTAGGAAGAAATTCCAGTTATCCCACCTGACTATAATGAATAGAAGTGGTTACAACCTTCAGCCTACTGACACCAGTGATAAAGCTACTAATGGATGTAATAGAGCCAAATATGCATATTTCCCTTCAAAGTTAAGAGTGTCTGATGCTAAATCATGATTCATATATTTCTTAAAATGAACATCTGACTTTTAATGCAACTTTTGACCCTTTGTACAAAGTGAATTGTTAATCCATGCCATCTTTTTTAAAATCTTCAATTTGCCCTCCTCATGCTGTAGTTTGACTATCATGAATCTAACTTTCCCCACCTCTGCTAGGACAAGAGACATGGCTAAGCAACCACAGCCATCTAGAATCTGCATTTCTACTCATCCTAAATTGATTCTTTGCTTCACATACACACTGCCTCTCAACCTATTCTCTTTGTGTGGATCTTGAAAATTATACTCAGTTGGAAACAGATCTTGATTTAGTTATTTGCTAACTTTACCTAGCACAACTAGACATCTTGGAAAACACACGGGTTCCAAAGGATTCAGACGAAGTCCTGGAAAGGGTTAGGGTTCCATAATCTGGATTCCTATATATATCCACTCCATATAGTTATGGGGTGAGGCAGTCCACCTCTATGGAATATAAGCAAATGGTGTCTTGCAGTTTCTCTTATCTCACAAGGTTGATAGTGTAAGCATACCATTTGTCACAATGACTGGATATATTTTCTATATTTCTTCAATCCTCACAAAAAAACCCAATTACCATTTTACAGAATTGGAACAATCAGGTGATAGCAGTTTGTCCAAGTCTATGCAGTAAGTTCATAAGCAAACTGAGGTGTGAATTCAACGTTCCTCATCCAAGAGCAATTGTTTAGCAGAAAATGGTTTCACAATTATGTGTTTCATAAAGTGCAAATGACATTTCTTGTTCCTAAAGTGGAGCTGGATATTTGTAAGGATGATATAAGTGGATGGCCAGAATGCTAGCCATTCAACTATCAGTCACTTTAAAAGGAGCAGAACCCATAAGCACTCTCTGAGAGTACAGTTATAATTTTAAAATGCATGAGCAGCAGCAAACAATGTTTGACAGTTAAATGCAAGTAATGCCTTCAGATGTGCTAACATTGAAGCATTAAAATAAGCAAGCTTTATCCTTTGCTTAGTAAAATAGAAGGAGGTGGTCAAGATTGCAGACAGTTGGCACTTGTCATTACCCATAGAAAAGTATTATCTGCTGAGATTCCTTTTTTTTTAAGTTTTATCTGCTTTTCCCTTGAGTCACTGAAATGTTTGAAAAAGAGTATAATACTGTGAATTAAACAGAAAAACATGCATCTTTAAACTTATTTTTTAAATTCTCAAATAGAAGCACTATGGTTCCACAGTTTATATTCCATACTCTGCAACAATATTTATTCCTTTGGAATACCTTAGCTGTAAATCATGTGTAATGGAAGCCCTTACTGAGACTTCATAGTCAGGATAAACACTTCAAGAGCCCTTTTCTAAAGTGTTTACCTGGCTTTTTCACAGCTGACTCAGTGGATTGGAACCTTTTAATGTTTCCTGTATGACATGTTCTCACTAACCGCCATGTGAAGCCTCTCTAATTCTCCTGTGATGGATAATATACTATCATTCATTGACTAAAATGAAAGCATGACATTTTCTATGTCCAGCCATATATTATATAGATTAACTTGTTTACTTTCCAAATTGACTGTCTTAAAGGAAGTTTGTTCTGCTACGGTATTTAAAAAAACTGATCAGGGAGCATTATGCTTAAACCTCTTCAGTTTAGCTTCATCTTAAATAACGCTCTTACATTATAGTATTCTCAATAGTATTGCCATCCTTAAAATTATTATTTCATCTTTGCTTATTCATAAAAAGTTAAGACCAAATGAACAGAAGCACCTTGAGACATTTCCCCTCTCCCTCTGTGTTTACCTGAGCAACAATTGTCATTCCCCCTCCCTTTAACTTGCTTCCTTGTTGTTTGTCTGTCTGCCTTGGGTAAAATGCAGTAAGAACTCCAGGTTCAAGAAATGATTCTGTTTGTCCATTAAAATCACTGTGGAGGTCTTGCATAACATTCTCCTCTGTTACACCCTTACAATAAGAAGAAAAATGAGCACCACAAGCGTCTCTGATACACAGTTATGGGAAAATATAAGTAGCTCTTAATACTTAAATTGCATCCTTGTGAGCAGATGAGAGGGTAGACCTCTCCACAGTGCTGCTAAGATCACTTACAGAAGAATATAAAATATCTACTTGTACAGTATCAGCATGTTTAGAGCAGCTACTGGGTTTCTAAATGGACGTTAGTGATTTACTTTGTGTTATTCAATTTTAAAACAAATAGAGTCAAAGCACTGGTTTAAAAGTACTGCAAAACCCGCTTATGAAATATGCATTTCCAAATACATTTCCTGAAGTGTTCATTACTTTCATATGCAGCTGCAAGGTAAAAAAGTTTTAGCAGAGAAAACATAATGGGCCAGATCCTACAGCGTTCACATCAACAGGTTCCCTGGATTATTCAGCAGCAGCTTAATACTTGCAACTAAATTTGTGTTCAATTCTTGGCGTTACTTAGAGGGACATTTGGCCTAAACAAGAGGGCTAAAAACTTGATTGTTTATTTCACTCAAACTTTTGTAGTGCATAAACAACTTCAGGCCTATACAGTTTATTTTTCACTGTTAAAAATTGTTTGGAGTATTTATTTAAAACATTTCTATGCCACCCCCATCGCAACAAAGCCTCAGGGCGGCTCACAAAGCATACATAAATACATACATAAATAATGATAATATGACAATTAAAAAAATCATTAAAAAACCCCCAGTGCATTCTCGGCTAAAAATTTTAAAACCCTAATTAATTCAATCTCCTTCCTGTTTTCAAAACTTTTATTTCTTTCTGAACCAACTTTTTAAATAAAGAAGGAGGACTGTTAGGGAGCCAGTACTCCATTCAAACAAGGAAAGGGCTAGAAAAGAATCCTCTTCTTTTTAGGCTATCCAGAGAAAGTAGCTATTCTGTGACTGGGTTTGGGAAATACTCTTGCCTGATCTCTTTCTGATATGTCATGGTATACAAGAGTGGTGTTCCCTGCCCACTGTACATACCTGTTCTGGTAAATCAAGAGTGGGCCACCTTAGGAGGTCTGGGTCCATTCCCTACCCCCACCCTGGCCCACAGTATATGCACACACATAGAAAAACACTTTATGTTTATTGGCAGAACACTACTGCCAAAGAGGTCAACCCTATTGGGAGCAGGGTTTGGGAAGGCATATGTACCTAACTTTTCCCCAGAATCTGTGCATCCCAAATACTTTCTTAGCCAGTTTAGAAAAATGGGAAGTCATGCTAGATATATACAGAAGTGTGTATTGTCCAAAGAAGGTGGATACAGAGACATTCTTCTTCCTTTCTCATAATGCCAGGCTGGCTGGGCTAAGAGTTGGAAGCACTGCTCTGCAGTGGTTCTGTTCCTACCTAACTGATTGATCCCAGATGGTGTCACTGTGAGATAGCACCTGGGCCCGCTGGCAGTTATGCCATGGTGTGCCACAGGGTTCTATCCTATCCCCCATGCTATCCCCCATCTACATGGAACTGCTCAGAGAGGTCATCTGGAGGTTTGGGCTGAAGTGTCATCAGTACACTCAGCTCTACCTCTCATTTTACCTCAGAACCAGGTGAGGCAGTTTCAACTCTGGACTGGTGCCTATCTGGGGTGATGGACTGGATGAGGGCCAGCAAATTGAAACTTAATCCAGACAAGACAAGGTGCCATTGATAGGTGGAACCTCATTCCAGGAGGAGGATAGCTGCCCTTTTCTGGATGGGGTTGCATTCCCCCTGCAGAACAGAATGCAGAGTTTGGGGGTGTTGCTGGACCCAGAATTGTCCCTGGGATACCTGGTGGTGTCTGTGGCTAGGAGCACCTTTTATCAACTGCACCCCATCTGAACAAACAACCTTTAGTAATGGTGATCCACACACTGGTAACTTCACTTTTAGATTTATGCAGTACTCTGTATGTGCGCCTGTCTCTGAAAACAGTCTGGAAAGTTCAGTTGGTACAGAACAGGCCACCTGTCTGTTGACTGGCATGTGTTGATACAAACACATAATCCCTGTTCTCTATTGATTACATGGGCTACCAGTTGAAGTCTGGGCCCACTTCAAGGTGCTCATATTAACATATAAAGCCCTAAATGAATGGAGTGGTCTAGAAGCAGCTAATAGTCCTAGTAGCTATATGATATCTCTGGTATCACAGACAGTATGTCTATGTAGTTCAGTTGCTGGGGAACATGGGTGGGAGGGTGGTGGTGTACTCATGCCCTGCCTGTGAATTTCCGATGCGCAGCTGGTTGGCCACTGTGTGAACAGAATGCTGGGCTAGATGGATTCTTGGTCTGATCCAGCAGGGCTCTTTTGTTCCTGGATGTTTCTGAATGTCAATACCAATCATGAATTGTTTTTCTCAGGGCTTTTTTTTGTCATAGAACACACCGGAACAGTGTTCCGGCACCTTTTTTTGACGTATTTTTCCATGCAATTGTGAATCGCCTGTCAGGCGTAGCAGGTCGGCAGCAAACAGCATTAAAATAGTGCCTGCGGGCTGCGTGTGTGTCAGCGCTGCTTGGGAGGGCGCTGTTCGGCTCAGGATGCTGCTCAGCTTGGGATCGGTCGTGTGGTCGCGCGCTCAGTGCTTACTGCCAACGGCAACCATTATGTTTATGTGTGTGTAGAGTGACTGACACCAAGAGGTGAGTTCCAGCACCCTTTTTTTTTTTTTTTTTTTACAAAAAAAGCACTGGTTTTTCTTATTATACTTCCTGCATAAGTCTCTGAAAAATATTGTGAAATAAATGATCCAAGGCCTTGTAGTTTTTCTCCTGATGAGCATAGGGGAAACATAGAAAACATAGAAACAGAGCGAGTCAAAAGGGCCTCCTGGGCCATCTAGTCTGACCCCCGGCTCCAGCCGGCTTCGTTCACGACATGCCCATCATGTGCATGTCCAGCCTATCTTTGAACACCCTCACTGTTGGGGCCTCAACGACCTCTCGTGGAAGCCCATTCCACACCCTCCGGGTCCTGACTGTCAGGAAGTGCTTCCTGGCATCCAAATGGAACCTTGGCTCCCTGAGCTTTGCTCTGTTGGAGCGCGTCCTGCCTTCCTCTGCAGGGGAGAACAGGTCTCTACCCATCTCCATGTGACATCCCCTCACACACCTGCATGTCACCAACATATCCCCTCTGAGTCTCCTCTTCTCCAGGCTGAAGAGACCCAGTTCCATCAGTCTCGCCTCATACCTCTTCCCCTGCAAACCGGCCACCAACCTTGTGGCCCTACGCTGCACTGACTCCAACCTGGCTATATCCTTTCTGTAATGAGGGGCCCAAAACTGAGCATAATACTCCAGTTGCGGGTGCACCAGTGTCATACAGAGTGGTAGTAATACCTCTCGATCTAGAAGCCACACTTCTGGCTATGCAGCCAAGGGTGGCATTCACCCTCTTGACCACCGCATCACACTGCTGACTCATGTTTAGCCTGCAGTCAACCAGTACCCCGAGGTCCCTTTCACAAGTGCTGCTCTCCAGCCACTTGTCACCTAACCTGTACTTATGACACCTATTCCTATGCCCCAAGTACAAGACCTTGCACTTATCCACATTGAACGCCATCCTGTTGTCTCCTGCCCACTTCCATAGTCTGTCCACATCCTTTTGGATCTGGAGTACCTGCTCCTCAGTTGTGGCCACTGCTCCAGTTTTAGTATCATCTGCGAATTTGATCAGCAGACTGTTCACCCCTTCTTCCATGTCATTAATGAAAAGATTAAACAGGATCGACCCCAGGACAGAGCCCTGAGGGACCCCGCTTGTCACTGGCCGCCATCCTGATGATTCCCCACTAATGGTTACCCTCTGCTTTTGGTCAGTCAACCATGCCCTAATCCACCGGACAGTGCTTTGGTGTATCCCAAAACTCCTCAGTTTCTCCACCTGGATATCATGGGGCACTTTGTCAAAGGTATACCACATCCACTGCATCCCCTCCATCTAGCCATCTCAAAACCTTGTCATAGAATTCCACAAGGTTTGTCTGGCAGGACCTGTTTTTGGGGAAGCTGTGTTGTGTGGCTGCCAGCCTCCCTTTTCTATCTAGCATCACTAGATCTCTCTCTATTATGAGCCTTTCCATTGTTTTTCCTACAATGGATGTAAGGCTAACAGGTCTGTAATTCCCCGTGTCCCTTCTACTACCCTTTTTGAAAATTGGGACCACTGATGCCACCCTCCAGTCCTCTGGAACTTCACCCGTTCTGCACGAGGCCTCAAAAATGGAGGCCAGCGGGCGTGAGAGAACCCCTGCCAACTCTCTAAGTACTCTCAGGTGTAACCCGTCAGGGCCTGGTGCCTTTGTAATGTCCAATGCCCTGAGGAGCCCCTCGACTTCTAGGGAGGTGATTCTAATCTGTGCCCCTAAATCCCCGGCCTCATCTAATCTCCTATGCAGATCTCCCCCGTCCAGCTTTTGGGAGAACACAGAGGCAAAATAGTCATTTAGTATCTGTGCCTGTTCCCTCATATCAGTCACTGAATCTCCTTCCTCCTTATTAGTGGTCCCACCACTTGTCTCCCCTTCCTCTTCCTATTTACATGCTGAAAGAAGCCCTTTTTGTTGCTCTTGATATTCTTGGCAAGTCTCAGCTCGTAATCAGCCTTAACCTTGCGAAGAATCCTTCTGCAACGGGCCTCCTCCTCCTGGTATACCCTTTTGTCTATTTGCCCCAGAACCCATTTCCTATGGAGGTTCCTCTTTCATCTAATCCCTCTAACCACCTCCTTTCGCATCCATGGCGGCGCTCTCCTCCGCCTCCCCACTTTACTGACTAGAGGTATCATCAAGGCTTGTGCCTCCAAAACCTCCCTTTTGAGTGCCATCCACCCCTCCTCAACTCGCTTACCTTCCAGTAACCTATCCCAGGAGACTTTCCCCAGTCTGGCCTTCAGTTGGCCAAAGTTGGCCCTCTTGAAGTCCCAGCTTCTAGTGCTCGACCTGCTGCATGTCCCCAGTCCCCTGATCTCAAAGCAAAGGATGGAGTGATCACTCGCATCCAGAGCTCCCCTAATCTATACTTCATCTATCAGCTCCTCTCTGTTGGTCAAGACCAAGTCAAGGATGTGGTGAATATATTTTATTCATTTTTTAAAAATTTATGATTAAATAACAAAGTGCAAACAGTAGGATAGAGAAGGGTAGAGGGAAGAAGGGGATGTAGAAGGAGAAAAGTACATTTGGAGTTTGAAGGTGAAAAGAATATTCATGACAGAGCATATTGGAAATTGAACCATAAGGCACATTGTTCAAAGAGAAAATAGGCATAAAATTCTGTATAAGAATCTAAATGGATGTCTATCTGCTATTTATTTGATCACATGTTTAAGCAGACACAGCTCTCAGAAATGATGGCTGTACATTGCTACATGATCTTGTATTCATTTATACAACATGACCTAACATGAATTTCCTTGTTAGCTCAGGTAGCACTACAAAGTTCATTCAGATTACCTTGTCCTAGAAGAAGGAAAGGCTTGGGTTTGCATTTTTTTCTTAATGGGTGTTAGAATCTCTTGACTTAAGCTTTAATTCTGCAATTAATAGAATTAACTATGTAAGATTTTTACATAAAGATCAAGGAGGAGGAAGGGCTGTGTGCTTATCCTTGTTAAATTCAACACTTAACAGGTTGGGGTGAGGATAAAATGGGAAGATCATGTATGCCGTCCTGAGCTGGTACGATGATGGAACATCGTTCCATTAGACCGATAATGAATAGGGTGGGAAGATGTTCCAAATAATGAAACTCTGACAGTAGAGATATGAATGTTCAGTTCCATTTGAAGCCAGTGGAAATGGAGATTGTCAGAAATGCACAGGAATGTTTCATGCTTGGTAATATTAAGAGAGTCTTGAGACTAATTGTGGCTATATTGTCTGCAAAATCTTTCCAAAGACCTCAAGAGAACTTAGCTTAGGAAAAATATATTGCAGTGATGTTCAAATACAAGTAAACTTCAAAACAACATTTATAAAACAGAACTGGCACAGATCAACATTCTGGTGTCTAGAGGGAAGTTCTCAGATGCTCACTGCAATATTGGCAGGCTTCCACTTATCACAGTTTAGGGGGATGCACTTAATTGAGTCTCTCATACACCTTGTTTTTCTCCTACAAATGAATATTTTAACAGTTTGCTGCTTGCACATGCATGCACCTCTCCAAAAGCAAAGCATCCAAAACCAATTATGTGTTCTGTGAAAGTAACCTAGGAGAAAGTACCTCTTGGAGTTAGTGGAGGCTGTGGTATTGCCCTCGCTTGGGAATAATAGGTTGAATCGTTAGAGGTTGCCAATCTCCCTTGAATGTGATTCTTTTGCATTGTTCATGGTAGCATCTATTCAAGTTCTCCTAAGAAATAAGGAGAATAAATTATATCTACTAGTACTACTACTAGAATTGGAAGAGAAGCTGTTCTTGGATACAGAATGATCCCAGAGATGTCAGTATTGTGGGGAAAGAAGACCACAGAATCCAGTCATGGAAAGCTGCTTGAAATGGGCTAAATTCATGACGAAGAGTACAACTTATAAACAACCTTCTGTTGCCATGTGCTGGTACATATAAGCAAATAAACTGTTTTGCAACATGCACTGGAATAAAAAGATACTGGTGGAATGGGAACCTGTAAGGGAAAGATAGTGGGTTTTTTAAAATCAAAAATACAAGCTGAGGAGATAATTCTAGCTTCTGCAACATTCTCCAAAGAATGGGCAGATCCGCTGAATTGGTAATGTATGGTTGAGGGCAGTTCGCTGTATTGAGCATACAAAGGTTTTGCTGTTAAAGCACTGGAGATGGTATCCTGTTTGCAAAGCGGGTATAAATAAAGATGTCAAAGCGAGAAAGATAAACTATGTCGATCCTTCTCACAGCAAAGAACAGAATTACATGTGTGATTCACTTACAAATATTGCATCAAATATGGCTAGGTTTTATTCTCAAAAGTTTGCTTTACTATAAATCCTGCGAGTAAAATTGTGACATGGGCCTTTGCTCTCCTTTTTCTCAGCAGTCACTTTTCCACTGAAATGTTCATAATCCAAAAGTTCTGAAAGAAATTTTGCCTTTGTATGTTTAATTATCCTTGTTTATATTCTGGTAATAAAAGTACCCAACTAGCCAATTGCCCTCCTTATTTCTCAGTACATATCCCAACATTCTTGTCATCCTAACCTTTAATTTCATATCTAAATACAGATTAAATATTTTTCATAACAGGAATATCTGGGTCATTTTTTCTGACTATCTAGCAATAAAAACTGGACACAGGGTGTTCAACTTGTACATTCCTTTTAATTCAATTGTGTCAGTGGCTTTTCAGTATGAATTTTAACAAAGGAAAAGAAAACATTTTTTTTCTTTTCCCTCCAAGTATAGACCCTTCAGAGTTCATAATTCCATAGCAATAGGGAAACAGCTGGAATCCTGCAATTTGTAACAGCCAGCAGGAGTGCTTATAACTAGGCAGAATACCAGTGGGGTATAAAAGTCCCCCTGTGCTGTGTAGAATGAAAGGGAAGGATCTGTCACAGAGAAGCATACTTGGAATACGTTAAACCAGCAGAACAAGAGCAGTGATGTAGTGAAGCAATTTGTCCTCATATTTAATCTCGCTATGGTCTTGTGACTTCACTTTTCTAGTGCATAGTCTTAACATTAAAAATAATAAATGATGACCTTTTATTTCCTTTTCTGTGTACAGATACAATTGTCTCCTCCAGCTGTTGTGCAAGCTTAGACTATATTGTCACCTACCTCTTCAAGCATATAGCAAAAGAAGGCAAGAAACCCCTGAGATGTAGAGAGATCTCTCAAGATGGGCAAAGATTACTGCACTTTATGCAACAAAACTCAGAGGTGCTCCAGCAGGTAAACACAAGTATTGTTCACCTATCTTGTACTTGCATTGATGGTCTGAGCAAAGGTTTTCTGCTTTTCCAGCCTTCTTTGAAAAGCAAGTTCACAGTAATATATTGGTTTATGAATTAGTTGAGATGTTTTGAATTATTTTTATTTTGTAAGACAGTTAACAGCATCTGACTTAGTGATGAAATAGAAGTAAGAGAAGATTGTTTTCCATTCATGACCCCATTGTCAATCATCCTAATCATTGTCTTTTTTATTGGCCCATGGAAACCACATGTCTGCATCTTTGCAGGAAAGGAAACAGTGGTCATATCTGTGTGACCGGGAAATACTCTGATAAATTTATTTGATCATAGAACTTCAAAAACTTCACATGGACACACACACAGAGTCTGAACTGATGAGAACTATCCTGGAAAATGATATTGAAAAACTTTTGGTAGTTCAGTAAAAATTGTCAAAAATAAGGCACAGTGACAGTGAAAAATGCAAATTTAGTATCTGGAATTATTAGTAAAAGGATTCCTCATCCTTCATGAGGCCTTTGTAAATGTATGATGAATCTGCATTTGGGATATTTTTCAGAGTTTTGTGCACATCACCTAAAATATATAATAGAACTGGAAAAGGTACAGAAAGGTATAACTAAAATCAACATCTCTATGAGGAAGGACACTGGTTTTGTGAGTATTCACTAGGAAAAAAACTAGGGAGCACGAGAGAGGTTTATATAGAACTGTAAATCATATTAAAAGAAGGTAGGAAAAACTTTCTTTAATTGTACTAGAACTCAAGATCACCCAGTGAAACTAACTCGCTGAAAATCTAGAGCATAATAAAGAATGAACTTCTCTGCACAACACACAACTGATTTTTGGAATTCACTATCATAAGATGTAGTAATGACCACTAGCTCAGGTGACATTAAGAAAACAACAAGTCAAATTCATACAGGATAGATCTGCCAATGGCTATCAGCCATGACACTATTACTGGGAGTGAACATACTGCTTTCTTGATGCAGTTTGTGACTTTTCTGGTTGCGTCTCACTGGTGGCTGCTGGATGTATTGACTGGCACTTAAATGATCTGGATTCCAGACCCACAGGTTACAAAAGTTTGCACTGATTTGTATATGCTCATTTCTATACAAATGTAGAAATAGTTAATAGAATTGCTTTAAATTTTACAGTAGGCAAATCTAACTAATTAATTTCTCACCCTGATATTTCAAATAAAACTAATTGTTCTCTTAATATGCCTCCTGACCCTGATCATCCCAAACTAATGGGAAAAAATTTTCCAAGACAATTGTCATGCCTTCCCTATCTTTAAGCCACCTTAAATATGACCCTTTATATGACAAGGCATTAAGGATGCTCAGGGCTCTAAGAAATAGGAACCCAGAAGCCCAAGTCTAGCAATGCCTTATTGGACTGGATGTAAATACGAGGATGCTCGTAGAATGCTGTTGCAAATGATCTGATCCAACAAGACTGTTCTTATAATATATTATGAACAACCAGATAGATAGAAACATAGAAACAGAAAACAGAGCGAGTCAGAAGGGGTCTCCCGGGCCATCTAGTCTGACCTCCGGTATTCCAAAGGTCCTGTCCTTTGTTCATCCCCAGTAGTTTCAAAAACAGAGGCAACAAGAAATCAGTATAGGAGCTCTGCTTTGTGCAAGTGCCATGGGCAGTCCAATATGGAACAGTGGGAGAAAGGGAAGAAGGCACAGTTTCAGTCTTTCTCACTGAAGAGGTGGGGGCCATGAAGGACAAGAGCATCTCTGCATTCCAGCATACAGAACTCCAGAGAAATAAGGATGACCATCTTCTTCCCCTTTATTCCCTGTTCAGAAGTGTTAAGTGTGTCTCCCCCTTGACCTCACTTTTCCTGTTAAGGCCACATCTGTCTTCTTCTATATGCTGCTTCACATCTATAGAAAACCACTGTGTGAGATCATTTGAAGCACATTTGAAGCGATTTGAAGCACAACACCATCAGTACACTAATGATGCCCAATCTAGTTATTTCTGTTAAATCCATATGTGGTGATGGTTGCCTGGGACAGGAATCTGTAATGTAGTGGGTAAGGCCTAATGCATTTTATTTCTTTATGCAAAACAAGGTTCATAACTAATCAGGGCCAGTAGTAACATTGAAAGAGTCGACAAAGTATCCATTTGAAACAGTAATATAAAATAATTAACTTTTAAACTGCAACATAGCAGTCCAATAAAGGCATTATTTGAAAGGGGACAACACTAAACAAACCAACCTTTAAAGACTTGCAGTGATGGGACCTGTCATACCCCCAGTGGAACTGATTTCCTCAAATTGGAAGTTACTGGCAAAAAGGCCTTCTGTTACATGCCTGCCAGTCTCATTGCTTTCACAGGTAAGCATGTAAGCAGGGCCTAGGACACTTAACCTAAGATTGCAGGCAGACTTCCATTGGTGCAGGCAGTCTTTCTGATCGCTTGGCCCCAAACAATTTAGGGACTTTAAAAGTCAATGCCAACACTTTAACTTGGGCACAGAAATATACCAGAAACTAGTATAGCCAGTACATTGTAAAAGGTACATGCTTCTGTACTGCCACCATTTGTGCCAGGATTATAAACTTAACCCCAATTAAGGTAAAGCTGAGGTACAGTTAGTATGATTAACCACAGCTGAGTGTTTGGCCTGTGCTGCTACCTCTTAAGGAAGTTTGCGGGTGGGGGAACCTTTTAGGTCCAGCTTTGCTTATAAACACTCAAATGATATCTCTAGTTTGGGGTGCTTTTTGCCTTTATTTGGTATGTCAGTTGCAGCAGAATCTTGCCACAATTACTTAGGCCTTAGTAACATCTACATTAAGCAAATACAATGCATACTATTGGAAAATTGACAGTGAAGAAGCTTCAGAAACCAGCTAAGCAAAATAATAATGAAGAAAAGGCTGACCAAGAGAAGAACATTCAGCTGGTTTAGAGCATTGTGACCAAGTTATTAAGTGAGACCTATCATATTGAACTGATACCAAAGGCTATTTTACTGACTTCTAATTAGTTTCTGAATGCAGTTTAAAATGCTGGCTTTGGCTTGTGGCAGCCTGAACAGGCTTCCGCCAATGCCACCATCTTCATCATCCATTGCATTTGTCTATTAACAAATAATTAATCCATCTTCATTAACAAATTCTAAATGTGATATACAGAAATCATTAAAGGAACAAATGAAATATATGCTCTATGTCTGTGCCTGTTTGCTAAAATCAGCTGGGAACTTGATCCAGCTACCTCCACTTTTGAAAGCTAGGTGTGTGGCCACCACTGATGAGGTCTTTTTTATTGTGGCAGTCCAGCTATGGAACACTCCCCAGAACATATTTGTCTAATGCCTACTTTAATTTCGTTAAGGTGTCAGATGAAATCTGTTTTATATCCTCGCCTCTTGCATATTTTAAATAAAGATGGCTTTTAGTGCCACTGCTTATTATGCTGGCTTTTCTTTTATGGGGTATATTATTAACTGTAACTTGATTACTTTGTATTCAAGTTTATTAGCATTTTATCTTTTACGTAAGCCACTGAGGACCATCAGATGCAAAGGTGGCATATAAATCTTTTAAATAACTTGATGTTACTAATATCCTAACATAAATTATTTGTATACATTTTCATTTACCTTTTGTTTTCAAGACAAATACTACTAGAGCAATTAAAATGGCCTGATCCAAAGAAAGCACAGAGTTGTATCTGTTGTTGCTGTTAAGGATTACATTATTGCTGAAAGGACCCATGAATGCTGACAGATCCTTTGTCACTTTTGACTTTAGTGAGGGATTTCAACTGTTTCTCCAATGAGCAATTGCTGGGCATTTTAACAACAGACTGTTAACCAAGTACCATGTTTAAATAACTGTTTGGATTTATGGACTGCAAGCAAGATACATTAACAGTAGTGGAAGAGTTGGCATGATCTTCAGTGACCTGGAGATTGCACTGGTGGTTACAAAACAGGAATAGTGGTTGCCATTTAACTTTACCAGATTTATCACTCTTATTTCATGCTCCAATTACTTTGGGCACACTTTGCTTCCAAATAAAACAAAATTGGGAGCCAGTACAAAGGCTATTATTTAAGCATGTATATGACTGACATTATCATTGGCAAATGATCATTTCCTTTATTGCCTCCTATTGCAACTACATTGAAGTAGCTATTTCAGAGTCAAAATTGATTAGAACATGGCCAGTGACTGAGTGCAGTAGTTAGTACCTGATAAGCACTGCAGTATGATCAGGAAGACTAGAATGCTGGCCTCCAGTCTGATCTGGATGCTCATATACTTGCCTTTCTTATGACCTTAATGTCCTATTTTGTATCAATGATGCTTGGCAATCCTGAAATTTATAGCATATGAATAAGCAGCAATCTGTCTTTATTAGCTTCACAATTTGTAGTATACATTATATTTAGTTTGAATACAGGCTTTCAGGTACTCTTTTAAATATTAATGACTGGTCTCCAGTAGTCAGCATAAATATGATTTGCATTAGCACGAGTCATACTGTATTGAGTGCCTCTGATGTCAACCATTCAGTGTACTAATACCTGACATCATCTCCTGAGGTCACTGCCAACTTTGACCTTTCTCCTTGTGCACTGTTTCTCCAGTCTCAGAAGCTCTTTTGAATTGATTTGAAATTTTGACTCTTCCCTTTATGAGGCAGTAAAATTGATAATTATTCAGATGGGAACTGAGTGCTGAGTGAAAAATCAATTCCGCCCGCTCTCTGCTGCGTATAAAATTACTTCTGACTCTGCTGGTCTGAACGAATAGCCAAGGTAAAAGCAGCAGGCAGGAATAGTTGAAAGAGTTAGCTGGACGAAGCTAATAGCCTAAAGGGATGGCTTTTTGAGATGAGGGAGTGAGCCAGTTGGGGGTGGTTATCTGCAGTGATGGGACTCATTGATTATATGTTTACATCAGGTTTCCATTGGGTTATAAATCAGCCCTGAATAGAAACAGAACCCAAGGCTTTGCATCTTACCAGAGGGACAATGAATTAGATTATTCTCATTTTCACACTCAGATGAAAAGTGAGCCATTGATTATTCATCGGCAGGCCATTAAACCCTGGCTTTAGAGCTGATTTGACTATCAAGGAAGCTAATGAACAAGACTGTTACTTCACAACTAGTGGTTTCAGTTTTCCAGACAGCTGTGTCTTGTAAGTAATGCCTAACCCTATTAAAAGGAAAGGGTTATTACAAATTGCTTAACAGTGCTAGAAAACTAGACCCTAATGACTAATTGTACTGTGAGCTTAAAGAGGCTTGTCAGTTCTTTAAAGTGATGCAATGAAGCTGGATATTTCCCCAGTTTGTCTTTTTTTAATGGAAGCACTGTTGCTTGTGTTTCTTTTAAAATAGGAAGAGAACATCTCTAAATACCTGTACATATTGGCACAAGTGTAGAATCACTTGTTAAAATAATGCTCTCTTGTTAAATAAATTAAAAATATTTTGTAATTAAATATAACAACGTGATGTTGTCAGTGAGGTATTGTATAAGTTCAAGATATAGATCAGAAAAGTAATTTACTGCTCATGTAGAATGAGTATCAAGTGTTCTTCTTTGTGGTCTCTGTGCATCACTCATATGAGCTCTGTGTCTGCATGGAGCCTGCTGTCAGGAAGATACTGCAGCGAAGCATCAGTTTGGGTGGGAGCCCCTCCCCTTCCTGTTCTCTGCATTGATGGGAGGGGCTCCTGCCAGCTACCTGCTTGCCTAGATTAGGAAGTGCGTCTCTGCTCAATTCATGTAATTTTTCAGCATTTATTACCTTTTTCTTCCTCTACCACTTTCTATTCCTTGGCTCCATAGCCTCTTCTTCATGAACTTTGTTTTCACTCTTCACTTGTAAAATCCGGATTCTGATGAATAAATGATATTAATATATTGTGGCATTTGCCACTACCAGTCCCACCCCTCCATACACAAATTGAATAGTCTCACGAAGCTATTCTTGGCTAGTTAAATGGCAGGATGGTGGCCTCATGGTGGTATTCTCATGTCATGAAGGGCCAGGGGAAACAACATTTGCTCTTTGGAACCTTGAGGGTAATTTCCTGTAATGACTACCATGATATTGCTTTGCTATCTTCTAAATGCTGGGATCACCATACTGGTACCATGGAGTGAATCAGAGCATGGAAGGAGTAACTATATTCTGAAGTAGGATACAGATGGCCACAACTTGTAATGTCTTTCAGCTCAAAGGGTTTGGCATGGCACAGGGCAAGGATCCAGATACCAGGCAGCCCAACTGCTGTCTCAAGCCACCATCCCAGTCCAGATGCCTGAATCATGTTGATGGCAATGGCAGGATCCTCAGACCCATCGTGGTACAGGCCTGCACTATGGATGTGCAGCAGGCATACTAGCCCTGGTTGGGCTTGGATGGTTGAAGCAACACTGCAAGATCCCCTGAGACAAGGGTGTCTGACCCCTGAAGGATAAATTAAATTTCAAAGAAGTTCTTGGGTCCATATTCCAGCTGAGGGCAAGGCAAAAGAGGTGGGGCCAAAATACTAAAACAAGAACAAAAACAGCATATTGTAGTTTGTGGTTTTTACTGTTAATAACTAAGCCTTTAAAAAAGCATTTCAACATTTCAGCCTGAAGAGAAGGCTGTGCAGAAGCCGCAAAACCAAATAAGCGATAAGGGGAAAAGGAGTAGGACCTTCTGGGAAACCCCAGAGTGCCACATTTGGCTCACGGACCTCAAGTTGAACATCTCTGTCTTATGGTCTTTCTTTAGAAGAAGGCAAGCGAATCTACCCTGTTCTTACTCCTGCTATAGATCTGGTCAGTGCCTCCAGCATCTGCAACAAGAATCTATGAGAAACATAGATGACAATGCAATTAAGCAGCAAATTAATCAGTATGGTGGCAAAAAACCTGCACTGTTGCAACTAGGCGTGAATGTCAGGCAAATTTTCTTCCTTGTCAGAGGCTCACCCATGTCCATCACAGGGTAATAGGCCCTAAGACAGAGGAAAGAGGGAGGACAGAGAAGTGAGAAATGATTGTGCTCTTCGAAGCCACAAGCTATAGATGAGCTTACAGTAGACCAGAGGGAGAAGATTCCCCTCTGGTTCCCTTGAAGGTTCTGCTCCAAGAAGCCATCCAGTGTAGCCAGTTGGCTCATGGGGCAGGAGCTGAGCTGTGGTATGACTGGGTAGTGAACAGGATCGGAAGACAGCTGGATAAACATGGCCTTCTCCTGTATGCAGACTACGACATTCTGATCTGGTTCACAAGGGGCTACATCATGCTCCAACAAACGAGGAGGATCTTCTGCTAAGTGGGTCCATAGGACTTTCATAAATATTCAGAGTAGAAAAAGGTATCATGCCACTGGTAGTGGTCTCCTGAAAGAGAGAGGATTCCAGGGACCAACTATATTCCTAAAACATTTGATTATCCAGTAAAGAGTGGACTGTTTAGAATAGATCCTTCACTGTTTCACTCTATTGAGCTATTTCTTGGTTGTGATTATACTTATACCCCAACTTTTCACCTGCGAGGAACTCAAGGAAGTTTACGTAGCCAATCTCTTTATCTGTATTTTGTCTTCCCAACAACTCTGTGATGTAGGTTAGGCTGAGAGTTGGTGACTAGTCCAAAGTCACCCCATGAGCTTCATGAGCAAATGGAAACAAGAACCTTGATTTCCCATGTCCTATTCCAACACTTGAACTGCAATGTCATGCTGACTATCTGGTTGCTGTTATATAAAAGACACATCCTTTACTAAAGCTTTGACAATAGGAATAATATTATGGATATAGTCATTCTTATTAAGAGTATTAGAACTTCAGTGAAAGGCATTTATTTAATTATGTCATAGAATGGAAACTAATTCTGAGAGTGTATATCAGATTGTAGACCTGGAGCCAAGTGCTTTAAGGAATTTTATCTCTTTCAATTGACTGATTTTGTCTACTGAAGAAATAAAACAAATTTATATAGAATGCAAATGGTATTGCCCTGCTCCCATCAGTGGAAATGTTCTTGAAAATATTTTCCACATAGATAGAATGAAAGAAGTCTTGTTATGCACAATTTGTGTTGCATTCCTAGCCAGTACGGCTTTTTTAAAAATGCTAGTGTGGTCTGTTCATTGTAGCTAAATGCAAACAGTGTCTCCTTGTGCTTGTTTGTGCTTTTACTTTTATTACAACTGTTGCTATTCAGTTCTTGCTAAGGCTAAACAAAGGCAATGCCTCCCAACTATTAAAAAGCCTTCAGTTTAATTAACTAATGCTTGAATAGCTTCCATAAGCTGTAGCTTACTGTAATGTAAACAGAATCCATGTGATTTTTATTTTATGTTAGCCAAGTCAATGGGAATTACTTCTCAATGGTGTTTTTTGTGTTGCCCATCTCAGAGTTAATAAGAACTCCTAAAGAAAATCCTCCTGCCTACCTTTGTTTTGGCCTAGGGAGTAGCTTGTGGTACGCATTGTGTTTTGGCACACTTTGTGGGATGTGCTTCCCACTTAAGATTCTGATTGCTGCTCATGGTGGTGAGTGATGGGAGAAGCAGCAGAGGCTGTCAACTTATAGAAGAATTAGAATTAGCCTGGCCTCTCAAGGAAAGGTGCTAAAATAAGTAATTAATAAAATACCCCAATATTTCACTCTTGTGCTTTTCATAATGAATGAACGTTACCCTTACTTGTGTTTGGATGTATGGCAATGTATAGCAGAGACCATAGAAGCATATTTATTTTGTCATTACTCACTGGTGCAATCTTTTCAGCTGACATGACAGCCATTTTTGTAACATTAGACTGCAATTTGGACAAGTAATAACTTTACTTCGTGGTTCGTGTACCGTCTGATAGGATTGGGAATGGGATGTGGGTGGTAGTAGCACAAACAGCACATCTGTTTAAACAAATTGCCTGTGTTTCTGTGTGGTGATTACTCAGTAAACTTTAAAGAAATCATTTTTAACAAAATAAACACAATAAAATAACATACTTCTCCACTGTGCTGTGTTGAGTGAGGAAATTAGGATTGTTTATATAGGAAAGGAAATCATTTTGGTCTTCAGAATTTCTTCCAAATTGCCGGTTTTTTCACTGGCCTTGTTTAATATATTGGAATAGGTGTGCTTTTGTGCAGTTTTCCATAAAATTGAGTGTATAGTAGTGCTCTTGAAGCAAAGAAAGAATTGAATATATATGATTTAATGATGGAAACAAATCTATGGGTGAACTCAGTAATACAGAATGGTAACAAAGGAGAAAGCACATAATCTAAGAACATGGGTCGTACAAGGAGTTAAGACTTGAGAAAGCAGCTGCATCTTAGGGCATGCTTCAGGTTGTTGGTGAATTCAGTCTGTCTAAAGTTATGGACACACTTAATGCCTTGTACTAATTGAAGTCGATAGAATATTTGACAGATTTATATGTTGAGCCCAAACAGTTTCCTAGGATACCATATCTGTGTTCAGGATTTTAACATATTTTGATGATATTCACTAGTATCATAACTTCATTTAATTGGAATGAGAGAAATGTAACAGCTGTAGACCAACTCAGTAGAGACTTGGGTGGCTATGAGATGGACAAAAAGCACCATATTGAATTCAGCCTCAAAACCACTTAGTATAACTATTGACATTACATTGAGGCAACTTGGCATTGATTGATAGTGTAATATCAACAATTTTAATGAAGAAGAAAAAAACTTGTATATAGCTTTAAAAACATATTAACATTTGCACTTCAGTTTGTCACAAATCTAAGTGTACCTATTCATTACTTTGCTTTTGTACTTGTGTGGTTTTTATCAGCAAAGAATTGTCCTCTCATTTTATGGCAAAGAAACCCAATATACAAAGTGATATTTCTTCAGGACATGAAAGTGTCAGTAGATTTAATACTAATGCAGTAAGGGTCTACTGCAAACTATCCAAAATGCTGTGCTTACCATTATCTACATAAAATTATAAAATGGTGAGTGGAGTGGATGAAGGAACCCTATAGCCCTTGCCTTAGTTTGGTTTCTTGCCTAAATTGCAACTTTTATTCCAAACCCTAAGTTTTTATAGTTACTTGAAGCATTTGTAATTTTTGTAACAAACAGTTGAATCAAGCTAGGAATAACATCCCTCATTTTGGGCCATGTTCAGCCTTTAACAATAAGCTCTTTCAAAGACTGTGTTGAAGTTTAGCTTCATAAAGTAACAAGTATTCTACAGTCCGTGGATGGAGACAAAAAGGCTGTAATGTGGCGTTCAGAAAATATCGCTGGAGGTGTCAGTGGGAGAGGTGTACCCTAAGGCTAGGCAGCTGGGGTGTGTGGGTGCGCGCACACACGCTTTTGTTTATCCCTTTCTGTGTTTATGTACCCTTTAGGGCAACAGATGAAACAATTGCTCCTACAGGGTCAGCTGCTGGTCAGAAGCAGAGTAAGAAAAGACTTTGCGTTAAAATATGTCAGCCATCATTTTAGCGCAGCTGGCACCTGCTACTGGTGCACAGCAGGAGGGTTAAAGGTCAAAGAGGCAGTTGTTCTAAACTCAGTGATGGCTTAAAGGGACTTGTAGATTAATCTGCTTTATTAACTTCCGTATATTAGATAACTATTGCTGTGAATGAAAGCATGTCTTTCTGAATAAGTAGCATCACCTCTTTCCCTTTTAAATTGGCTTTTGAGTAATGAATATTAAATAGAATGCATTTCAGGGGTAATTAAATGAAAACATTAGGATGCTGATGTTTGCATCTTATTTGTAACTTTGTTGCATATTTATAACACATTGCTTGCCTTATAGTATATTTGAAGGAAAGACAGATACGCAAAATTTTACAAATAAAACCTTTTCTGCTTGCTCAGTAATAGAAATTTTCTGTGCACTCACTCTTAAAAATAGTAACACATATGACACAGCATTTCAGAACAGATGCTTATAGCCTAATGTGTCTGCTTCTTTAAAGCAGACACATTAGGAGGAATGTCCTACTCTGTTGACTGCACTTTGACTCTAAATGCAAGGATAGAAGACTTTTGGGGTTGGTAGAAATTTTGGTTTCAGAATACAAAGGATATTGCCAAATGCTAAAAATGAAGCATCTTATTGAATGGCTCAGTTGTTAGACTTTTCTTCTTCAAATGTCTCCCAGACAGCTAGGTTTTTTTCTAAAACATTCTCTCTCTCTCTCTCTCTCTCTCTCTCTCTCTCTCTCTCTCTCTCTCGTATTAGACAAACATTGATGGATTTATTCATTCAAGGATTGTGAACAGTGTTTATTGGTGTACCTCTAAATATCTGTTCTGGAAAACAAGCATTGTGGGAAGGCTCTTGCTTTCATTCCTGGAGGTTACCGGTTAGCCATGGTTGAAAACAGGTTGCTGGTCTAGATAGGCCACTGCTGTTATAATGGGAGCCATGCCTAGTCTGTTTCCACTTGAAACTTGAAGAACATTGTTACAGTGTCATTGAGGCATGTTTAGGTGAGTCCTTTTCTTTAAAGAGAGACAGAGTTTCACAGTAAAGCTTAATATCTTGGGCCCACATCTGGTTCATCTTAAACTAGGCCACCATATTTTTCTCCATTGGCTGCACTTTTGCTACATACTGTCTTCCCACTAAGGAGCTCAAGATGGACTACATGGCAGATGCTCCTGTTATTCTCATGGTTAAGGTGAGGTCACTCAGTATTGTTTGTGGCTGGATTGGGATTTGAACTCAAGTCTGCTTAGTCTATTGCATGATATTTGGAGAGGCGTAGGCAGTTTGTAGGCCTAAACAGTATGTGGCTCATCATCAAACGGTAAAGCTTTCTGATCAGTTCAGGCTTCTGGCAATAGCAATCTGATGCTTTCCCAGCAGCTCACTGGATGGAACAGAAGAGACTCTGGTGCCACCCATCACTGGCTTCAACTTTGGCAGCTGCTAGCATCTGTTCCCTAACAGATTATCCCCAAGGGAATGGAGCCACCTGTTGAAGGAGTACAGCTCAGTGAACTGAACTGAACTGAACTGAACTGGTCTGTATGTATGTATGTATGGAGGAATTTCCTTGTGGGTCTCTTGTGGTGGCTGCTGCCATTCTAAAATACTGGGGCTGATGAGAGCTGGTTGTTGGATTGATTAGCAATCCTAAAACAGCCACTAGATTTTGCGTGGCTTGTCAGGCACCCCAGCAACCCACCCTTGCACAGACAAGCTGCAGTGCAGTGCACTGTCATGGTAAGAAGCTGCTTGGTGGAATTCACCCACAGTGCCTTTCATTTTGTGTGACCCTGTCCAGTGGCTCTTTGCACACATCAGATATGCCTTGATTGGGCTGATCTTCGTCCTTTCTGTTGCCTCACATGAGCTCTGCCTGATGTTTAAGAAACCCTCCCTTCAGTCACCCTCTGTTGGCAACTTAGGCCAAGAACTTTTGAGATTTTTGTTGCCATTTGAGCAGTATCAATAGTGCCTTTTAGTTGTACTTAGGTTACTTTTATTGACATAAAAGCACTTAGCTCCTTCTGCCTTTTATGCCAATACATACATACATACATTCTATTTGTAATGAAGGTTCTAGTGATCAGAGAAATCCAGAGTGACTAGAATCTCAGAAACAGTGACCCAATTTGTGTGATGGATTGTTTAAGCTGCCCCACGTGCTGGACACCATGCGCCAATATCTGCCTGGACACAATTTGCCTTGTTGTCCAAACCCAGCTGGTATGACTTGTTGAAGAAGGAAGTAACCCTGACATAACCCATGGCCTGCTGCCGAGTTTGAGAGTTGTTACACACTCAGTCAAGCCTTGTTACCATTGTAGCCATGGACTTTTGTAGTTATTTATTGTGGGGTTAATAGTGTTTCCTAGTGGTTTTCATTGTTCTCTTCTATTGTTGGATTTTGTTGAATATGTTTTAAATTGTATACTGCTCTGAGAGTTCTGTGGGCTATAGGACAGTATAGAAATGCAGGTCAGGTCAGTGAGTAAGAAAAGGAATATTTAAAAGGTTCTTCTAAAAAAGTAATGCCAGTATATGCTCTTACTTTTACTTTTGATAGGTGGCAATTGTAATGAACTATATTAATTGGAAAAGATTCTGATTCCTTTTTTGGTTATATAAGAGGCAGGCATTTGTTGCCACCCTCATCATTCCAGTCTTTCATCCTTACCTGAAATAGATGCTGTTACCGTTCAGTTCATCACCAGACATTTTGTGAGAAGTGCCATTTGTTCCCAATGCAGTTCCATCAATATTTAGAATCAGTGTGTGCACTTACTGTGAACGGAGACACTAATGATGTCTGTATACTGGCACAAACTGTTCTAGCATGTTTCTTAAATGTTCTGCTACTCAAAACAAAACATGCTGGTCTTCTGGAAGACTCTGTGAATGAAATAAAATATAGATACTTCTATAGATCTTCCTGCATTTTCTCTCAAGGGCATAAGCATTTACCTGAATACCAATGAAGAGAGCAAAAACTATCAATAGTTGATATTCATGAGAAAATGTAAGCAACTTTTAAAATATGTAGTTTGCATGCTTCCTCCCTACCCATGCTGGGAAACTCTCTTTTGGTCTGTGTCTCATGTGAATGAGGAACAATTTTCAGTTGATTAGCATTGAGGAGGAGGGAAGATCCTGGGAAAAGATGTAAAAAGGTCTGTATCCCAGTAAAGCAGGCACTGAAGGTTCCACAGATTAGGGCCAGATCTGAAGAGGCTGGTAGGTTAAAAGCTTGCTTTGCACTGATAGACTGCTGCCAAGGCCATTGGCAGAGGAAGCATATGACACTGCTATTAAAGGGATCAGGCTGTCTGCACCTTTCTTCTCTCAAGAGGCACTTGTAATGGATGCTGTTTTCCCCCCTCATTAATCATGTGATAGTGATTGTTCAAAGAAGCGGCTGTTTGCCAATCCCAGTAGTGGAAATGCAGTGCAAATACGGTAAAATGTGGAGAGTGTGTTCTACAGAGGCCTATGTCAGTACTGCCAAAAGGTGGAAGATGTTTTGATCCAGTCCTTAAAGAGCACGTCATAATTTCCAAATAGACCAGACTGCAATATGATATGCACTAACTGAAACTGACTTGCCAGAGTGTGTAAGCTGAAGAATGCCAAGGCATACTCCAAATGAGCAGCTCCCCTTTTGTAAAGTGATAACTTATTCCATCCTTGAGGAAGAAAAATGTTCACGTCCAAAAGCACAGATGGAAAGGTACAAGCACCTTGACTTGAAAAAATCTTGTCAGCTACATCATATACCCAAGAGCAAAACAGCCTGAAAGGACAGTATACTCAATAGAGAACTTATGGGGAATTCCATGTAGACAAAAGCAAGTGGCACTTTTTCAGATTATACATTTCAGTTATATGGAATGTGGCCAGGACAGCCATGCATCACCTATTTGACTTTTGGGAAAATAAGCGTACATCCCACCATACTGCTGAGGTAAAGCCACAGCTCCTTGGAATCTTTTCTCTATTATGAGCTTATTTTCTCAAGAGACATGTTTTCTCCTGCAGCAGATAAACCGTGCGGCTTTTTGAAATGTGAACATGCACCGCAAATGTAAGGTGGGCTTTCACCTCTAATACAGCAGTGACCTCGACTCAGGCTGCTGTTGCCCTGGAATCACCAAACCAGACATGACTGCTGCCATGTTCATGTGTTTGCCCTTTTCACATGTTGGATCAGCTGTATGCCCTCCCCCGCCACACACACACACACGTATCTCTCCATGCTTTGTAATCCCAGGCACTTTGCTCATGTTTGATATTGCACCTAGGCCAGAGGGAAAGCAGATCAGAGGGGTTTTGAGGAGGAAGATGGGTGGGAGATGGAGAAATTATTTCTCCTCAGCTACAGTCCCCCCACCCATCCTTTTTAATGTTAAAACTGGATTTAAACACAGGGGTACTTCTCTTTATACTGGTACATGAAAACAAATATGGCTGCTGCCATCATATGTACTATGGTTCCGAGTTATGTCATCTTCAGCTGTGCTTGAGTCCATTTTAGTCAGTATTCAAACTTGATTAGGGCACAGAAATAGCCTTTGATCCTTGTAGGATGTAGGATACAGGGAGAGTGAAACCGTATTGATTCTTGACCTCTTAGTAGCTTTCACTATCAACCATGGTATCTGTTGGAGATTGAAGAAGGTCTGTTGGAGATTGCTGTGGGTGGGACTGCCTCACAGGTTCCTCTCTTGGGTGGATATTTTCAGAAGGTGGTGCAATGTCATCTTTACTTCAGGGCCCCACAAGGTTCAATCTTGGCCCCCATGCTTTTTAACCTCTACATAAAACTGCTATGTGACATCCTTCAGGGGTTTACAGTGTGTTGTCTGTATATGGGTGACACACAGGTCTGTTTCTTCAGAGCTACACAGCACTCTGGGAATAATGGACTGATGACTGGGCATGGTCACCTTACAGCCTTTGCTATAGGTGGATAGCCTGGCTGCAGGTTTTCAAGCCCTGCTAACTTCATATTTTGATTATTGTAATATTGGGACTGCCTTTGAAGATGGTCTGGAAATTTAGCTGAGAATTGTATCTGGGACTAGGAAGTATGATCATATTGCTCTTTAGACTGTGCCGGCTCCCAGTTATTCTCTATTTTCTAGTATTTTTCTCCCAGAGCAAAGTGCTCCTGTTGACTTTTAAACCTCTACATGGCTAAGGACTGCAGTACCTGATGAAATGTCTCCTCCCACATGTATCTCTTGTACTCTAAGATCATCCCTGTAAGCCTTTCTTCAAGTGCCCCCTCATGCTGAGACTTGGAGAATACCAATGAGAGTGAGGCTTTTTCAGTAGTGCCCCCCCTGCCCCCAGTTCTGAAATGCTGTTCCAGGGGAAGCTTGTCTGACACTCACGCTGCTGTCGTTTTAATGCTGCACTAAGGCTGTCCTGTTTTGCCAAAATTTTACATTTTTCTAAGCCTTTTAAAGTCTTTTAAAAATGCTTTAGTATCATTGTGTGTTATTATCTTTATCCCTGCAGTGTTCTTTATTGTCCTAGTCCCCTCAATTTGATGTTGCATTGTATGCTGCATTGGTACATTTATTAGTTTTATGTTGTTGATGTTATTGTGATTTCAGTTGTATTTTTATCATCATTCTAAAGTGCTTGCAGAAAAGTATTTTATGAGGCCATTTAATACATTTAATATTTAATAAATAACAATATGGATGTCAATCAAGCTGAAAGGGCATGATTTTTTTTTTTTTAGTTCTCATTGTTTTCTTTCTGAGAGGCACATGTGCAGTCACACAGATGCTTCCTGTTTTCCCATTTTCCCATTCCTGTTGTATTTACTTTCAGATAAAATGCAGACATCTGCTTTATTATCTAGTCAGCAATATGAAAGGCAATCTGCCAATTGTCAAAATATTCAGTAATAAAACATTAGATATAAAATGATGGTAGCTTTTTAATCAGTAGAGAAATGTCATTACATTATGTTATGTCATCATGTAAAATTGGAAGATAATGGATAGGTGTAACTGAACTCTGAGCTCCTGGGTGCTTCCAGGCAGACGACTTCTATAGCTACCAATCAAAATACATTGTGCAGCTATTCCATCCTTTCCTTCTTAATGGCTTTTTCAGCAGTACCAAAACAGATGGAAGAAGTGGTAAGGAAGCACAGGAGGATTATTGGTAGGAAATGATGCCCTCTAGACCCCTTGTGGAATTCTGTGAATTAGGTAGGGCATTGACATATAAAGGCCTCACCTAGGCACAGCCTTTACGCTAAATACCTTCCTAAAACAAAAGAAAGACAATTTGGGAAGCTGCCATATCAGGTAAGACTGTCTGTAAGTGAGACTGTCCATTTAGTCAGCAGCTCTTTGGCATCTCAGGCACACTTGCTTACTGATGATTTTACCTGAAGACTAGGAGGCAGAACTGAAAATCTTCTGTGTAATTGTACAAGGGACCACGGGTGATGCATTACCCATGCCAAATCAGTTTGCATGACATGACAATCCATGATCAGGGGTTGACTATACCAGCAAGTATCCTAGAGAGCTTTATGGCAAAAATCCTAATTTCCTTATTCCCTTTCTGTAGTTGATCTGCTGGAGGTACAGCTCATAAGGGACCCCCCCTCCCCCTGGCATCAGATTGCAAAAAGAATTTAGGTTTCTGAGTCCTTAGGACTATGGAAACATATTCACAGTTTTTTCAAGGTATTACCAAGTGCACAAGACTGCCTATTGAGCCCAAATAGCAATATCCCCTCTTGTCAATGCTGTCAGTTTTGTCCTTCACTTTGGCACTTCCACCTCGCATCAGATCACAAAAAGGAAATACTTTTCTGAGCACTTCTGAACATGGGCTTGAGCAGCATTTAGCCATGCATGCCAATACTCATACTTGTCAATGGGCTTGTCAGTTTCATCCTCCGCTTTGCAAGCACCTCTTTTTTGTTTAAAGCTTCTTTGCATTTTGCTGAAACAAAGACATCTGCCCCTAAAGCTCCTTGCCTTCTGTGACCACAGGACACTTCAGTTCCCCCATTCCCATGCTTGTCACTTCTCTCCCCAGGTCTCCCATTGCTAGCTGTCAGATGTATGAGGGTTGCAGAGCAGTGTGGTGGATTGCTAAGCATAACACTGTTGTCATTGCAAGACAGTAAAGCTAAGGGGAAAATTTCACAAATGTGAAGGCAAATCAGTAAAGCTAGGTGAAAATTTTCACACATCTCAAGGCAGAACAATAAAACTAAGGGAGAAATTGTGCAAACATCATGGCCGAGTGGTAGTGGCACAAGTTTCAAGACAAAACAGGAAAATTGCACAAATTTTTTAGCAGCAGACATTTGCTCCTGTGGACTGGGGTGCATGGTATTGCAAATATGTTAATGATCATTCCCTGGTGCCTTTTATTCAAGATTTCTATGAACTAAAACAAAAATCTATCCTGAGGTGGAGGGAGTTGAAATGGGATGAGGCAGAATGATGGCAGCACTAGCAAGATTGTGAGGGAGTGGCAGGAATTTCCACTAATTTTGCCATCCACCTTTCTAGATGTTCCTATCAACTGATGCTAAAATCACCCCGAGAACATGCTTCATTGAATAATGTTGCTACAGGCAATAGGTTCTCAGGGTGGTGTGTTTGTGTAAATTAATCCACATTGGAAAAATGGCTCTAGATGCAGATGTCATGCTAAGCCACTCTGCAACAGCCCACTGTGACTTAGCATGAAGTGCGAACCAAGTCACTGTAGATGTCAGCTTTTATCTAAGGGTGAGAGATTCCTACCCTTGTGACAGTTTCCGGCTGGTTAGCCATGTTAGTCTATTGCAGCAAAGACAGCAAGGGGTCTGTCTTGTTAATTAGCTTACCAGTGGCAGGATGCCTGTGTTATCACCAACAAGTGTTTTGTGAATTGCCACTATTAATAATATAATTGTCAGTCCCTATACCGACTGAATACATAGTTCACTCAGTTCTTAGTGTTTGCTATTCCTTTGCCCCAGCCTGTAACTCAGGATAACACCTCATGCATCTGATGGTGGACTGAATTTCATGAAAGCTTATGCCATAAGTTTTTAGTCTTTAAGAGGTCAAAAGCTCTTCACTGTTTTTTCTATCCCTGTTTCCCAAGATTCATATGATGGGAATTTTTCCTGCTGTGAAATTGACTTAAAAATGTATTGCCTACATTGCAATCCAAAGTGATCGAGTGATTTTCTACCTTCATGCACAGAAATAACTGAAGTGTGAGGCAAGAATTATAGTGAATAGGTTAAGCAGACAATGGAATGCCTGTTTAGACCAAAAACCATCCTACAAGTCTCTGGGTTCCTGAGCCAGCATGGATGGCTAGGGAATTCTGGGGTTTGTAGGACTTTTTTCAGTCTAAAGATATACAGGATTGCACCCTAAAATGATCTGTTTCCAAGTAGTACAGTGAGCTTAATTATACAGGTTCTACATGTATGTTCTGTTGGGTCTATCTGGCCCCTTATTGTCACATTATGGGCTTCTGAAACCAATAAGCCCGCCTACCCCTTGCCTGTCCAGTTCTAGGCAAACCATGACTCCTTGTGAAATTCTAAAACCAGTAAGAAATGAAGCCAAGTCCCTTTTAACTGACTCTTGTGCTCTCTCACATCTCCTAACTTGCATCTCCTCAGGGTTATTTCTTTGCCTAAGTAGTCACATTAAGTTACCTAGAAAATAGAAATTACAGCCAATTTCTCAACTTAGTGCCATTGCTATTCATGTAGAAATAATCCTTACTAGGAAATTTAAAGTAACATTCCTATCAAAGAGACTAGGAGAACGACATAAAATAGTCATATATTCAGCAAGACCAAAAGCATTTTATTAGTACTTGAAAGTTTGATGATCAAGGTCCTGGGCAGAGTTTTTTCCAACCCTGTTGATGGAGGTACTTTTAACTAGATATGCTGGGAATTGAACTTGAGATGTCCTGCTTGCAAACTATGTCCTGGTGCCATTGAGATGTGGGTTTTCCAATTGCATGGAAGGGGAGGCAGGGAAAGTGAGAAATACAGCACATTTGTCTGATGCCTTTTCCAGCTTGTGACATGTGCACAGCAGCTGGATCTGAATCCAGTAGATCACCTGCTGAATCCAGTGTATACTTTCGTTTGTTTTATATATTGCTGTTATACCATAGATAACAGCATCATTATTTATATGTCACTGTTAAATGAATGTGCAGATTAGAGTGTTGGTGTATTTATAAAATGTGTGACATTTAGGAGGTTTCATATCCCTCTAATGCAACCTAGAATTGTGAGAAATTATCAAACCATCTAAGATGGACATTTATATTTGATGTACAGTAGTGACAACCAAGACTTGAACAACGTATTTTGATGTTACACTCTGAATTGAAGTCATTGTATTTCCATTGTAAGGTAAAATACAAGATTAATAGAAGTGTTATCTGAATTCTGTTTATAGAATTGCATTATAGAGAACATAGCTGTATCTTATTTTGATGCACTATATTTTCTGCTAATGACTTTGTTTTAGCATTTGATTGTATTTTACTCCTTAGGATTATGTTTATATATGTAGAGAAACTGGAGGGATTGCCTTTTTCTGGTACCAAAGTATCAGTCTATTATATCTACCCAATCTAGAGAATAAAGCTCTAAATAAAGCAGTAAATTCACATTTTCTTTTTCCTTCAAAGTTTCCTCATTTGTGAATTGTTCAAAAGTCTTTTCCATTGTTGCCTTCATCTGAATCCCTTCAAATTTGTTAGTATTCGTCTTAAAATAATATATTCAAAGCTTAACAATGGCACATACAATCTCTGATGCAAAAGCTAAAGAAACATTTCTTATACTTGCATACAACACTTTTGGAAAGTAATCTAAAATGGTCTTCATCATTCCTTCTCTTTTTGGATGTCACATTGTCAGAATATGCTTGAAATGTTTCATGCTGATACTTGAACAGGCATATCAGATACGCCTAGTGCATTATCGCTTTGGAGTCTGATGTATTTATTTAAAGTTTTTATATGCCGTCCCCTTGTTATATAGCCTCGGGACGGCTCAAAGAAAGAAAGAAATATAATACAATACAATTAAAACCCAGAAACACCCTGGCTGCACAATTAAAACCTGTAAATATTAAACATTATTAAAATATTGTTTGATGTACAGCCAAAAGGCATATTAGAGTTGAAATATAAATGTTGAGAAGAACCCTCCATTGTTTCTGTGCATGTATGTGTATAGAACGAACACACACACACATTTCTACAAAAGTTCAATGTCCCATTTTTATCAAAACTCTTTTATTAAATTGCATTTCTATTCCCTCTATTGATTGTAATTCCCTCCAAAAGGTATTATCCCAATGGGATGAATGGGCATTGAAGTAGCATGTGGTTTGGTGTAAGCAAGTGTAAAATGATACCTTTCAGCAAAAAAATTCTAACTCTTTACTGATTTCCTTTCTTGCCTCATAATACTAAGACCCGGGGTCATCCGAGGGGTGGGAAGGAAGTTCTGCTTTACACAGTGTAGTGTTAATTGGTGGGATTTTGCCCCACAGATGGTACAGGGACCGTGTGGCTGTATATGCCAGTTGCTGGAGAACATGGGCAGGAGTGTGCTATTTCATTCCTGACCTGTTGCAGGTTCCATGGGTATCTGGTTGTGCAAACAAATGTTGTACTAACAGACTTTTGAACTGACTTGGCATGGCTCTTCTTACATTCTTACATTTTTTTAATTGTACCATTGTTTGGGACTGCATGTATGTAGGGGATATGCAAGTGAATTAGATTTATGACCAATTATATAACCTATGTTCTGTTTGCTTGAGTTTGCTATCACATATGCTGGCAATAGCCAAGGAAGGCCTTGCTTTCACTGTGCAGTACACTTCTTGTCTGAAGCTACTTCAATAATTTCCTTGTTCTGTGTGATTTACAGGGCTATGATTATCTCTTTTCACTTAATGAAACATGTTGTTTGACTTAGTCTTGGGCAGTTATTGCAGTCTGGTTTGTAGTGTGTGCCAGTTCTCTGGGGACTCAACTCACTGATACTCATTGCCCTTGAAGAAATAATGTAAGGATTTCCTACATTTTCCTTACTTTTGATATTGGGGAGGGATATTGTGTGTTGCACCAGTGTGTCACTTTTTCTTTACAAATGTAGCACTCTAAATTTACTCATACACTCTCGGTATTTGTATGTGGGATAGTGTAGCTGTGTGTTCTTGCCCTTTTGGTTTCTGTTTTTGCTGTTCTCTATAAAGATCTTGCCTGTGTAGGCATAGGGTACATTCAGGATTTTCAAACAAATAAGAGTGTCTTCCAAACTAAACTCTTAGAAGTGGACAGAGAGTTCTTGTCTGCACAGCATTTAAATCATCTGAAAGTCAACAAATCTGATTCCTTCTAGCAGGCTTCTGTGGCTTCACAGCCTCAATAAAAATATACTTGTCTCATTATACTTGCATTGGTATCCTGTATTTTGACTGAGTAGTCTTCCTGCTTTTGACACCAAGTCAGCATGGCAGAACTGGGGTCAGATTTTTTTCCTGAAGAATTTTTTTTTATTTCTTTCAGATGATGTCAATTCTTATGAACACCATAATTTTTGAGGACTGCAGAAACCAGTGGTCTGTGTCAAGACCCCTCTTGGGTCTCATACTGCTCAATGAGAAAGTAAGTATTTCAGAAGTAGGATCTCCTGTTAGGTCAAAAATTACTCTAGGCTACTTAGGGTGTTAGTGTTGGATCCTAATAAATGAGCTTCTTTTTGTAGTCCACTCATGAGGGTGCAGGGAAGGGGGGAATACATCTCCAAAATCATGCAATCATGTTCAGAGAGACCCTAAGCTGGAAAGAAAGAGTCTTGTTTCTATATAGAAAGTGAGGCCCCTTTCTGAGCCCCCAGAAATCAGTAAGTTTCTGGTTTGGCCCTAGTCATCCATGACAGTATCTTTATTTAGGACTCTGATTTTGTTTAAAATGTCTACATTCTGTTTTTAATGTATTCTGAGTTGCCCGAAAATCTTTTGGCAGTTTAAAAGTAAAATAAATAACTAATCCTTTCTACAGTTCTCACTAGGAATGTGCATAGAATCTGTTTGGAGGTGGGAATCCATTGAATTCCCTGCTCTTGACTCCCCAGACTCCAGTTTGCTTTGCAGTGGCCCAGAGTCTGCAATCCTGGCAAGTGCTCCCAGCATTCATGGGGCATTTGTCAGAAACTGACCCTCATACCCTGCGCAAGCCACACACCCCTCCACACTCAGTGCTGCTGGCTCTGGTGGCAGCAGGCAAGGAAGAAGGTTGGTTGCCAAGACTGACACCCGCTGTGCATGCTCAAAGCACCTTGGGACCACCACTGCTGGCACCACCAGGCAGAGAAAAAAAAAGGATTGGTCACTGGGAGTGGTGCCTGGTGCACCCATGTGCAGCGCACTGCTTCTGCCTCCTACAGCTGCACTTTGGCTCACTTTGCAGGACCAGGCCAAGAACAAGAGGAAGCCTGTGGATGCTAGAGGGATGGATTCTGAAAGGGTTCCTCCCACCCCTTAGCTCTCACTATAGAAAAAGAGGGCTTTCCTGACATTTGACTTATACAGTGAGTACTCTGAACACTCAAAGTTTGGTAGATTGGCCAGGCATAGCCTCCTGGATTCTGGGCCATTTATCTAGCTCTGGCATCAACTCAGTTGGATGCAAGTCAAGCCAGCATGTGCTCTTCCTTTTCTAAAGTAGCTCATGATCTGTGTATTTTTTACGGCAGAGAAATGTGGACAAAATACAGCCACAGGTTGTTTAAAGTACATAAAATACAGTTATATTTGGTGCAAATTGCAGCAGTCTTGTATGCAGATTTTCCTGCCTTTTAAAGAATAGGTTGATTGTGTCCTGCTTTAAAAGCAGAAGCTACAAAAACCATCTCTCAGTTCAAACTGTTTCCAGAGCTGTCAAGCCAGTGAGGTGCACTGAGATCCACTGAACACAAATGGGTTGTGCTTCAGCGTTTTCCATGCCTGTTGAGATTCCTCCCTGGAGAAAATGAAGTGCTTATCTGAGTATTTCTTAAATGTGCCTTTGCACATCTTACCAGTGCTGCCACTGGTTGCGTAATTTGTTTTGAGTTTGCTATTAATATGGCAACTGGAAGGGAAACTGAACAGAAGCTGTGGGCTTGTTTTCATGATCATGGTGGAGTAAAAAAGCCACAGAGGCTTATTTCCCTGCCACATGTGCCAGCCCATCATAATGGCCCTTGGAAGCACAGCTCCCTGAACATGGCCAGGGTCGCTTGTTGTGGTGCTTAGCAAGAACACTACAGTAGCCCAAGTCTTCTGGGTGGCTTGTTAACCACAGCAATAGGTTACCATGGTCAGGTTTGCACAGCATGGGAAGCTGTGCTGCCAAGGGCATTTATGCAAATCCCCCCTCCCAGTTAGCAAGCCATGATGGCTTATGAGCCACTTTGTGATCATGCACACCAAGTTAATGTGCACATCAAAGCAGCACAAGAGCAACCCCTTGCACTTCACTAGAATCTCCCAAAATGGTTTACAATGCTGGCCTGTGCTGGCACGGCCCTAAATATGCAATTGCACCCACAGCCTCACAAAAAACAAACATTACCAGTAAACTGCTGTTCAGTCATCTTCAGATTCCTGGTGGAATGTTTACATTCCAGCCACTGATATTCCCCACCTTGAACTGCCTGCCTCAGCGGTAGACAATTTTAATGTTTTTCAGACAAGCTGCCTTTTTGGGACCTGCCCATGTAAGTGTAGATCTGTAGGCCTGAGATGGATGGCCAACAGTATCCGGCTGAAAAGGAACCTGTTTCGGTAAAATAGTGTGAGCCAGTTGGAGTGTGTATCAGCTTGCTGCAGATGCTAAGGGATTGTTCCTGAAGATATTGACCTGTACTGTTCTCCATACTTCAGTGCGAGTTCTGACTTTATTCCAAATTCGTTTATCTCCTGGGCAGTCACAAGTGGGAGTGCATTACTGCTTTGGAGAATGAATTGTCTATACAATAAGATGGTGCTGGGAAAAAATAAGACACTAAGATTAGCTGCAGCCGCATACATTAAAATTCAAACTGAAATCCCAGCCCTGGTAGGAAACTAATAGAAGAAGGAAATATATCAAGTATAGAAGCGCCGTCTCATCATTCACCTGTGCTGAAGGATCCAATTTTAACCATATCCAATAGCACTGTCATTCATCTTCTTGGTGTATTATTGTGATTTAAATCCAAGCTCCATACGAGGAGCAGTTCTTTTAAAATGATTGAGAGGGAATAAGGGCAAATTCAGTGTTTAGAAAAAGTTTATGACATCACAATATTATCCTTTACAGATGGAAGCAATATTTCCTACTTTGGGAGGAAAACTAATCATTTTCTATCTGCCCTGAGTCACTGCATCATTATAAAAGGCAGAAATAAGTAGTCATATGCATTCCCAATCTTGTTGTTGGCAACATTTTTGTTTAGCCAATGCCTCTGATTTATAGTATTAAATATTAGCCTGACTCCATATTAATTATGTGGTTTTGATTTTAGAAGCTTTAGTGTAAGAAGGAATTAAATATTTCACAAGGAGATACAGCCATGCAATCATGAATAGTAAGAAATATGAAGCTAGCACAATTTTCTTTTCTGCTGGAACAATATTGCATTCTAATGATCATGGAGTTTGGTTAGCTGCAGAAGCTGTATGTATGCCATTATTTATCAGCAGGTCCTCTATAAGTCCATTCACTTTGGACTTGTATGCATTAAGGAGGCAGGCGTTTCTGTTAATCTGTCTATTGAAAAAAATGGGTTGATACAGAAGATGCAAACAGAAAATACTCTGTGTGCCCTCCAGTACACATAACAGTCACTGCTCTGGTTTCTGGAAAGCCAGCAATATCATGATGCAAAGCAATTTGTTTCAAGTGCACAGTTCCAGCAATAGTTTAGGTGCAACCTGGAGATGAGGCATGCTGCAATCCTATGTATGCTTTCCTGGGAATATGTGCCACCCCATACAGTTGGACTTCCAGGTAAACACACACAGGGTTGTGCTGCCAGTTACTCCAAAGCCATCACAATAGATTATGCAATATATATTTAATATTATAATTTTACTGCATTTTATCCCCTCCTTTTTCAAGGAGCTTGAGGCAGCACACACAATATCTTTCCTTGTTTTCTCTTCCCACAAATCCTGTGAGGTAGGTGAGACTGGACAGGATTGACTCAGGTTCCCACAATCAGCTTCACAGCCCAAGCCCAGCACAACCCACTATACCAAGTCTAATATTTAAAGTCACATGATAGAGAGTATCTCCTTTTTCTAAATATACAGTAACAAGTTCATAAATTTCCACTCACTTCAATATATAAAATAAAATTACAGCCTTGTGCTATTTTAGCTCTTATGCCCTCCTTTGGGTCTGGATATTCTCCAAATAAAATATAAACAGTCTTCCTCAAATGGGCCTCCATTCCTAGCCTAATCCTGTGCTTGCATTGGTCTCTCTCTTGTGTTCTCTCTCTCTCTCTCTGTATGTTGAACCCCTGCTTCATAACTGGTTCAGAGCCTGTGAACATCTGGGCTATTATCAGCAGGCTGAAGTGGAGTTTCTAGTTCAGAAGGGAAGGCTGTCCAAATTGCAGGCATCTTTGAGGCATTTTGTATCAAGGGAGCCTAAGGTTACAGCTGAGTGAGGAGGGAGGAACTCAGTGCAGAACAGCCAGAACCTAAATGCAGATACCAAATATACTTACAGGCATTTATTTATATTAAATATTAACAAAACATTTTATTGCATTTAAAAATCTGCCTGGTCAGTTATCCCAGTGCCTTTGCCCTCGCGCTGTGGCCAGATCATAGTAGAAGATGGAAGTCGACTGTGGGCAGAGCAGTCTTAACCTCCACATCTGCCAGCTGGGGAAAGGGAAGGATGGGATGCAGAAAGGAGCTTTGCTGACTGGGAGGGTCCATTCTAGGGGCTCAGTTCCACCCATGGAGAGCTACAGCTGGCAGGGCTCCTACTGACTGTGGCAAGCATTCGGCCTCCAAATTGAGTATTTTAGTGGTGCAGTACAGCCACCTTCTGATCTAAAGCTGCCTCATGCTCTCAGGAGAGCATGACAGTGATATCACCCTGAAAATTTTGGACTGGGCTAAAGCTGTAGCATAACTGAAAAACAGTGCGCATTTCCAGTGTAAACAGCTTATTTTTAGTTTTTATTATGGGCAGCCTGGCACAAACCAAGCATCACGTTCCATCATGTCTGTATGAGTTGAGAATGTTGCATTTCGTGCTCACATTTTCTTCCATGTTTTCGCTGGCCATTTTTGCCTTGTATTCAGTAACCTTGCTTCTTCGTCGTGGCCTCTGTGCATCACACATATGGGTTCTGCGCCTGCGCAGTGCCTTTGGCCGGAAGATTGACAGCTAACGGTTTTTGGCGGGAAGCTCTGCTCCCCTCCCCCATGGCCTATAAAGAGCAGAGCATCCGCCATTTGTTCAGTCTTTGCGACTGCCGTTCACTGTGCCTCGTGCCGCTTTCGTCTTTCGCTTGACCGTTTCCTCGTAACTATTGTCTTCTTCTCATTCCCAGTTTTATATCTCTAAAACTCTTGTTACTTCTAGTTTCTCCTTCTAAAAAAAAAAACCAAAAATATATTCTTACCCTCTGCACTGTCTCCTTTTCTCTTCTCATTATTTCTGCGATGGTGCAGCAAGCGGCCTTCCGCAAGTGTGCGGAGTGGGGATCGAAAATGTCTCCATCTGACCCGCATGATCTATGCCTCCTCTGCAGAAGCCATTCTAGGGAGCAGCGGTCCAAGAGGGTCGAGGACTGGCATTGTCCCTACTATCCACCTTGGGACGAGCCGTACTGCACCGGATACTATCCCGCTCCAAGGGATCAACCACAATTCCACCTTTGTGACCGCCCGCCCCATTCGGATCCAAGGCGCTAATCCCCGGTACCACGGGATGATAGCAGCAGCTCCGTCTCGCCAGCAGAGTCTTCCTCTTCGGCTCCTCCTTATTACGGCATGGATTCCGACGACTCCGATTTGGATTCGACCTCTCCTGATGCCATGGTTACCTCCCAGGGCCCCGCATCACCGGACGAGTCACATGTGTCCTTTGCGGAGCTGATGGGCAGGCTCGTCCAATCTTTGGACATCGACGCTGTCCAACGGCCAGGGCCGTCTACGGACAAAATATACGACGTCCGCAGGGAGCAGTCCACCTCCATCGTCCTGCCACTGATTGCCACCTTGCAGCAGGTGATGACCCAGCCCTGGGACTTGCCATCCCATCCTCAACCTACATCCTGGAGGTACGAAGCCATGTACCGGGTTCGGGAGGAGGACATTCCATTCCTCCTCCAACACCCCAAGCCGAACTCGGTCGTGGTGGAGTCCTCCCAGGGAAGAGAGGCAAGGGGTCATACCGTGCCGAGAGACAAGGAGGGCCGCAAGATAGATTCACTGGCCAGGAGGGTTTACGGAGCCTCAGGCTTGGGGTTGCATATCTCTAATTACGAGGCGACGTTGGCGAGATACCAGTATTTCATAATGCAGTGTCTCAACAACGTCGTCTCGGCCCTCCCGGATCAACAGGGCGAATTGGCCAAGGTCCTCATCAAAGAGGTGATGCATGTGGCTGTGCAACAGTTGTTCACAGCCAGGCACCATGTGGACACCAATTCGAGGGCACTGGTTGGTGCTGTCTCTCTTTGGAGACATGCGTGGCTACGGAGTGCCAATTTCCCTGAAGAGACCAAACGGCGCATCGAAGAAATGCCCTTCGATGGGTCCAGGCTATTCCACGCTAAGACGGACCACAAGCTCAAGAAACTCCATGAGTCTCGGATGATGGCCCGACGAATGGAGCTTCAGTCGCTGCCCAAACATAAGTGGCCATGGAACCGTCCGCCCTACAGGCAGCAATATCACCCTAGGCAACAGCCTCAACATAGGCAGCAACAGCAACAACAACACCGCCGTCAGCAACCTCAACAAAGATACCAGCGGGCCGTCGCCGATTCGACAATTGGAGGCAGCGCTGACGGGATTGGCGAACCACTCCTCATACTCCTCAAATACCCACCCCTCTCTCATCTGGGGATCGGTTCCGGAGCTGACTCCCCATTTGGGAGTCCATCACATCTGACCGGTGGGTATTATCCATCGTTCAACACGGCTATCGAATAGAATTCGACATCGTTCCTCCATCGAGTCCGATCCGGTCTACTTCATGTTCACCGGTACTTCTAGACGAAATACACCAACTTCTCCAAAAAGGAGCAATTCGCCAAGTATTCCCATCTGACGGACTCCACGGATTCTATTCCAGACATTTTACGGTCCCCAAGTGGGACGGTGGTCTACGTCCGATTTTGGATTTACGGGACTTGAATAAGTTTATTATACTGAGAAAGTTTCGTATGAGCACCCTTCAAAACATTTTGCCGTTGTTAAGGAGAGGGGATTGGTTCGCCTCACTGGACCTGAAGGACGCCTACTTTCATATTTCAATTCATCCAGCTTACAGGCGTTTCCTTCGTTTTGCTGTTGCAAACCAACCTTATGAGTTCAAAGTTTTACCCTTCGGACTGGCTACGGCTCCGAGAGTTTTTACCAAATGAGTGGCTCCTGTCTGTGCCTTCCTACGCCTTCAGGGCATACAAATTTACCCGTACCTCGATGACTGGCTGTTGGTCTTGCAGTCCAGAGAAGGACTCTTGGATGCCATCCATTCAACATGTACCTTACTAGATAGTCTGGGCCTGCGTATTAATACAGAGAAATCTTCTCTTCTCCCGACACAGAAGCTCACCTTCATTGGAGCCCACTTGGATTCGATGTTGGAGAAAGCCTTCCTCAGGACAGACAGCAGACCCTCGCTCACCATATCCATCGAATCCGTCAACAGGGAACGGTTACGGCGAGATCCATCCAGAGGGTCCTGGGGTATATGGCCTCTTCGGTTGCTGTAGTTCCACATGCCACACTTCGGCTTCGCCCATTACAACTGTTGTTCAACAAGGTGTATCATCCTCAAAGGGACCCACAATTGAAACTGATTCGGATCCCGTTTTCCATGCTCCACTCCCTGTGCTGGTGGCTGAAGCCGACCAATCTAGTGATGGGAGTCTCCTTCAGGGCGCGACCTCCTACGATAACTCTCAGTACCAACGCATCTCTTCTAGGATGGGGAGCGATATTCTCTGGCCTGTCTACCCAGGGAACGTGGACTCGTCTAGAATCCATGAATCATATCAACTTCCTGGAGCTACTGGCAGTCTTCAAGGCCCTTCGTTCTTTCGAAGACCTCCTTCATCATCAGATCGTTCAGATAACTTCGGACAATATAGTGACCATTTTTTATCTGAACAAACAGGGAGGGACGAAGTCACCGACCTTAGCCAGGCTTTCTATGAGAATTTGGGACTGGTGCATTCAGAGACACATCACTCTGATGGCTGTTCATCTGGCTGGCACAGACAATGTGCATGCTGATCTTCTCAGCTGGCACATCTTCACTTCTCACGAGTGGGAACTGGACCCTGGCATGTGCAACCACCTGTTCAGGCGCTGGGGGTTCCCCGATGTGGACTTATTCGCTACCCAACAGAACAGGGTATGCGAGACTTACTGTTCCAGAGTGGGAATTGGGCAAGCATCCCTAGGGGACGCATTCATGATCCCTTGGGGCAACATCAACTTCTATGCTTTTCCTCCGATCCCTCTTTTGATGAAGGTCATAGCAAAGATAGTGAGCGACCGTGCATCGGGGATACTAGTTGCCCCTTGGTGGCCACGCCAAGCGTGGTTTGCGAAACTGCTCGATATCTCCCACGGGGAGTTTCTTCATCTTCCAGCGCTTCCATACCTTATAACGCAAATGGACGGCACACTTCGTCACCCAGACTTGCTCTCATTGAACCTGACAGCGTGGCGGATTTGATGATTGACCTTCCATTGGGGCTGACGGCAGATTCGAGAGCCTTGAATCTGACAGCTTCTATTAATCCATTGGTATCGATGATTACTTCGACCGCTTCGGTTCCGATTCTCGAATCCAACCATGCGGGTGCCTCTCACTGCCACAGTCTCTCCGTACCATCCGGTTCGAGACAGACCCCGTCAAATTCGAACCCAACGCTCTTGCACCCTGAGATTCAGCATATTATCGACTCTGCCCTAAAGCCATCCACAAGGAAGTCATATACGGCTAAATGGAAATGTTTTTCCACCTTCACCGAGTCTCATTTGTTCTCCCCACTTGTCTCATCAATCGAACAAATTCTTCAGTTCCTTCTGGAGTTGCATCACTCTGGACTGAAGCCATCTTCTATTAAAGTGTATACGGCCGCAATAGCCTGCTACCGTGGCTTAGTCGATGGATCACCCCTATTTTCTCATCCTATCCTCAAAAGATTTTTGAAAGGACTGTATAATCTTAATCCATCGATTAGACCAGTTATGCCACGTGAAGCCTTTCTGTAGTTCTACAGGCCCTTATGAAGGCCCCCTTTGAACCTTTGGCGACTGTGGATCTCCAATTAGTTTCGTGGAAGATGGCGTTCCTTGTAGCTGTCATGTCAGCCGAGAGGGCCAGTCAACTTTGTGCCCTCTGCATCGACCCTCCTTATCTAAACTTCCACAGCGAAAAGGTTGTTTTACGTCTCGACCCATCTTTCTTGCCCAAAGTCTCTACACCTTTCCATACAGGACAAGACATTGTACTGCCTGCCTTTTTTCCATCGCCATCGAATCCCTTGGAAAGATCCTTGCACTCCCTCGACGTTCGGCGTTGTTTAGCCTTTTATCGATCGTGAACGGAGTCTATTCAGCGATCCAATAAACTGTTCATCAAATATTCGGCTAGAGATCAGGGTGACCCAGTCACTCCACAAAGGCTTTCTAAATGGATAGTCCACACTATTACCTTGTGTTATCAGTTAGATAAGCTCGAACTGCCTACAGTTCCCCGAGGCCATTCTACTAGAGCTGTTGCTACGTCTTCTGCATTCGCATCCGGAGTTCCGATTGATGACCTCTGCCGAGCTGCTACTTGGGCGAATCCCTGCACTTTTGCCAAGCATTACCGTCTCGATGTTCGGGCTCGACGGGACTGCTCCTTCGGTAGAGCTGTTCTCTCCTCTGTCCTACAATGAGGACACCTTCCCTCCTCCTTTGATGGTAAGCTTGTTAATCTACCCATATGTGTGATGCACAGAGGCCACAACGAAGAAAAGCAGGTTGCTTACCTGTAACTGATGTTCTTCAAGTGGCCATCTGTGCAGTCACACAACCCACCCGCCGGCCCCGCTCGGTGTCGGTGAGTGGACACATTCATCGGTACCGAAAGTTTCCCATTTTTTCTTGGTACCGATCCCTTTTTTCCTATCTCATACTGAAATTTTTTCCACAAGGGGGCGCACGTTCGGTTGTCAAAGACTGAACAAATGGCGGACGCTCCGCTCTTTATAGGCCATGGGGGAGGGGAGCGGAGCTTCCCACCAAATACCATTAGCTGTCAATCTTCCGGCCAAAGGCACTGCGCAGGCGCAGAACCCATATGTGTGACTGCACAGATGGCCACTCGAAGAACATCAGTTACAGGTAAGCAACCTGCTTTTTGTGCAGCATGGGGAAGGATCAGGGTGGCAGATGCTGGTTGGTTATGCACATTCATGTTGGCTACTCTTAGATTGATGTGGTTTGTTAGTGTTAAGCCGCAAACCACTCTGGTTGTCTTGTAAGAGATTCAACAGTGCTTCACAAGAGATAGGACAGTGGATATTTGTGGCACGATGCTGTCTCTAGGTAGCATGTACCTCACATGCAAGGCATGGCAAACATGTGAAATGTTGCCTTTTTAGTTCTGCAGTGTCGAACTTTTTGGAAAGGCTGACATTTTATAACTGATCTTCATATTTAAAATACTGCCTAACTGAACTTAAAATTTACTCTGCGCATTGGTTAGTCTTGGCCATAGTTTCATCTTCTGTAGTGTCAGTCCATGTCAGTAGCAAATATCCATAGACCACTGGCTTCAAGCAACTTTTTCTAGGCCAGTAAATATACTGAAGCGTAGGCCATTTTAGGTAAAGGGTTACTCCCATGAGGAATATGCTGTTCCGGGACCAGGTAAAGTTAACTGAATGTACCTGTCTGTTACAGGGGGTAAAAACTTCTTTCCCCAGGTGACTCTTCCACTGTAAAGATACCACCTTCTCTCAGCACTGGCAGCACACCTAATTTTGCATGAGAAATTTCTTTTTCACTTCTCTTTAATTTCAGGGAAAAATAAAACATACAGTGTGGCTGGCTTATATCACTGATGTTCATACTTCCCTCAGAAAGCCCATCCTGATTTTTCTCCCCAACCCCTATGCCACATCTAACTTTGCAGTGGACTCCAAGTAGTGTTCTAGGGTAGAGCTGGGCAGAAGGTAAATTTTAATGTACTGGTAGACCTCTGGGTCTACACATGGACATCACCAGACAGTCAACACAGAAATCAGATTGACTATGTGCTCCGCAGCCAAAGATGGAGAAGCTCTATACAGTCAGTAAAAACTAGACCAGGAGCTGACTGTGGCTCTGATCATGAGCTTCTCGTTGCAAAATTTAGGCTTAAATTGAAGAAAGTAGGGAAATGCACTAGGCCACTCAGGTACGACCTAAATCATATCCCTGATGAATATACAGTAGAAGTGACAAATAGATTTAAGGAATTAGATCTGATAGACAGAGTGCCTGAAGAACTATGGACGGAGGTTTGCAACATTGTACAAGAGGTAGCAACTAAAACCATCCTAAAGAAAAAGAAATGCAAGAAAGCAAAATGGCTGTCTGAGGAAGCTTTACAAATAGCTGAGGAAAGAAGGGAAGTGAAAGGCAAGGGAGAAAGATACACCCAATTGAATGCAGAATTCCAGAGAATAGCTAGAAGAGATAAGAACGCCTTCTTCAATGAACAGTGCAAAGAAATAGAAGAAAACAATAGAATAGGGAGGACCAGAGATCTCTTCAAGAAAATTGGAGATATGAAGGGAACGTTTCATGCAAAGATAGGCATGATAAAGGACCAAAATGGCAGGGACCTAAAAGAGGCAGAAGAGATTAAGGTGGCAAGATTACACAGAAGAACTATCCAAGAAAGAGCTTAACGTCCCTGATAACCACAATGGAATGGTCACTGACCTTGAGCCAGACATCCTGGAATGTGAAGTCAAATTGGCCTTAGTAAGTCTGAGCAGCAACAAAGCTAGTGGAGGTGACAGTATTCCAGCTGAGCTATTCAAAATCTTAAAAGACGATGCAGTAAAAGTGCTACACTCAATATGCCAGCAAATTTGGAAAACTCAACAGTGGCCACACGATTGGAAAGCTGTAGCACATCCTCTCTCAACTTGTGGGCTTGGCTTGACGTGAGGCTTTGTATTGGAGAGGTTACTCCTCCCCTGTGAAGCAATTGTACACATATAAATCTGTTACTCAGTATTTGTGTTAGGGGTCTATTATAAAATAGCAAAATAATATATTTACAGTACAAGTTATGCCTTAGCAATTGTTATTCATACTTCTCTCTCCTCTGAAATACCAGATCTGTGTTTAGGATGCAGTAATGTTCAGGTGCCATATAGCCCCATTCTCCTCTTCTTCAGTTGGTGGGTAGGATGGATCAAGCTAGAGATTTAGGATGCATCTTTGTTGTTAGTCGCGAAGTCATGTCCGACCCATCGCGACCCCATGGACAACATTCCTCCAGGCCTTCCTATCCTCCACCATCCCCCGGAGTCAGTGACCCCATCTAGCCACCTCATTCTCTGCCATCCCCTTCTTCTTTTGCCATCTATTGTTCCCAGCATTAGGCTCTTCTCCAAGGAGTCCTTCCTTCTCATTAGGTGGCCAAAGTATTTGAATTTCATCTTCAGTATCTGGCCTTCTAAAGAGCAGTCAGGGTTGATCTCCTCTAGGACTGACCGGTTTGATCGCCTTGTGGTCCAAGGGACTCGCAGGAGTCTCCTCCAGCACCACAATTCAAAGGCCTCATTCCTTTGGCGCTCAGCCTTATCTGGTTTAGGGATCATTATTATTATTTTTGAATCATTCCATGCAGAGGGGATAGTACCTCTAAGTAAGGTATCATTAAATGGAATTTCTGGTATGTTGATTTTGAACATTTTTAAAAGAATTCTCCCGGTGAACCATCCAGCCCTGGAGCCTTTTGATATCCATTTTTAACTGTACGTTCTTCTCTCATTATTTTTTGACTAATGAAAGAAAGATGGTCTATCACTTAGTTTTTTTTAACTGTGTCTTTTCTAAGTATAAATATAGTTGCCATGTGCTTGCACTGTGTGAAGTATGAACTGAATTACTTTGTTTATGCTGTGAATTTTGTTCCTGGATTATTTAACTTTGAGGAGCGATTATTTCGAATTTTTCTTTTCTCAGTAGTGTGATTAGTTAGCTATTTTGTTTAATTCCAAATATTTATTCTGCTTTTGTACTAAATGTCTGTCTATCCTTTTGCTGAAAGTCTTTTATGTTCTAGTTCAAGGCTACATGTTTCTTTTATATTTTTTCCATACCAGTAGCTATTCTCACTGATGCAAACTCCACATATCACACTACCTTTAAAGAGTTCCATATAATTGCTTTTGAGTTTTCTGAAGTGTTATTGATTTCTAAATATTGTACAATTGCAGTTTGTATTTTTTCCACAAGATGTTTGATTTAATAACAGAGATCAGTTTAAGGACCATATGTATGTATATTGTTCTTCCCTTCCTGCATGCACCACTGCACACGCAGGGGCATGATCAAAGAATGTTATTTGTCCTATAGAGACTTGCTTTAAGTTTTGTGAAAGTATTCTTGACACAATGTTATAATCTAGCCTGGTGTAAGTGTGATAGTGTTTGAAGAAAAGAATCATTTCTTTCTCCTGGGTCTCCATAAGTCTGTGAATCATAGTCTTCTAGAAGTTTAGCAGAGTAGCTAACATCTTTAAGAACTTTTGCCCTCTCCCATCCAATTTTGAATCATGTATCCAAATAAGGAGTTCTCCCATTCTACAGTGATTTCTTCTTTTTAAACGTCAGTCTGTAGAGGATTTAATCTAAACAAGTTTTATTTGAATTTAGAGTATGTATCAATCTTATTCAAGTCTGTGTTTCCTATTTTTATTTTATGGATAGACCATGCCCAGTAGGGTCTTCAACTCCTTCATGGATCACTGCCTTGTCGTGGCGAAGGGGCTTGTGTAGCTCAATGAAGCTATGAGCTATGCCGTGCAGGGCCACCCAAGATGGACAGGTCATAGCAGAGAGCTCTGACAAAACGTGATTCACTGGAGAAGGAAATGGCAACCCACTCCAGTATCTTTGCCATGAAAACCCCATGGACAGTACCAAAAGGCAAAGAGATACGATGCCAGAAGATGAGCCCCTCAGGTCGGAAGGTGTCCAATATGCTACTGGGGAAGAGCGGAGGGCTAGTACTAGTAGCGCCAGAAAGAGTGAAGCGACTGGGTCAAAGCTGAAAGGACATTCAGTTGCAGATGTATGTGGTGGTGAAAGGAGAGTGGTCAAACAAGAGATGACAAGACTGAACATCGACATCTTGGGAATCAGTGAACTAAAATGGACAGGAATGGGTGAATTTAATTCAGATGACCATCAAGTATACTACTGCGGGCAAGAATCCCTCGGAAGAAATGGAGAAGCCTTCATAGTCAATAAAAGAGTAGGAAAAGCAGTACTGGGTTACAATCTCCAAAATGACAGAATGATCTCAGTTCGAATCCAAGGCAAACCATTCAACATCACAATAGTCCAAGTCTCTGCCCCAACCACTGGTGCTGAAGAGGCTGGAGTTGGCTGGTTCTATGAAGGCCTACAACACCTTCTAGAATTAGCACCAAAAAATGATGTCCTTATCATCATGGGGGATTGGAATGCTAAAGTAGGAAGCCAAAAGATAACCAGAATAACAGGAAAGTTTGCCCTTGGAGTACAAAATGAAGCAGGGCACAGGCTGGTAGAATTTTGTCAAGAGAATATGATGGTCATTGCAAACATTATTTTCCAACAACCCAAGAGACGACTCTACACATGGACATCACCAGACGGTCAACACAGAAATCAGATTGACTATGTGCTCTGCAGCCAAAGATGGAGAAGCTCTATACAGTCCGTAAAAACAAGACCAGGAGCTGACTGTGGCTCAGATCATGAGCTTCTAGTTGCAACATTTAGGCTTAAATTGAAGAAAGTAGGAAAAAGCACTAGGCCACTCAGGTATGACCTAAATCATATCCCTGATGAATATAGAGTAGAGGTGACAAATAGAGAATTAGATCTGAGGAATTAGATCTGATAGACAGAGTGCCTGAAGAACTATGGACGGAGGTTTGCAATGGCAGGGACCTAACAGAGGCAGGAGAGATTAAGAAGAGGTGGTAAGATTACACAGAGGACCTATACAAGAAAGAGCTTAACATCCCTGATAACCACGAGGGGGTGGTCACTGACCTCGAGCCAGACATCCTGGAAGGTGAAGTCAAATGTGCCTTAGGATGTCTGAGCAACAACAAAGCTAGTGGACATGACAGTATTCCAGCTGAGCTATTCAAAATCTTAAAAGACGATGCGGTAAAAGTGCAACACTCAATATGCCAGCAAATTTGGAAAACTCAACAGTGGCCACAGGTTTGGAAAAGGTCAATTTACATTCCCATCCCAAAGAAGGGCAATGCCAAAGAATGTTCATACTACCGCACCATTGCTGGACCATAAGGAAGGCTGAGCGCCAAAGAATTAAGGCCTTTGAATTGTGGTGCTGGTGGAGACTCCTGCGAGTCTCTTGGACAGCAAGGTGATCAAACTGGTCAGTCCTAGAGGAGATCAACCCTGACTGCTCTTTAGAAGGCCAGATCCTGAAGATGAAACTCAAATACTTTGGCCACCTAATGAGAAGGAAGGACTCCCTGGAGAAGAGCCTAATGCTGGGAACAATAGATGGCAAAAGAAGAAGGGGGCGGCAGTGAATGAGGTGGTTAGATGGAGTCACTGAAGCAGTTGGTGTGAGCTTGAGTGGTTTCCAGGGGATGGTGGAGGACAGAAAGGCCTGGAGGTTGTCTAATTTCAGCCACTGAAAATGATGAAGCACATTGGATCTTACATTGTATAATTTTTCAGTTTTTCAACCAGATTTGCCTTTTCTTCTGCAGCCCACAATAAACCTTAAACATGGTGTAAAATAGCCATCAAACACTTGGCACCAGCAGAGTGAGGCAAAACAGGCAATGCTCTCATACAGATGCTGTAGCTCATCCCCTCTCAACTTGTGGGCTTGGCCTGACTTGAGGCCTTGTATTGAAGAGGTTACTCCTCCCCTGTGAAGCAGTTGTACGCATATAAATCTGTTACTCAGTATTTGTGTTAGGGGTCTATTATAAAATAGCAAAATAATATATTTACAGTACAAGTTATGCCTTAGCAATTGTTATTCATACTTCTCTCTCCTCTGAAATATCAGATCTGTGTTTAGGATGCAGTAATGTTCAGGTGCCATATAGCCCCATTCTCCTCTTCTTCAGTTGGTGGGTAGGATGGATCAAGCTAGAGATTTAAGATGCATAGCACTCATTTTGCTTCTGCAATTGGGAAATCCTTGTGGTCCTGTAGTCCCTGTGCATCATACACATGAGCTCTGCACTTGCATGGAGCCAGTTGTCAGGAAGATTTTGCAGCTGTGAGCCTTTTGGCAGGATCCCCTCCCATACCCCAACATCTGTTATGTATCAGAGGATTTCCCACCCATTCCCTCAGTTCATCTTCAGCTGCCTTCCCTGGTGCGTCAAGAAGCTCCTCTTTGTATTTGTTCATGAGCTGTGAGCATTTTCTCTACCCCTTCTCTCTTGCAAAACACATTTCTAAATACCTACATCTCAGTCTTTCTCTTATTTTTGGCAGTCACCCATCTTTCCTTACCCTCCCTCCCTACAAAAAAACTATAGCAAAATAAGGAAATGTTCTTTGTCTTCTTTGATTATTCCAACCCCCGATGTTTTTTCTCTCACACACTGCTTTTCTTTTTTTCTCCTTTGACTTACCAATGGCATCAAAGGCAGCATTTCACAAATGTGTGAAATGCAGTAGCAAGCTCCTGCCAATGGACGGACACTCTGTCTGCTCTATCTTGGTGAGGAGTATCAGGTCAACCAGTGTCTGCACTGTATGCCCTTCAGTAAAAGGCCAGGAAACTCCTATCTCTGCATAGGAGGTTCTCTGAGCAGTCAACATCCTTAAGCTGCCAGAGCGTATCCACTCGCCAGCATCTGGAGCTGCTGGCTCCTTGCCTCAAGGCATACCTCCTGCAGCAAGTGCCTACACCTCAGACCAGTTGTTGCCATCAACTTCAGAGAGATCCCAGAACCTGAAGGACAACTAAGGTTACTGGATCAAATTTGATACTTCTCTCCTCTTGGAGCCATAAGAAGTATGGCCCAGTCTCCAGCCCTGCTTGGGGAGGCACAATCCTTACTCTCTAAAGGAGCAATTGAACCTGTCAATAGCAATTCATCTGTCATCTCTGAGGATTCTTCTCCAAACACTTCACACTATAAGAGCAGGATGGGAGAGCTTTGTCCAGTCCTGGGCCCAACAGACTTAACTTCTTTATCCTATTGAAGAAGTTCAGTGTGGTTACCCTAAAGAGCATCTTGCCTCTACTTCAGAGAGGAGTCTGGTTTGCACTTATTAGACCTAAAAGATGCATATTTTCATATTTCAGTATAGCGCTCCTCCAGGGAATTCCTCCATTCCTAAACGCAAAAGATCTTTCCCCTTCCCAGTCTATCCTGTATATTGGGGCATGGCTAGACTCCATCTCAGCAGCAGCATATCTCCCAGAGGTAAAAGCTACAGCAGTTGTCAAGATGTCTTCAAGCTTCACCAGCGACATGTAGTAAAGGTTCTCCAGATGCAGTGACTGCAGCTGTGGCTATGCCATTAGCCAGACTTTGGGTGTAACTACTGCAGCTCTGGCTTGTCCGTACCTACCATCCTATGGTTGACCTGCAGCAGCTGGCCCTTTGGTCCCCCAAATTGACCTGTTCCAGACTTGGCTGGTGAATGTGCCACAGAAGCTTGTTGAGAGGAATTCCTTTCTTCTCCATGGTTACAACTGACACCTCCCTGTACGGATGGCAAGCTCACTGTGGTACACAGATGACCCAAGGAACCTGGAATGATTTCTAAGACCACAGGTGTACCAACTACTTGGAAATGCTTGTGGTGAGGAAAGCTCTCATCACATTCCAGACATTTCTCACTGGCCATCATGGCCAGATCACCGTGGACAGTGTCAATATACAAGCAGGGGAATACACAGTCAGTCCCGCTGATATGCCTAGCCATCCAGATCCAGGACTGGTGCATTGACAAGAGCATTAATGTTGATTGTCGTTCATTTCACTGGTGGACCCACCAAGCAGGAAGACTCTCTATTCATGAGTAACTGAACAACTTTGCAAGAGATCTTTGACATGCGGAGAACTCCATCTGTGTGCCTGTTTATCATGTGGGACAATGCCGAAAACAGCAACTTCTGCTCTCCAGCAGGACAGGGCAGGGGCTTCCTGGTAAATGTCTTCCTGCTGAGTTGAGCAGGGACTTTTTCCTACCTTCCCCACCCCTCTAATTGTGAAGGTCTGTTGGGGTGCTGTGGACTGTTTCCTCATAACAGCTTGGTGACTGAGACAACCCTGGTTCACCCACCTCCGTAAACCAAAATTTCTTTGTTGAAAAGAATGAAGCTTTGGATATTCAACAGTGTAGATTTCTCTAGAACACCTGCTCCCCATTCAACTCTAGAAGCAGGTTTCTTTAATTCTAGATGCATGTTTTGCACAAAACTCTAGCTGATGGAACCTGGAACTGTAATTTTAGAAAAAAGATCCTGCAAGCCTGATATCTGCCCACCACCAGGACACACACTTGCAATGACCTGCACAAATACACAAGAATGCCAAGTGTGTCAAGCACTTCCTACAGAATGTGCATCGCAGAGGAAGACTAGTAATGGGGCAGCAAATATCTTTCAGGAAACCTTATCCTCCATTATTGATCTTTTCATCAAGAAGCACCGGTTAAGTTTCTAGTGAACCCATTTCAGAAATCATTGCGTTGGCTTACGCAAGGAAGCAGGCACTCAGTCTTCTCCACACAGTGCATTCTGATTATCCCTGTGGATGCATTCTCATGGAGGACATAATGAGTGGGCCAGACCACACAGCCAGGGCTCTCCAGGCATTGCGGGCAGCTTTCCCAAAGAAAAGTGTGTGCTGTTGCAGTTGAGCCCCTCTTCTGCAATCACAAGAGCTGCTTCTGAATCAGGCACAGAAATTTCAAGTTATCAGTACTAGCACACCCCAATTTGTAGTCTTGGGGCTGCGTTCAGTTTTGGTTCAGAACCTATGAACATTTGACTTCCATGGAACTTTTCTTCACAGAATAATTGCAGGAAAGAATAGATTGGTGGATTTCTTCCAGTGTTACTTCTTATGTGCAGCTGGAAACATTATGTTAAGTTGTAGAAAGTATGAAGTGAAAATTAAGTTTTTGGGAGTTGAGAATATGAACTTTCATCTAACATTGTTTTCTATTAAAAAGATTCAGGAAGAAGCTCACAGATTGGGGATGGGGTGTGGGATCAGTTTGCCCCAGTGCTGTTGGCAGCAATGCTCAGACAGCTTAGCATACATTAGCCATGGTTGCCAGAGTAAGCCATATCAGACTTCTGTGCTCATGCATCCATTGTGGCTGCTGTTTGGGTGTGCAATCTGTGTCTCCGTAAGGCCAGGCCAGGGTGGGAGGTCAGACGACTTTCAGCCACACATTCAAATGATGTGTAAGGGGGGCTTCAGTGCCATACTGGGTAGACCTGCTGGTCTTCCCAATGGCAACAGGCCCTACAGCCTACATATTGGTGTGTGAGAGGAAAGTCCCAGGGAGGCTCCCCCTTGCACAAAGAGAAGGCTCTTGAGTGTGTACAACCCCTTCTCATGCACACCAATTGGCAGCATGGCCAGCAGGGATTTGAGCTAGCCCACAAAGCCCTTGACAAAGGGCCTGCCTACAATCCTATAGTCACCACATCTGTTTCTGATACCCTGCCTGCTTCCAGGGTAGCTGAGGTATCTGGCCTCAATTCAGAGAAAATCGTGTTGAAGCCCTAGAGAAATTAATAGAACTTTAAGTTTGTCATGCCTACCTTGTTGCTTTGCTTTCAGTGATACTTATACACAACTAGATTGTTCTGGAGTGTGGTGTCTGCATTCTGTTCATCATATTCCACCTTGCCGTCTTGGCTGTGGGTTATGTTGGACCCATATGCTCTCCCACATGCTGTGGAGTGACATCTTAGAAATATCTGGGAGTGCTACAGTGCAGAAGATTGGGCTAAATGACCTTAGGGAACCCTTTCCAGTGATAAAATGGCATCCATCTGAACTATAGATAGAACTAGATATTCATACTCTTAAAACTAAGCTCATTTATACCCAGGGTTTGAGAAATACTTGTTTCCCACTGTTTATTCTAATAATGTATTCTTTGTTTTTCCAGTACTTCAGTGAATTAAGAGCGAGTTTGATAAACAGTCAGCCTGCCGATAAACAAGAAGTGCTTCATCAGTGCTTTAGGAACCTAATGGAAGGAGTAGAGCAAAACCTTCTGATAAAGAATAGAGACAGGTATGTCCACCATGTCCTCAACAGACAGCTAAAGTTATAATGACAGAAGACTCCGTAAAATAACCTTACGCAGAGAGCTTTCTAGACCAGCATGCTGAATACAGTGAATGCACAACTAGGATCCAGTATTTTTGCTCAGATATACACTGGAAAAGTTGGGCAACTTCTCAGTGTTGTTGGATTAGGATTGCCATCAGCATAGCACTGGGATCACATTCTAGGATGTATTTCCATCCGAATGTGCCACCCTGCAGAACATAATTTGGCCAAGTGTGAGGGCTGCAGTGGAGAAAAGAGGAGAAACTCTTGCCAGATGATCAGAAGTCTGCTTGTGCAATATTGGGTCCCACCCACTGTTTTCAGTAAAACTTATTCCCAGGTAAGTATGCTTAGAGTTTCAGCATTACTTGGCACTTGGTTCACTGAAATAAAAGTTGAAATTATTTTTAATTATTTCTGTGTTAGATCTTTTTAAGGATGTTGAGCTGTTTCCAGTGTACTGCTTTCTAACTCAGAGGAACGTATATGAGAAACATATGATTTTGTCATCCTCACATAATGTTCTCCTTAATGTTCTTCCATAACTGCCCAAACCTTCACTTAGGGCAAGAGCTTAATTACAGAACTAGCATGGTTTGCTGCTTTCATGTGGTTACTTCTCACTCCACTTTTGTTTGTTTGGGAGATGAAAACGCTGACCACACTAGAGCTGGCCACTTCCCGTGCTGCTCCTGAAGTGGCTCCGATTCTCAGAAGTGAGAGAGAATCAGGCACTTCTCTCTGTCTGGCTGCCCATGTGCCTTTGCTGTGGGAGCCTTGGACCATCAAGGCTGCTCTTCCTATTCATCTCCTGCATCCTATTCTTTTGAGAGTAGATTTGCTTGTCTTATCAATTCCAATTCCTAGAAGAAAGTGGAAAGATTATTATCTGGGAAGCAGGAGATTGTTGGGTGCCGTCCATTAAGCATTGCAAGACTGCTCTTGAGAGATACATGTTGAGTCAAGTAGAAGCTGCTGGCGTCTCGTAGTGGCCCTGTGGTGGCTGCTTGAGACCTTTCTGTGTGGAGTCTTCTTTTCACACAGTTAAGTCATTCAAAGGGGTTGGGGGGCAGAAGGGTCATTTCACACTTGGGGTACTTACAGTATATCACAGAAGTGAGTACACCCCTCACATTTTGTAAATATTATATCTTTTCATGTGACAACACTGAAGAAATGACACTTTGCTACAATGTAAAGTAGTGAGTATACAGCTTGTATAACAGTGTAAATTTGCTGTCCCCTCAAAATAACTCAACACACAGCCGTTAATGTCTAAACCGCTGGCAACAAAAGTGAGTACACCCCTAAGTGAAACTGTCCAAATTGGGCATTATTAGTCATTCCCCCCCCCTCGGTGTGATGTGACTCATTAGTGTTACAAGGTCTCAGGTGTGAATGGGGAGCAGGTGTGTTAAATTTGGTGTTATCGCTCTCACTCTCTCATACTGGTCACTGGAAGTTCAACATGGTACCTCATGGCAAAGAACTCTCTGAGGATCTGAAAAAAGAATTGTTGCTCTACATAAAGATGGCCTAGGCTATAAGGAGATTGCCAAGACCCTGAAACTGAGCTGCAGCACGGTGGCCAAGCCCATACAGTGGTTTAACAGGACAGGTTCCACTCAGAACAGGCCTCGCCATGGTTGACCAAAGAAGTTGAGTGCACGTATCATATCCAGAGGCTGGCTTTGGGAAATAGACATATGAGTGCTGCCAGCATTGCTGCAGAGGTTGAAGGGGTGGTGGGTCAGCCTGTCAGTGCTCAGACCATACGCCGCACACTGCATCAAATTGGTCTGCAGGGCTGTTGTCCCAGAAGGAAGCCTCTTCTAAAAATGATGCACAAGAAAGCCCGCAAACAGTTTGCTGAAGACAAGCAGACTAGGGACATGGATTACTGGAACCATGTCCTGTGGTCTGATGAGACCAAGATAAACTTATTTGGTTCATGGTGTCAAGCGTGTGTGGCGACAACCAGGTGAGGAGTACAAAAACAAGTGTGTCTTGCCTACAGTCAAGCATGGTGGTGCGAGTGTCATGGTCTGGGGCTGCATGAGTGCCGCTGACACTGGGGAGCTACAGTTCATTGAGGAAACCTTGAATGCCAACATGTACTGTGACATACAGAAGCAGAGCATGATCCCCTCCCTTCGGAGACTGGGCTGCAGGGCAGTATTCCGACATGATAACGACCCCAAACACACCTCCAAGACAACCACTGCCTTGCTAAAGAAGCTGAGGGTAAAGGTGATGGACTGGCCAAGCATGTCTCCAGACCTAAACCCTATTGAGCATCTGTGGGGCATCCTGAAATGGAAGGTGGAGGAGCACAAGGTCTCTAACATCCACCAGCTCTGTGATGTCGTCATGGAGGAGTGGAAGAGGACTCCAGTGGCAACCTGTGAAGCTGTGGTGAACTCCATGCCCAAGAGGGTTAAAGCAATGCTGGAAAATAATGGTGGCCACACAAAATATTGACACTTTGGGCCCAATTTGGACAGTTTCACTTAGGGGTGTACTCATTTTTGTTGCCAGCGGTTTAGACATTAATGGCTCTGTGTTGAGTTATTTTGAGGGGACAGCAAATTTACACTGTTATACAAGCTGTATACTCACTACTTTACATTGTAGCGAAGTGTCATTTCTTCAGTGTTGTCACATGAAAAGATATAATAAAATATTTACAAAATGTGAGGGGTGTACTCCTGTGATATACTGTATCTCCATGCGAGCACAAACAGCTGGAACAGGATTGAAATTCCCAGTAGCACCTTATGCACCTGATGAAGAGGACAGTTGTCTGTGGAAGCTTATGCCAGAATAGATCTTTGAGGAGACACAAGACACTGTTCTCTTCTCTGTAATTCACTAACATACTAGCATGGCCAAAAGTGGTGATCAGCTTCATCATGTTACTGTTTAATAGCTGTGACATGCAACAATTTAACAGGCACCACTAACCTGGCTTTTTAAAATAAATGTGATCAAGTTTGGTTCTAGCCATTTTTACTAGATTTGTATCCCCCATCATACCTTCCCTGTAGTTTAAGCAATAGTGACTGGCTGGTGTTACCCCTTGAACCACCAGGCTTCTGAAGGGGATTTGAACTTGGACTTTCCCCATCTCTAACATCACACAGATTCTCACCACAAGCCATTACAGCCAAATTGTCAACTGACACTGAGGCAGGGATATTCTGTGTCTATGCCAGAAACAGACAAACAAAAATCTAGTTTGACTGGGTAAGTCTGAACATGGAGAAAACCAGACTTGTGGCCCTTTATTATTTTTGCAATGTGCACTTGCATGATAGAAAGCCTGGAAATGTGGACATTTTGGAGGCCAAACAAAAATGGTGGGATTTTATCCCCTTTCTACTTCTGGTCAGCCACTAAACTCTTCCATCCATCCTGCATCCTCATTTGAAATGTTTAAGCTTGTCAGACATTTAAACTACTTTGATATGGGATTGCAAATATGGAATTGTTTGTAGATGGGGGTTCTGCTGGGCTCAAAGAATAATGGAAGAGTTCCAGCTAGTGCAGTAGATGCATTAACTCTATGGAAAATGGTATCCCCATTGGGAAGATCAGAGGGAGGGATTTGGAAGGCTACTTCTAATTTTAAAACAATTTAATATATTCTGGTAGAAATTCAAACTCAAGCTATAATTATGGCTAAAACTACAGTCTGCAGAGAGTTAATGCTAGTTTAGAGGAGGATCACTTTTCACGGTGTATGTGTGCAGTCTTCTCAATCTTGCCTCTGGTCAGCAGTCTCTGAAGGTTTTTGTGTTGTTTCAAATGCCTGCAAAACCTGTATCTTTGAAGGCAACAGCATAGATAGTGAAATCTCTTAAACTTTAAACTCCTAAAGCTCTGGCATAATGTGTTAAAGCAGAAGTGGTCTGAGAAACAAAACAGAAAATAGTTATTCCTGCATTAATTAGCCAGATAATTCAGTTTTTGGCTATGCCTTATTCATGCTTGGGGAACATCTCTTGTGAACCACCAGAGAGCTTCAGATCTTGTGTGGTATAGAAATGTAATAAAATATCCCAATTTCTCTTCACACTCCAAAAAAAGTAAAAAAAAAAAACCCTACGCAGTGCAAAAAAAAACCAAACCCCCCCCCCATTACAGATTCAATAACTGAAATGTGATGACCATGTAGACAAACTTTTAAAAAAGTATTTGGGACCCTGTGGAAAATTAGCACTACATGGAGTGAAATTTTGATTAAATACTGAATGTGCAAGAATTTATTTCTGTCAGCTCAACGCTAACAAGAAGACGGCTTTTTTCAGCATTCTAACTCATGTGGAATTAGATGTAAGGTTATGCTACAATTTATTTGTTATATTTCTTCTAAATGCCTTAATCAAAGGACACTTGTTTGGGGTTTTCTTGGTTACAGGTTCACACAGAATATGTCTGTCTTCCGGAGAGACATGACTGAAACACTGCGCTGCGAGGGGGTGTCAGAATCAAGCAGTTCAGAAATGATGAGTTGATGCTGAACTTGGATTGTGTTTCAATAATAATGAACACACTTGGAAGGTTGGGGCCCCATGCTATGTTGTTAGGTAAATTTTGACTTTCATAGAAAATATTTTTTTAAATGATTTCTGCCTTTTTATACCTCTGGCATAAATGTAAGGATTTGTAACATTGGAAGCAATGTGAAATCAGACTTGGCCCGAAGAACCATTTTGAATTCCTGGACTGGTATTTCTTTTTTTCCCAGTAAAATGATACAGAAATGAAACTTACCAAAGAATAAAATATCTATTTTCCCCGAGATTGCATTTGCGACTGGGTTTCAATTGGACCAATAAACATTTTCTCAGAAAATTTCTAAAAAGTTAGTGATTGTCTTTTGACTTTTTCATCTCATCTTTCCCCAGAACCTTTGAATGAACAGAGCACATAATATTAAACAGTGCAGCTATAGATACATCTATATTTTTTAAGGATTTCCATCTAAATCCTTTTGATGAGAAAAATACTTACAGAATGAAAACTAATTCTTCTGGTTAAATATAGGTGAGAATGCAGAATGTGATCCTTTAAGAAGCGTACAGGTAGTTATACATCCTTTGGAAGAATGTGAATAATTATTTGTTTCACACTGATGCGCTTTGAATGTTTCATTCGCAGCAAAATACCAGTGCCACAATCTGTATTTGTTAACTACTATAGCATTCTTGGAACAAGAATTAAGTTGAGTGCCACTGTAAGAAGCCAGCAAATACAGAGCTTTCTATCTTAAGCATGTAGTGTGTAAATAGTGCATGACATGAATCTAATATCAAAAGCTGGTATTTTACTATTGTAGAGGAGAGCATATCTTAAGTGCTAGCAAAGTGTAATGTGAAATCCAAAAGCAAGGACTCTTTGTCTATTAGTTTCAAATGCTATTCTGTTGAAAACAATGGGATTTACTTGGAAGTACTTTTATTTTTAGAATAAATATTTGGGAAGGTGAAAGAATATTGAGGTGCTTGCCTTCATCCTGTTTTGTGCAATCAGCATTTACCTGCTTTTGTATGTTTTTCTTTGAGATTTTGATTCAGCTTCCTGCAATTCATGCTGCTGTTTATTGTAAAAAAAATCTTTAACACATTATTTGAATATGTGGTTTTTCTTTTCTCCTAGGTAAGTAACATTACAGTAATATTTCTTAGGAACATGGTGTCACATAATGTCCTCTTCTTATTTCCTATTATGGATGTTACTAGGGCTAAATAAGACACAAACAATCCAATGCAGAAGCTATTTTATTTGGCTTTCACTTAACCACATGGTAACAAAATAGGTCTAAGTTGCATTTCAAAGCTAAAATTACCCTATGATTATACTAATATGTGGTTTAATAAGAGGTATTCTGCAAGCCATGAGTGCCCGTGTTCACATATTCCAAAAAATACCCTTGATTTTCAGTAGGTGCACTGGATCCTTTCAGCTCATCAGTGACTGTGTGGAAGTTGGCCTTTGACAGGTCTCAGGAGTAGCCTAGAATCTCTGCCACCAGCAGACACTTCAAAGGCTTGCGACACACACCCCCACAAACAAAATTAAGACTGTTCTCCCGCCGCCCCATGGGTTAAGCACCAGGGGTTGCTTCAGCAGTTGAGGTTAAAAGTATGTACACTAACTTTGGCGATGGTTTTTGAAAAGCAGATAGATTCAGGGTGGGTGGCCTATTGCACACTCCTGTGCACAACGTAACTGCCGTCTCTTTGGGGGTTGTGGTAGTTTATGCTGACAAAAGACCTCACACAAGCCCTGGTCAAGTGTGAGGGTGTGGATGGGAAAGAAGCAGGTGGCAGCATCCCAATATACGATCACAAGAAGCACCTGTAGTGAATAGGTCTGTTTATCAGGGAGCTGGAGTTGGCTGCACTTGCCTGGTGATTGTAGCACCTGAAGGGCAGGTGCATTTTAGGTGGCTCCAAGTATGACATGCATAAGAGACTCAAGGAACCTTCCCTGCTCGTCTGTGACTTCTCTACAAGAGGCTCACTTGGTCAGGGGCAGCGCAACAAGGAACCACTCTGATGGTCCAAGGAATTCTGAGCACGGAGGTGCTCACGCCACCCATTTTAGTCCAGCACACAGGGCTGAGTTCCTGTATGAGCAGCACAACATAATAAAATAAACCTCAATACCAGCACTTGGTCAGTTGGTTAGTCTGCCCCTATGTTATCTTATGTTACATTATTTTGCATTTTTCTAATCCCCTGAAGTCACTGTTCCAAGCCACATCTCATATGATTGGACAATAATGCACATTTCAAAATTTTGAACCCACAACCATTTAGTCTCAGTCTGCTGTTCACTTGGATAGTAGGGCTGAGAAATACCCACAGATGAGCCTTCAGGGAGCTGCTGCCAGTCTCGGTATGTGATTCTGGGCTAGACAGACCAGGGCTCTGACGTGCATTAAGGCAGCTGCACACAGGTACCCAGATCGCATTTAGTTAAAAGCTGGTGTTTGTTATTGCTGTAGAAAGATGCACTGGAAGGAGTCTTGTTAACTCTAAATTGTTTCGATCTGGGGCGGGGACAGGCAGTGAACAAATAAATGACAAACTGCATTCTGTCAAGTTATTTCAAAGCGTGAGCTACTCAAGTCACAAGTGCTTTTTCTTTTTTCTCTCCTTGTAAAGAACTCTGGATCCTATGCAAAGCCATTGCCTTTACCCTGAAAATCTGTACATTTATGTTGAAAAATTGGGATGAAGACTAATTGATCCTTAGCATGACATGGGAAGATATACTGCTGGCCTGCAGTCTCCCTGTGTGCACAAATCAGTCATTTTTGTTGGTTTAAGCTAGCATCTCTCTTGAAAGCAGAAGTTGAAAAGTATCGCCTTGTAACTCAGCACTCTGGATTTAATGCTGCTTCCTCATATAAGACTACAGGTTCCCTGGAGCACTGAAATCCACTGCTAAGATTCACTTCTAACATGCTACTTCCAAAAAAATAAGATCCTATATAAATTTGTAATCCATATTTTGAATAGCATCTCAACTTCAGTTAAGGGCTGAAACATATTAGAACAAATGAACATATAAGCATGCAAACATCTTGATAGGAAATGGGTGCCATAGTATGTGGTCTGAATTTTACAATTTTATCTGCTGCCATTAAATCTATCTGTTTTTCCAAGGAACACTGCCAAATTAGAAGTGTCCAGAATTAATTCCTGTTAATGTTTTATCTGTGCAGTAGAGCCCCTCACACAAGTGTTTTAATGTCCTACTTTTACATGGCTCTTTTCCTATGCCCTATTTTCTCCATAGCTGTGGGCCAGGCATAAACATTATGGAGGTAAAATAATTGGGATGGGGAATTATTCTAAAAGCAAAGAACTAGGCCACAGTTATTCCTTCTGAATTGAGTATCTGGGTACATAAATTGCAGCTATAAATTTAACAAATTGGGATTTCCAGTTTGAGAATACACCTGAATTGCCCTACTAAACATAGGCATGAAGTAAAACCAAGCATTGACTAGACTTGTACACAGAATTTTTTAAAGTATCTATACTTAAAAGTATCTTTTTTAAGTATCAAATGCTGAAAAGGGTTACAACTTGCTTTAAAAGACAAGGATAGAGAAGGCAAGACAGGGATAGAGAAGGCAAGAAGCAAAGCTAGCCATCTTGGAAAAATGTTCCCTGTTATGCAAGGTTTTGTGCTTGCATAAGAATGCTTCAGAGGAACTTGGCTGTGGGTGCCTATGTGCTTCGTAAAATAATTCTTCCGACTTTTTAATGTTTTATTGTAGTGTGTGTTTATAGTGACAGCAAACCTTTCAAACTATCGAGAAATACCATGCCTCCTTGCCGTATTAAAAAATAATGGTGGTGTAGATTTTATGTACCTTAGTTTAGATTGCTGTTAAGAGCGCTTCTTTGACAACATTCTTTTTGAGGTTTACAGAAAAGCGTAATAAAATATGTAAGTTACATTTCTACAAACAAAAGCCCCATAGCATAAGTTATTTATAAGTGTGAGATCTAAACAGTATCACGATAAATAAACTCTAATGGATACCTGCACCATCCAGCCTAATGTAATTTGCCCAACAAAAGTGTTTGAAACAAAGTTATATTTAGTAGAGAGAGAGAAAAATCTGGCAAGGACTGAACAGTGTTATATAAAAACACAAGGAAGAAAATGGAACAGAGGAGCAAGTTGGCTCAGTGTGCTATAACTGGTTTATGTTTGATCCACACATTACACAGATCTGTGATGCATGTTACCCTTAAAGAATACACAACCTTCATGTACAGAATTGTGGAGTTTTAAGGATCTCCATCGTTGCTTGACTCTAATGAGCTAACTTTAATTCTAGAGAAGACCAAAGTGAGCTGTCAACCTTTGGCATGCGTTCCTTGATATCTGCCCCTGACCATCCCACCTGGCCATCCATGCTTTGCTCAGTGCATTTCCTTGTGGGTCATGGCCTCCTCTTTTTGGCCTAGAACAGGGATGGGGAAAATGTGTCCCTCCAGAGCTTGTTCGACTGTAACTTTCTATCATCCCCTGCCATTGGCTGTTCCAACTAGAGCTGAAAGGATCTGCAGTGCAGCCATGTCCTGGTGGTCACACTTGGTTCTGTACCCCTGATGCTGCCCCATTATTATCCTTACTGAAACCTCGTGCTATTCCTTTTGGCTTTACAGAGGCACAACAGAAGTCTATTTCCCATGTATCCATCTCTTCTCTGGGCAAGGGGATGCTGCGGAGAGCGTCCAGTTCCAACCAGAAAGCTCTGTAATGCTTGTTTCTCTCACCTTCCCCACTGTAGCCCTATACTAATGCTGAAAAGGGTTACAACTGGAGAAAAAAATATGTATTTGTCTAACTGGTCTTGCCTCTACACATTGTTAATGCAGACTTTGGTGGCAAGGTTAGGCCGGTAGAGCTTTGTCTCGTGTGTTTGTCTCTCCACTGTGGAAAGCATGGCTTCTGGGAAAGGTGCAGCTGCTTGTTTAGGCCAGCCTTACATTAGGCAGAGTGCAGAAACAAGCCTGGAGAAAAGAGCAGCGTGCTGCTACACCCCCAAGTTAACCTTCAGGTCCCACCATCAATCCTGAAGACTGATTTCTCTGCAGATCCAGTCTGCTCTTGTACAAAGGACTGGAGGGAGTACCATCTTGTTCTTCCACCTCAGGCAGAAAACTGTCTTGGGCCAGTCATCATCAACACACACAGCACACATCTGCACCTACAGAATGGTTTTGGTTCAGATGAAATTCATTCAAACGGCGACTCTTGTCATTGTATATCAGAATGCACGTCCTGCCATTTTTGCTGATACTCAGGATTAAGAAACAGAAACGGTTTTCTAAATAATTAAATCAGCAAAAAGAAATCTCTGTCTGCAGCAGAAGTCTATGCTGCATGGAAGGTTGCATTTGTGGAATGACAACTCTTCGTTTATACGGAGCAACTGCAATTGGCTCCGATTGTAATCAGGCCTGAGTCAGTTGTTGGGTGTGCTTGTGCCAACCCACCCTGGCAATACACTGAACAAGCCACGGTGTGCCCATCACCTGACTGGGTTCCTTTGCCCTTCCCTCCTGCTCCTTCCCCTTTGGTCCAACCATGGGTCTCATGGGGGTCCCTATGCCAAGCCTGGCTGGTCCACTCCTACTCACAGCAATTGAAAACCATTTTTGGCTCACTGCAGCTTTTCTCTTTAACATTGCAAACAGCTACTTGAGAGCTGCCTTTTCTGATCCCCAGTTTGGCAGCCACAGACAGTCCCTTCAAAGTGCCCAAGCAGCACATTGCAGGGGCTGTTTGTGGCTGGGAAACAAGGTTTTTAGATGCTTCCTTGTAAACAAACCTTGTCGTGGCCATGCAACAGCAGAGGCGCACAGTTCCAGATGAACAGCAATTGGAAGGCTTGGCTGGGTCAATGCCCTGGGGGGCACCTGCAGTCAGAAGACAGCAGCGTCCTTCACAGGGACTTCTGGAGGCAGCCCCTTAAGCAAAAAGACAGAAAGGCCATGGAGACCTGAAGTGGCTCCTGAGTGTGGCAGGGGACATCAAGCCAATCATCTCCAAGTGCTATTTGGGCACTTGTGGGGTGGTTGGCCCTGTCAGGTGCCCAGGCGAGGTTGGCACAAATGGCAGAGGGGTGATTGGTAAGTAAATCACTGGCATGATGGGCTTCACTACCCAGGCTCAGAGGACACAACAATCCACTGTGGGTACAACAACCCCAACCACCCTGTGAGAATCCGCCCAGGTTCACACAACACAACAATCCAGCATGGATTGTGTAAAGTAATGAGCTGTAGTAGTGGATGTTTTGCATCAATGGGGGCTGGTCTAGATCAGTGGTTTTCAACCTTTCCACAGCTGGGGACCTGCAAAAACAGGGAAATGGTCTTGAGGACTGCTGAGAAAGAAACAAAAAGCACCATACACACGATACAGTATTCTGTATATTAGTTTCCAAACACAGTACCAAAAAAATGAAAATTCTCCAAACCAACCAGAAACCAAGCAAGAAAAAATGCCAAGAAAACAAAATACCAAAATCACAGCATGACTCCCAGCCAGCTCACACCAAACCGTCTCTCCCCTCTGTGTCCCTCCCCGGCAGCACCAACGTACCCCCCTGCAAATGCAAGGAAGAGGTGGTGAAGCACAGCCGGCCCCAGCACCAGTCCACAGCGAGCAGGATGCCGCCCCTTTGTGGACCAATCTAGATTACCCTTGCAGTCCCTTTCAACATCATAATCCTACATCAGCAAAACCTCAGCAAGTTAACAGAACAAATCCAGTCTTATCTGCCTACTGCTTTTTGCTGCATTCACCAGTGAGGGATATTTGGCCATGCTTCCTACATGTTGAAATGGGAATCATTTCTTGTAATGCTATCCATCTTGCTGAGTCTCTTTGCAGTGCTGTTGATGCAACATCTGCAACTCCATAGGACTCTCAAAGTAATGTAGTATCAATTAATGTTCCATTATTATAAAATGTTACCGGTCTTTTTAAAAGGTTTTCATTGCCTCACTTGCTCTTGATCTCCTTCCAAGAGCCTGTCCATCTCACCTCACCTCTTCATTTAGAAAGAAAAAAGTGAAGTATTAAATGACAGATGTGAGGAGCTATACAGCTTCCGCTGGCATCCTGTTGGAATGCTGGATGGAATCCACTTTACAGCCTGCCTAGAATTTCATTAAGGAGCTGGAGGTATGTGGGTAGATCCAGGTACTTGGTTCTCTTATGCAAATATTACCTGGCCAGGAAGGTGAGACAATACATTGCGCAGAGCCCCTTTCATACACTCAGCTGAAGACACCTGTATGGAGCAGAAGCAGGGTCACAGGTCCTGGCAGCTGCTGCCCAAATTTGCACATTCAAGTGAAGATGTGAAGAAGCTTAGATCTATGCAATTTGCTCCCACACAGGTAACAGATGCACCACTCTGCCTATTCAAGGAGCAAAGCCATTGCAGGTACAGTTAGTTTTCTAGGTGTTTGTTCTTTCACACCATCTTCTGAAGATAAAAATATGGCCCGTAGCAGTGAGTATGAGTGATTCCATCTCTGCTGGATGTACCCCAAGTATATGAAAGGGGCTGGGGCTGGCATATCCCAGGGGTTCTCAGCTGTCTTGGGGTCACTCAGCATGTCTGCAATTTTGAGAGTACATTGAGGGTACTCTTAAAAACTGGCTTCCAGAGTGGGTGTGGTTGGTCCCAAAACTCCCATTGCCCAGACGACAAGCTGGGAAGGATAAAAGCAAATCGCTCAAGAACAAAGTCCACAGCAGAGGTTGTGCCAGATGTTCAAAATATAGTAATGTATTTTTGAAGTTTTTTTCTGTGCTTGCATCCATTTCATGGACAGCACAACAAAACTCAGGCACAAGTAACTTGGCCAAAACGCTGGAGCACGAATGGCCAAATTTCTCATACTTGTTTCCACATATGCCCATTTCAAAGAGGGAAAATTGAGAAGCACACACAGGCAACAGCCCAACACACATGCACAGATACCTGAAAGCCAGACAAACCCCACACCGAACCATCCGCCCTATACACAGAGAACCAGACAAAACTCACACCACACTGAAACAACCAAACCTGATCTCTCACTGAAAGAAGCATCTCCCCATCCACCCACCCTTTGCTGCCACTTCTAGCCTCCCAAGATGCCTTAGTCCATCTCATCATTTGGTGAGGCCATTTCCCCCTTTTGCTGGGCAGCTCACATGTTTCAAACAGAGGATGCCTCAGGGACCCAAGCTGGTGGATGGCCCAGCACTTTGCTTCATGCCAGCCTCCCAGTTATGTTTTCTTGATGAAAAAGCAGAGCTGCGAATCCCCCTCATCTCTGCAGTGGATAACACACCAGTCCCAAACTTGCCCAGATAAATCAGTGGGCTTCAGCCATCAAGGGCAAGGCTTCCTAGCAAGGTCCCCAGCTGAATCCCTCTCCAATCCGTCATTCAGCCTGTGCTATTTTCAGTGGCTTTTAGCAGCTGGCAGAGAGGAGTTGGAGCACCGTGATGAACTGTGTGGATGATGCCAAGCTACGGGGTGTTGCAAAGGCACAAAAGGGTCAGGAACGTCATCAGTCCCATTGGATGAGCCGATTCGATTGTGTCTGCACCTGCGGAAAAGCAGCCCATTATCACCAGGATGGGCAGGGGACAGGGAGGACAACTCAGGAGGAAACAACTCAGGAGGAGAGCCATGCATGGGCTTGGGCTGAGGGCAAAGTTCCCTCAGAGCTGCCTGCAGGATGAAGATGGCATGCTCAGTTGTTTGTTACCGCAGGTGAAGTGTGGGTAGAGATTTACCCCTAGGCAAATGGCTACAGACTCATTTAGCCCTGCAGAGCAGGGGTGGGCAGCTGGTGACTGATGCACCCTGAGATTTGTAGTCCAGCAGCACTGGAGAGCATCATGTGGCAGAAGAATGGCACAGACCAACTGGCCATATGAGCGACGACATGAGGCCCTCGCCCTAACGTGAGGCACTTGACTTAAGCTGCCTTTCTCCTCTTCCACTCCGATGATACACCATGGTGGAAAAGTGAATAATTGATGATTACATTTGCTTTATCATTATTTTATTATTGCTAATCTTTCATTATAATCATGCTGAAAGACCTCCAGGAAAGCACGTGTGTGTTGCCTCATCCCATAGGCTCAGGGCAGCTTACAACATTTTATGAAACATTCATTAGCATTAATTAAAATACAGTGAATAATTAACATGCAATCTAGATTAAGAAGAGGCAAACTATAAATGAATGTCCCTGACAAACCTCCATGCGCTGATTTCAGCATTAGACAGCTCCACATGTCACCTGTCTGTCCCCATCAAGAGGTTTCCAAGCCATTTCTCCGAACAAGGCATCACTGGGGACCACGATGCATGCAACAAGCAAGACAAGGGTTGCATAGGACAACAAATGCTTCCTGTAAACCCCAGGATCCACCTCTGAGGCTCTTCCAGGCCCTTTCCCCTCCCAAGTGCTCCGTTTCCTGGTTCAGCCCCTCCTTGGTGTCAAAGGAAGGAAGCCAGTGGCACTGAGGGTCTAAGGGGCAAAGGCATGAGATCCAGCCCAAGGGCCTGCCTGAGCACAGGCCTCCTGCTCCACAGGGGCTTTTGCTCCACAAAAGAAAGGAGAGTCCAATTCTCTGCATCTTGGGGGGGGGGGGGTATTTGTGTGATGGCAGGGAAGGGGTCAAAACCTGCTCACCCCCCACAAAAAGACAGTTGCAATGCAGGGTTCCTCGTCAGTGGAAGTGTGCTTTAAGTCTTGCCTGACTTCTTCTCGCAAGGGACCAGGCTGGTTTGCATGGTCCTCCTCCAGCTCACACGTGAGAGAAGGCATTGCCCCACTGTTGCAGGATGCGTGCACATTTTCTTTTTCGGGAGGCACCTTCTGTGATAACGCCCGTGATGTGCTCGCCTTCCCTTCCGCTATCCAAACGTATCTGCTCCAGCGTGAGTGTGCACTGCAACGCCCATCGAGACCAAGGCCGGGGCCAGGCCGGGGCCAGGAAGTCCCAGCCCCGCCTCTGTTTCCCAGGGACCCAAGTGCGAGGCCGCTTCCTCAGCGCAACTGCCCCATGGGAGATAATCTCCAGGAGGAGCTGAGCGGGGGGGGGGGGGGGGGGGGGCGTGCCGGCCTCCTCTTCCCACACTCCCCAACCCCTCCCATGCATGGAAATGGGGCTAAGAAAATGTCTTTCCGTTGCTGTTGATGGGAGATGATTCCTACTCTTAGCTGCCATGCTGGGACGGGGATGGATTTCCACGGCGATCGCCGTGGGAAAGGGAAGGGTTACTCTCCCTTCCCCATGGACTGTGGGCCCCCAAAGCCCCCTCCCTGCACAGCAATTAAGGTTATTAAAGCAGGTGCTTTGGTTACAAGTGCAAAGACTGGGCTAGCCATGGCCCTAATTAAGCCATAAATTATTGTGTGGTGCTCCTTGGAAAGGAAACGCTGAAAGGATAGACCTCATGAAGCCTCACTCCCCCTCCACTCCCAAAAATATGAGTAGCATCGAGGCTGATCCGGGAATAGGAACTGGCCCCCAGGAGCCGAGGGTGGCCAAAGCCATTTTACTGCTTGTGCAGATAAGAAAGCATCTCCTTCCACGTGGGGTAGCCACCACCAGCCAGACTTGCCTGTGTTACTACAGCCATGCTGATAGGGCATCCCTCACCAGCCCCACATTCCATGCCAGCCCCTAGCCTGAGGGTCCTCTGTTACCTCCCCATGATGCCCTCACCCTTCCGCCCAGCCCTTGGGTCCACCCACATCTCTGATGCCCACCCATCTGAGGTGGCCCCCTCACTTTTCACTGGCCACACTCACCCTCACTTCCCACATGTCAGCCCTGGGAAATCCCATATCCTTACCCACCAGCTCCATCTGTTGCTGCCACCTTGCTGCACCTGTGGCATGCCTCTTGCCAGCTGGTACCCCAAAATTATTCCTCGTGCTTGTTGAAATTTATGACATTTCCATAATCTGGATATCCACACTCCCGAGTCACTGCATGGTTGGAAGAACAACATTGACTGGCATTGCAGGCTCTGGCGCTGCCTTGCCCCTCCCTTCGGATTGGCCAGTTTTATGCTTCCAGAAAACTCCACCAGGGAAGGAGTGAGGTGCCCTGAAACCCACGATTGCTACTGAGGTTTGCTGGCCATGATAATGAGAGGTACGGGCTGAAGGCAGGATGCGGGGGGGGGGGGGCAGCAGCTCAATGATCCAGCCCCTGCTTTGCATGCAGAACACCCCCATTCGATCCCCAGCATTTCTAGGTAGAGCTGGAAGGCCTCCTGCCTGAACCTCTGGAGACCCAATTGCAGTCGGCAGCGCTGGGCTGGCTAGAGCATGTGGTGGGGTCAGAATAAGGTGGGCTCCTGTGGGCCTTGCAGGTGGCATGCAGCCAGGTCAAGAGATGAGGCAATATATTTTGGGGCGGTGGTGATCATGTGTGTGTGTCCTTTAATATTTTTTGACCAAATATTTTTTGGCCTGCATTGATGACAAAATTGGGTTCAGACCCCTGTTCAGAAAAGAGCCCAAATTGCCTTGGACCAATTCAAAAGATGGCTGCTTTGACTTGGGCCTGAAATCCAAATCTTCTTGACAGTCACTTGGGCCTGAAATCCAAATCTTCTTGACAGTCAGTGGAAGACAACAAATGGCTTTGACTTTTTTTGGTTTCTGTTCTCCAGAACTGGATGAGATTTGAGGGTATCGTGGTCCTTTATGGGAAGCATACTGCCTGGCCTATTTTGGACAAATAGGTGCAAGGTATTTTGCATTGCACATCTTTAATTTGTCTTTTTAAGAGACCTGTCATGATAATCACTTTAAAAAGGAATTCTTGCCAGAATTATCTGAAATTTGCCAGAACAGTTCTCCTTTCTGAGGAGATCAAACCTACCAAGTTTCAGATAGAACATGGAAGCAGAATTGATAATTTCCAGATCTCAGGAAATAAAGGGTGAAAAAGAGAATGAAAAGAAGGAGATGCATTATTCCCTTAAGGTTCTGTGAGCAACTGTTATGGAAACAACACACAGCACAGAAGTCCTTGTTAAGAAAACTGCAACATTTCACAAGGTTTGCAGTAGTGCGTGTGTGTGTGCAGAATCCAAGTGTGTGTGGGGCACTGAACCACTTCCTCTTCTATGGTTTTTTTGGAAACTGCTATAAAAATAATGTATCTGTAAGGTTTTTACAACCCTGTAAAATCTTGGGAGGATAGGTGCACAACCTGGGGAGTTATGGTGAATATAAACCAATGTAAAACCTTTTTTCCCAGCACAATTTGACACCAGAGAAAGTGAAGGACCTACAGATAAGGAGGACCCTTTTAATTAGCCCCAGCCCTTCTCCTGTCTCTTCTCAGTGTCCCCCCCCCCCCCCCCACAAAACATGCCCAGGAGAGAAATCCCCATCTGCTCCTAGGAGAGGGAACCAGCAAAGAGCTGCAAAACATTCCTTCAACACACCGCCCGCAAAACACTGAGTGATGAGCCTTGATAAAACCATTAGCTGTGCCCAGAAAAGTGGAACTGCCCCTCGTCTCTTGGCCTGGTGTTTCCCTAAACAGATCTGATAGCTGGGGGAGAAATTTATTTGAGGGAGACACACTGCTGGTGTCACTCTGTTCCTCTGCATCTTCAGAAAAGTTAAGACTGGGATCTGGTCTACTTCAGAGTAGCCTCGCTTCAACACGGACACCTCCTGCAACTGTTCCAATCAGACAAATTCGCTCAGGGATTCAGCACCACAGTCCTTGGATAAATCTACCCAACCACTGCAGTGTCATCAAGCAGAACAATCACACGAGATTTTAACAAAAGGTTGAAATAATAGGCTTATAAGGTGTAACAACTATACAACCCTATTAAATGAAAACAAATACTCTGTGTATGTTCTGGACAGGCATCTTCAATGGTATTCTGCCAATGCAGTGCACAGCAAGCCTTCAGTGCCAGCTGGCAGGCCAATGGCCAGTGAGGATGGGAGTTGTAGTCCAAAACATCTGGAGGGCACCAACCGGGGGAAGTGGGAATACTGTACTAGTCATTTCCCTTGCTCTCAGGGAAAGCTGGAGGACAAGACATGTTTGCTGAGGACCGGGCTTCTGGGGCTAAGAAAACCAGAAGGTGCGTTCCTGATGCGAGCAACTGATACAGAACAGTGGCGGGAGGAACAGTGACTGAGTGCACTTCCAGGTACTGCGCATACAAGAGAATAAGCGAAGGTTAGCCTAGATTGCTCCCCCCCCCCCCACCAACATGCTACTTCTCTATAAGCGGGAAGGTGTTTTTTAACTCGGGAGCAAGCGAGCCAACTCACAGAAGCAGCCTCAGGTTCAACCCCTTCCCTCCTCCTGCCATCCTGTAGCCCACCACCGAGTAACCCACTTCTCCTTCTATATTTCCAGCATCGGTGGCCTGGAAGCAGAACTTGCTTTGCACTACCCAGGACTCGCCCAAGGACAAAGCCAGGAGGTGCCCACAGAGCTGTCTTCAGAGGGGCCCTGCCACCTTCAGCTGCAATCTCTCCAGCAGGAATATCTGCATTTCTCTTCTTCACTCATTGTGTTTTAAACCAGCACACCTTTGCATGTAATTCTGTTGTAATTCTAGGCTTGCTGGCTGCCTCGAGCGCCAGATTTGCAGAGGGAAGGGGAGGTGGCACCTGCCAGACATCCAGAAGTGCCCAGAGATTGTGGGCAGCCCTGTCTTTGCAGCTTTCTTCTCCAGCTTGGTGCCCTCCACATTCTTTGGACTTCCACTCCTATCAGCCCCAGGCAGCATAACCAAGGCTTGGAGATGCCTGGAGTTGTTGACCAAAGCAGCTGGAGGGGGCCACCCTAGAGCAAGGCAGCAAGGCCCAGAATATGCTTACCAGGGAGGCCGGAAAGCCGGGCGAGAGCATGTGCTGCCCCAGAATCTCTGCTCTTGGCAGCTTCTCAAAATGTGCTGCTGGGACCCACTTCCCTCCAAGATTGTGGTTGTGTGACATCCTTCTGCCTCATGGTTGGCAGGGTGGGAACCATGCCTGGCCCTCGTTTCCACTCCTGCCAGCCCACCGGGAGCCTCCCTCTCAAGCCAAACTCACACCTAGGAAAAGAGCAGGTGGCTCCATCCCCCCCACCCCCAAGCACACATGCAGGATCAGGCCCAGAGACCTTGGAGCAGCCAAGCGGCCAGATGGGACCATTGCCAGGCAGCCAGGGCCAGCTGCTTACCTTGTCCCTCCCCTGCACTTCAGTTCCCCTGCCCCTGCTTTTGGCTGGCTAAAAGAGCAAAATACACCATGTTACAAAGGCAGTCCCTCCCTCCCTTGCTCGCACATGTATGCACACACTTGCATGTGCACACACATTGCCACATACAGAGACAATGTGGCAAACACAGTGTCACACTGAGCCCCCTCACACACACAGTGTGTCTCTCTCTCCCTCTCACAAACACATACGCAGTGTCACTCGCATAATACATAATCTCTCTTATGCATGCAGGGTCACATATCACTGACACACACACACACACACACACACAGAGTAGCACACAGTGTCATGCAAGGAGACACTGGAATGAACACACAAATGCAGCATGTTACAGAAAGTCTCTTTCTGCCTGTCTAGCATGAGTGCACGCGCACACACACGGAGTGTCACACATGCATTGCCACATATATCGATTGTCTTTCTCACACAGTGTTACACACGGACTCTTTCTTGCACACACTCATGCACGCACCCAGTCTCTTCTCTTACACACACAAGTTACTGCCCGGGCTGACTCCCCATGAACCTGCAGTTCTTGCATTTGGCACAACTGGCAGGAAAGAGGCCAAGCTCCGGTTCAGTTCCCGTCTCCTCCCTCTGCTTCTCCTCCACTTGGATCCCCTTTTGTTTTGCTTCCCTTCACGTAGCTTGGTTTTACTATGTCAAGTTCTAAGTGGCGATGGCAACAGCAACGGAGGATTAATAGAGCAAGTTTCTTGAGGCGCTAGTTTCTGCAGTGGGACCAGTCCCTTACTGCCTGTGTCCAGTTTGCAAAATGCTCCAACCGGTCTGGTATCATTAGTGAAGATGGCTTCTATTATTGACTATCAGAACTGAACACTATTATTAACAACATTATTTTCGCCTGCCTATGAAGACTCTCCAAAGCAAGACAAAGCACAGTGCTGGGACAGCGTCAGCTCAGGTGAGTGTGTGGCAGCACTCAATGACTTACAACTTCAAGTCCTGTCCCCACTTCAAAATTGCATTGGACACTTTTCTTTTTTGTACGGCTGCCTCAAGTTTCTTTCTGTTCTCTTCCTCCATTCTCACCCTGTCTCTTCTCCAACCCACCCCTTTCCCAAGATTAGCAGCATCTACAATCTCGTTGACAGGAAGGGCAGACCAAAAACTTTGCTAACAAAATGATCTGTAAATGACTGAATTTGCCCTAGTGAACAAAAAGCACTGCTTTTTTTTTTTTGCTTTTCCTTTGTAATTAAAAATAAAAATAAAATGAAGAACACAAAGAAATAAAAATGTGGTACATGTGTTTAATGTAGATTAGTATAATTTAATAAATTAATTGTTTGCCAGTGGTTTTAATATTCTACTTTAAAAACTGAACTCAGTTTGCAGGATCGAGTTGTATGTTTTATGTAATGGGATGCAATATATTACAAGATTGCTCTATAAACCACCTTGAAGCATTTATAATTAAATATAAAAATGCTATCTTTCGCCATAAATTCACCTGATTGTGAATAGAAAACATTTCTTTACGGGATATGACCCTGGAAGGACCACCAGTTCTTAAAATTAATTCACACAAGTTTATTGCTTATGAAAAAATTGTGCAGAAGAGTTGCATTTAAGAATTCCATTGATTCTGAGTTATTAATTATGAAATATAATTAAAGTAAAAACTAAAGAACGTCAACATATTAAACTTAAAAAGCTGATATTAAAATAGAGTTAATATTTAATAAGGAAGCCCAGTCTTATAAGACTGTTTGGATTTGATAGACTGTATAAGTTAACTGTGTAAAGCCAGAAGAGAGAGAGAAATTCCCGCAAAGAAAAATGTATTGTTTATGTGATTATCAAAGACTCTGTGATATATTATCCTTTTCGCCCAAATAATATAGATCTCTCTTTTTTTAAATATAGTAATAAAAACATACTAGCGCCTTTTAAAACCCACTATTACTTACCACCCCTTTTCATATTGTACTATCAGAGACACTTTGGAATTGGTTTAAAAGCACATCATTCATTATTCAAGGCTCATCTTTGCATATTATTCCAGCTCAAGTCTGCCAGGCTCCCTGTGAAATCGTTCACAAAATTGATAACAGCAGACACACACACGCAATAAAAAGATAGCCTTGGGCACCCGAGAGCTGCCATTATGCAGATCACGCCGCAATTTTCTCTAACAAAGCCTGCCCTGATCCCGACCGGCGCCGCTCGAGCGAGCTGCGCCGGGCCCTGCCTGCCGGGGGTGCGCGAGCGCACGGCCGAGCCTGCCTGCCTGCCTGCCTGCCAGCCGCCGCCCCGAGGGCCCCGGTCAGGATCCGGCGCAGGGGCCCCGGAAGGGCGCGCGGGCGACCCGCGCGGGCGCTCTCTTTCCGTCCCGGCCCTCTCCGGCGCTGCGCCCCGGAGCCGTCTTCCCCGGCCGGGCGGCAGCTTGCTGGTATCCTGCAAATCCAATTAGCTCCGCTTGGTAGGAAGCTCAAAGTAATGATCAGGCCGCTCAGACACGCCGCCAGAGCAAGTGGCGAGAATCCAATTAGCCCAACCTCCCAGACGGCGGCGGCGGCGGCGGCGGCTTCCCTGGGGCGGCCAGGCCGGGCCTGCCCGGGGCGGCGGCCGAGCAGGAGCCGCCGAGCGGGCCCGGCCGCGCCAGGGACGCCGAGCAGCCTGGCCGACGTCGCCTGCCTGGCCAAGCTGACAGCCGACGGCCCACCTTCGCCCCAGGGGCCGCCTCCCCAGGGGCCCCCAGCCGCCCCCGCCCGGCGTGGCCTCCCCAAGGAGATGGGCAGCCGGGGACGGGCGCGCCTTCCTTGCAAGGTGCGCACAGCGATCCTCGTGCGGGCCCCCCGCCCTCCCCTCCTTGACCTGCCCCGCCCTGCCCCCAAGCCCCAGGCGCGCCTCTGTTGAACAGAGCTTAAAAGTGTAAGTTCCTGCAGGCAGAGACGAGGCGCGCTCTGCAAAGCACCTTGCGCACAGAGGGTGTGCGCATGAACGCGGTGGCCAAAATAATCCCGCATCTATGCCTTTGCGTCTGTATATAAATGTAAACGCATGCATGAAAACATTGCTTCGTCTCATACACGCGTGAAAGCGACATCTGTCCTCTCTGCCTCTTCATGTGCTCGCGTGTGCATAAGGCGGAACTAGGTACGCACGCACGCACGCAGAGTGCACTGTGCGTTGGATATGCCTCTTGGCATGAACGCGGCTCGTCCTATGCAGGGGGCGATGCACGGCCACGCGCCTCACTGCGGCCTTGCGAAACCCCGAGCACGGTTCTGAGTGCAAGTGGGAACACAGCGGTGCGAACGGCACAGACGACGGACGCCCCGGCTCCAGGCCCTTCAAGGCTAAAGGGGCGGGGCGCAGACCGTGGCGGTAAATGGGGAAAGCGCCCTCGCCCGGCTGCGGAAAGACCTTGGAAGGGCCCTGGGATCTTCCTCCAAGCCCGAGCGCGCCCGGAGAGGCCGCCAAGCTCCGCGTGGACTTGAGCAGACACGAGAGCGCGGGAGCAGGCGCTTGTGCCTGCTCTCCCCCGGCGCTGCCCGCGGTCTTGGCACGGCCGATCTGCGCCTCGCCGTGGCTGCCCTGGTGGCGAAAGCATCTCGGAAAGCGCAGCCGGGCTCCTGGGAATGAGCTGGCTGCCCGCGCCGGCCTATTTTCCCCTTAACCGGATTATCAGCCCTTCGCGTTCCATCCGGGCTGCCTCTTAAGCGCGCCCGCCTGGAAAGAGGAGGCCCGAGCAGAGAGCGGGCGAGCTGCCTCGCCATTAGCTCGGGTGACTTGCCCAGGACTGGACGCCTTCTCGAGCCACCGCTCCCGCGTCCCTCCCCACCCTCTTTCTTCTCCAGGCAAGAGGACTTCCAGCATCCATCCCCCCACCCCCCAATTCTTTCTTTCCTTCTCCCTCCTCCAAACGGGCCAAGGCGGTGTTTATAAAGAAAGAGTGACCACGAAAATTTATTACCAATCACATTTCCACTGTCCCTTCCTTCCTCTTCCTCTTGCTTTCTTGTTCTCTCCAGAGGCAAGCTGATGATTTTTGACCTCCGCTAGAGTGCTCCTTTGGAAAGGGCCGTCGCGAAATACGGACTTCGTGTCTCCTGGATCCTTTCTTTGCCGTTCCCCGCCCTGCACTTCACCCGACCCTTCTTTAGTCCGCCCTTCAGTTTAACGCTCATGCAGATTTGCAATGGGTGCCCAGGACGCAGCTAATTGGAAAGAAGAGACGACTCGGATGTTCTTCTTCCTCTGTTTGGGAAATAAGTTTCCATCTCCTTTACCTGTTTCTTTTGTTCTTTTCCTCGGGTTCGGATATGAGGACTCCCTCGTGCTGCCCGACCCCAAACCTCTGACTGACAGTTTGTTCAAAGTTTTCAGCAAGAATATAATTTAAAATCGCCTCGTTCCTAAGCGCGATTGGTAGGGAGTACTCCATGTGAACTGCGCCCAATAGAACGGAAACCAAATAATGGTCTAGCGTCAAGTTTGCACCCTTTTCCCTTGAAATCGGTTCTCCTGATAGACCAGAGAAGGGGCCTTGGAGGTCCGAATTCCCTCCGAGGTTTGTTGGTCTTCCCCCCGCCCCCTCCCCGCTACGGCTGGGAAAACACGAACATGCGCCTGGTACCTGCCCAGCTCAGCCGCACATGACAACACCAGCTGGCGGTGTTATAAACGCGTAAGAGCTGCGGGTTAGTTGGTGCCTTCTCGAGCCGCACACACCCTGCAGTCAAAAGCACCTCCTAGCACATGCAGAAGGATTTCCTTCCGAGCAACCCGAGTGACAAGGTTGGCGGGGACACGCTGCGCTCCACCTGCAACCCACCAACCGGGAGATCTCTTGGCACGCGGCGTTCCCATTCATCTCAATGGACAGGCCTTGCCGTTAAATGCGCCTGACGGATCGCAGGCGAAACCTGGCTGGGAGGCAACGCCCCGTCCAGACGCCCCTCGCAAGACCAAGCCCACGGATGGGCCTGCCTCGGCCTCAGTTCCGAATACGAAGCCCTCTTGGTTGTGAAATGATCTTTTCGCCGCTTCCGGAAGGGAAAATGAAATAAAACTGTCTGTCTCAATTTTTTATCTTTGTGTGCGAGGGGTGCGGGGCTGTCACAAGAGGGAAAAAAGATGGGCAGCGGCGTGATTGTGCGAAAATAAATATCGTGATCTGCGATAAAAGTACCCCCCCAAATACCCACTTTAATAATGAGAGGATGACCCGGTCTATCTTCCTTTAGGACTTATTCGGGGAAAGTCAAAGCAAAGGGAAAGGAAGGGAAACGGAGAAGGAGGGACAGCGCATCCCTTCCGCAGCCTTTCCGTGCAGTCAGCCCAATAAACTCCACAGGTCTGTTTGCATTTACTGTTGCCATTTAAATTATTCAGTGTGTTGCGGTAATTGAATCCTAAGCTTTAAAAACTAATATACTCCCTCCTTGTCACCGCTTTCTGAAATCACGGAATCGGCCCTAACAGGTGCTGATCAAATACTATTACATTCTATTAAAAGGAAAATTCTATTCCCTGTTTTCATTTCCCTTTATAAAGGGGAAACTAAGTAAATGCATTTGAGCGTTATTTAATTTTTAACGCTTTTAGTCCAATTTGGACGTTAGGGAGCGTCTCCAAACTCACAAAGCCAGACGGCGTGACGGTACGTTTTATTGCAACAAATTAATCCAAAACGGAACCCTTTTCTGGGCTGCTCCCTCCCGCAAACGCTCGGCACGGAAGGCTGTCCTGTGCCAGCACAGCCGGGCCGGGCCGGGCCGGAGGGAAGCAGGCGAGGGAACCGGGACGCAGACGCGGGCGCTGGCTCGACGTGAGGCCGGCAGGGGCGGAAGGGGAGCCCGCGGGCAGCCCAGGGCACCCCTTGGTCTCCTTTCCGGAGTGTGTGAGTGTTGCTCCCGGTGTACACGCACCCAGGCGCCTAACTGTAACTGTCGCCGGCTCTTTCTCCACCGGCAGGTCTTGCAGGTACCAGGCGCGCCCGTCCAGGCCCCGGGAAAGGAGTTGGGTGAACCCGGGAGCCTTCTCTGCCGGGCGCAGAAGGCGCCGCGGCGCGCTCGTCCCGTCCTCTCGAGAAACGGGGGGTTTGTCCCTCCCCGAAAACTGATTTTGTGGGAGAGCGCAGCGTTCCCGTGGGTGGCCCGTTGCGACGCTCCTCTCTGCCTTCCTCGCCCGTTTCCGAGGGCAGGCGCGCCTGTGTGTGTTCAAAGAGCCTCCTTCTGTGCTGGCCCTAACCGTGACCCGAAAGCCGCTTTCCCCCGCCAGAGAGACGCTCGGCCCTTCCGGATCAGTGCACGGCGCCCGGCCCGTCCTCTGGGCACGTTAATTCGGGAGCGGGCTCCGATGGGCACTTGCTTGCTGTAAGTGTGCCCAGCTTCGCCGCCTTGGGAGCCCCGAGGAACGGGCAGGGGGACGGAAGGAAGGGGTGGCGCTCCGCCGCCCGGCGGGCGGCAGGCTTCCCCGGCCCCGGCCTCCCTCTCGTGTATCGGGAGAAGCAAATCGCTTGAAAATGGATGTCCCGGGGACGGGCGGTGAGGAGCAGAATGGGGCAGAGGGCCCCACGCGCTCGCTCTTCTCCCACCCCCACCCCGACCCTTCGCACCCTCTGTATAATGTTTATAAACAAAGAACTATAGGAAAGAGTTATATCGATCCCAGATTAATCCGCCGAGGAGGGTCGAGCTGCGCCTCTCCCAGCTTGGAATTCTGTTCAACGAGCGTATTTGCTAATGATTGCAAAGGGTGGCGAAGGGAGCGGAGGGAGGAGGGCGGAGGCGTTCGCCTAGTAATTGCTAAGGTTTGTTCAATTTCATATCGCTAATTTCCAAAGACAACAATCGCAGATGCTCTTTGCAATATCCGCCCCGCATTATCTTAGCTAATAAATTTGACCTATTGTGCGTTTGTTAAAATGATGTCACCATGGAACAGTCCCTAAGCTCCTATTCCAATGAATTAGGCCTTTATTGAAACCCGGGAGCCAATGGGAGGAGAGAGGCTTGTTTGTTGTGGCCAATGGCAGCTGCTGGAGAGAAATTAGAAGCTGAAACTCAAGGTTTGGTTCAAAAAAGATGACACAGAGCCTGTCGGGCTGGACCACTGTTGGCAAAGTTTCAGTGTGACATCTATACAAACCGGGACCTTACATGGATCTACTGTAAAAGGAAAGGGGAGCGTTTTTATAGGGGAATTCTTACGGTTTTTTCTCTCCCCCCACCCACGTTTGAGCCAATATTTCTATTCACCAAGGATGGATCAGCCAACGAACACGCAGACACCGCATCAACACGAACCCATCAGCTTCGGGATTGATCAGATTTTAAACAGTTCTGATCAGGAGACCCCTTCCCAGCCCGCCCCCCGAGGATCAGACGGCAGCACAAATTACCTGGGAAGCCCCGTCAGCAGCAGAACGAGCGCCCCGTACCCTTCCCTCCCCGGCTCTTTCGCTGGCATCGGGGCCCCATTCGAAGACTCTGGATCTTACAGTGTGAATCTAAGCTTGGCTCCATCTGGCGTGATTCGGGTGCCAGCTCATAGACCCATCCCTGGGGCAGTGCCACCTCCAATTTCTAGTGCCATCCCAGCCATGCCAGCTGTACCCAGCCTTGGCAGCCTCAACTTCCCTTGGATGGAGAGCAGCAGGCGGTTCGTCAAGGACAGATTCACAGGTAAGCGTGGGGTGGCGGGTGGCGGCCAGAACAGGACCAAGAGACGGTCCAGCGCTTCGCCCGAAGTTCTTCTGCAGCGTGTAAACAGGTCTTGCAGGGGGATTTTGTTTGCTCTGCTTATCTGACATATATGCTCAGCTCCTCATCGGGTGTTGGGCGAAAAGATAATTTGTTTTAAGAGAAATAAATACAATACAAAGCGGTACAGCATTTCGTTCCCATCGGCAAACTTCTTTGTACAGCGTGGTACCAAACGGTGGTTTCCAGGTTGGGGTGGTCAGGACGACAAAAAGGACCTACAGTGGGTCAACCATACTTCTGCAGTTTATGTGTGTTTATGTGTGCATGTATACATCTATACTGTTTGTTTATCCATGTATATAGCTATGGATAGATTCCGAGAGAGAGAGATTGCTTTATATACACACTTGCACGCGCGTCCCTAGAAATAATGCCGACCGGGAAAACTACCACCCACAAGTCTTAATAAATCCTGATTTCCTCAAAATCCTAATCGTGGACCTCATATATTTCAGGCGCCATATATAAGAGCCCGAGAAGAAGGCGAGTAAATCGCCATGCCTAATCCAATTACGGGGAATAAGCGAGCGTGCGAGGATGACACAGAGAGGAAATTAGGTGATCAAAATACTTTTGAATAAAAAGTGGATTAGATGAAGGGTGAGAACAGGGGAAATGGACCCGCTTAGAAACTCCACATAAAAAAAGGGGCCACGCAAGTCGAGTATTGCCATGCACTTCAGGGTGAAGGCATGTATATGTGTTAGAGAGAGAAGAGAAGAAAGACAATATTTAACTGGGGTGCCTGAAGATGGACATCTACAAAACTCTGAACAGAATGACAGAGAAAATATACGGGAAGCTCTGGAATGGGTGGTATAACATGCATCTTATTACTGCTAATCATAATTAATAATACTTCTGCACTGACTGGGAAAACTCTCCAGGTGTGTTTGCAGTTTGTCCACTTCAGCTCCCACTGAAGCCTAATTTGGCAAATACGATTGTTCAGTGTTACCGATTCTATATCTCTATAGCTATACCAATACTCATATCTATCTACACTAAGCAATTTAAATTCCCAGAAAAGCGATATAGAAAGGATAAACAGCAAGGAAAGGAAAGTGTCGTCTTATGGTTCCTGCTTAGCGTAACTTTGGCGTCGGGGGCTCTCGCTCGCTTCCTCCGAGGCGCTGCCTGGCCTCTCGCTGCATCCCAGGCCCTGCCGCAGCCGAGGGCGAGGGGTGTGTGCGAGGTTTGGTGCCGTGGTTCGGCTTTGCCGTTAGTATTTTGATTTCAGCTTTTCCGCTGCAAACGCCCAGGACTGGGCACACCCACTCGCCTCTGTGTGTTACAGGGCAAGATCCAGAATCACTTGGATTCTGTCTTCACAAGCTCGCAAGGGGGAGGGAGGGAGGGAGGGGGCAGGGAGGGGGCAGGGAGGGTTCGAGTCCCCATCCCACCTTAGCATGGGCTGCAACATGGGCGGAACGAGGCACCCCTTTCTCCACCCGCCCAGATAATGGAAGCGGGGCGGCGGAGGGAAGGGGTGCCGCTCCGCACCAAGTGGTAGTTAACCTAACCCGGGGCCGGGTGCCTGAACGCCTTCAGCTCCTGCTGCTTTGGCCTGGACCCCCAGATGGGAATGCGAGGGGCTTTCCTGAGTGGAGCTCCGCAACCTCCTGACCGCAGGTGTGCTGTGGAGGGAAGAGGACAGAGCTCCCTCCCTGCCCCAGCCGGATGTTCCAGCCACCCAGGCGGGCTGGCCTGACGTGGCCCGGCCGCCTGACACGGCTGGGGTTGGGGCTGGCGCCGGTTGCGAGCAGCAGAGTCTCCCTCGGCACGGCCGCTTCTCACCTGCCTCTTTGTGTGTCGCAGCGGCGGCGGCGCTCACCCCCTTCACGGTGACGAGGAGGATCGGGCACCCCTACCAGAACCGCACCCCACCCAAGCGCAAGAAGCCACGCACGTCCTTTTCCCGGGTGCAGATCTGTGAGCTGGAGAAGCGCTTCCACCGGCAGAAGTACCTGGCCTCAGCCGAGAGGGCGGCGCTCGCCAAGTCGCTCAAGATGACCGACGCGCAAGTCAAGACCTGGTTCCAGAACCGCCGGACCAAGTGGCGGTGAGTCCCTGGATCTGGAGCGGGTGGCTGGGTGGGTGCAGGAGCGAGCAGACAGGGGCCGGGCACCTCTCTGCTTCCTGCCTTCCCCCTCGCCTCCTGTCGAGGCGAGTGCCTGGGAACCAATCCCCAAGGGGAGACCCTCAGTCTAGACAGGTGGAACTTCCTGATTGCAGAGAGGACAGCTTGGAAGTGAAGGGAAAACTCTGTACATGCTCAGGAGGCCCCATTCTTGTTGTTCTTTTGAAGTCTTCTTTCTCGTGCCCCAGAGCTGATCCCCAAATCCTACAGGCCTCCTGTCTTGCACCTTTTAAGCTTCTTATCCCCTGACCCTCAGCCCACCCCTTGGGGGTGCTTGTCTCCCTTTTTCTTGCATCTGAGATCCTGAAGAGGATGTGGGGAGGGAAGAGCAGGGTCACACAAGTCTCCTTTTCTGGATGCGCAGTGCTGCAAGCTGAGAGTCTGCCAATCTGGAAGGGAGGCCCAGGGGAACCGAGGAAGCCTCTTTCCCCAAGCAAACATGTACTCGATGGGGATGTGCCAGGTCTCATGCAGGGTGGACTCCTTCCTCAGACCACCTCATATCTCTCAAAAGACAGGCACATGGACAGATGAGAGAAGGGACGGGGCTGTCCCCGCCTATCTACACGCTGCACTTACCCACGCAAATGCGCAAAATGCCCTGGTTTCTCCATGGATTTGGTTTGTTGGTTGATCCTTCTGATCCTTCTGAAAATCAGGCAGGTGCAGAAGCTTATCAAAGGAAGATCCCCGGCAAGGAGAAAGGCCATCAAGGGAAAGTCACTCTCGGCATCCCTTGGCAAGGACGCTCGGGATGGACAAAAGGAAGAGAGATCCATGCAGTGCCTGATGGATTCGTTGCGTTCATGGTCGGGAAAGGCAGTGACTAAGTGGCAAGGTCAGACTTGCTTCCGCTCTGCTAAAATAAATGGCAGCGCCGAGAAGCCAGGAGAGATCAGTATATTAATGAAACCGAGGAGAAGAGCTAGGACCGACGAAGGACAAAGGGCAGCCTTCGGTTCTTCGTCTGTTCCACAGGCATCGTGAGAGTTTCCACTGGAGAGAGAAGTAGCGACGCAGAGAGGTGATCCAGGACTCCAGCCTGAAAGGCCATTGAGGTGGCTCTGCTTATTATTAGCATCAATTCCCTCCAGTTCCTCCGAAATTCGGTGAGGCAGTCATGCTGCGCTTGGGGCAGAGTGGGAACCTAGACCTCTGCCCCAGAGTCTTGCTCGGGGCAGGAATGGGCACTCATCTAGCCCTGCGCTTCTCATTTGTTTTGTTCCCCGGCGGACGCAGCTTCTAGACGCCTAGCCTGAAAACAAGTTCAGCACTGCGGACAGCTCCGTTCAAGTTCTGACTGAAATTCAGTCACCCCCCCCAGACTTCGGATCCTTCAATTTTGGCAGCCGTTTCCTGTAAAATGGCCTGTAGGTGGGGCAGGATAAAAGGATTTATTTCCTCCCCGTGTGTCACGGTCCCAGTTCTACTGGCGTTTTTGGTGAACTCTTCTACTTACTGCTTCTCCAAACCCCAAGCATGGGATTCATTCGAAGTTGCCAGTGAAATAAGATCGAGGGTGCCCCTCGCTGTCAAAGGAGAAAGGCGGGAGCAAAGAGCGAGCCAGGCGGGAGCCGGGAACTGAGGGCAGTGCGGGGTCCTGAAACTGGGGCCAGGCGGGCCCTCTTCTTGAAAAGGCACCAGCGACACTGCGTGCCTGCCCTCCGTGTCATCAACTTCCGAAGAGGCCGCTGCGCCTTGTTGCCTGGGCCGGACCTGCCACTCCCAACGTGCGAGCACAGGCGCAGAGGACGTGAAGTGTGGGCCCTGCTCAGCGCAAGACCTACACCGGGAGGTGGATGATACCCAACTGATCCCGAACAGCTGTGGGAGAAATCGAGCCTGCATCTCAATGCGCGAAGCCCCGTGAAGCTGTTCCTGTGTAGGCATGTTTGGGATCGCGCGGTTAAGCCACCGTTGCCTGAATGACTTGCAGCCACTCGGCCTGCCGCTTTTCAAACTAAGCCCGGCTGACCCAGAGGCCCAGGTGCAGGCTCCCAATGCTGCACATCTTTTGCGGCAGGTGGATGCCTTTCTGGTGTATTGTGCAAAGCGGTTTCTTTCCACCTGGTTTCTTGTTGTTTGGTGCCTGCTGGTCCTTGAAGACGGGACCGAAACGCAGCAAGCCGGGCGGGTCCTCATATTCCCGAGAACTGGAGGTTAGCGGCTGCAACACGGGCGCTCAAGCAGAAACGACGTGGCTGCAACAAAGACTATGAAGGCGCGCAGTCTTGGTTTTAGCCAATGAGCTGATAACACTTGCCAGAACAATTTCCACAGTTGCAATTATCTCAGATTAGGTCATTTGGGGCTGCAATCTTAGGCATGCTTATGTGGAAGCGAGGCCCACTGAAGTTGGTAAGACGGATTTCTGAGCAGGGATGTCTCGATCGCTCTGATAAATTCTAGTTGGTAAGGTGCTTTCTCTGGAACTATTCTGGGTGGAAGCCCCGGCGTTTCCTTGTGCCAGCACAATCCGAAGCTCAAAGTCTAGTTCCTGAAACTTGCTTAGTGCACTCTGAACTGGACAGTGTTTTTTTCGTTGTTAGTTGAAAACTGATGGGCATCAGTCTCGCTACCTGGCCTTTGAACGCGTTTAAGATGTTTCACTTTTAAATAATGTTCACCTTTTGGTGTTCTTTCAGTTGTGGCCTTTACTGCACAGAATGGCAGAGGAACAGGTTTGGTTCTGATTTTCCCATTCCCCAACCTCTCCCAAAAATGCATAAACATAAAAATTAAATAAAAATAACTGTCTTGCTACTTAACCATCTGCAATAGTCAAATTAGAAGCCCCCCTTCCTCCCATTTCGAACCCTTTCATGAAAGGGTGGTTCCCCCCCTCCCAATAATCGCTAAACAATAGGAGTTGAGGGCGTGGAATTCCCAGTAAATGAGCTGGATGGACAAATAGCCTGACCCAAACCACCTTCTTCACGCCTTTCACTTCCAAAGTATTTGACAGCCATGGGGCTTTCATTAAGTCCTCAAGACACCCATTCACATGAATGAACTCTGTCGATGATCAATGCTGAAAATATGAATATATTAGATTTTGTTAGACCTCTGGGTGCGGTAGTGGGGGTGGTGGAAAGAGGGAAGGAGGTGAGATAGAACTTCAGTAATAATTCCAGTTTGTTAGGCAATGAGGCAACCCCCCTCGTCCCTTATACACACGCACAGACATATTCATATTGTTGATTATTGTTTTTCACATTTTAGGAATCTGAGAATGGATGGATTTCATTCACTCTCATCTAAAATTACTTTAGAGAAAATCACACACATTCTCTTTGGCCCCTGGGTGGTATAGAAATGTAAATCAATTTTTGCTTATTTTAAAAACCGGCATTATTTGAGCACGGTTACATTATTTTCCTTTTCTTAAGTTGCCTTCCTGGCTGGAGAAAATGTGTCTTTGGCTAGCCTTTAATTTAACAAATAACTTTCAAAAATTCTGGTTTTCTCTTTGTTTGAGTCTCTTTTCTCTGCAGCCCATTCTGTTCCATTTTTCCCCTCCCCTGCATTAACTTTTGGACTCTGTAACTTGCTTTTTAATATCAGCCAGAGAGAGATGCAATTCACATTTCAGGCGGGTCTTCAAGGTCCTTCAGCAGATTTCAAAGAACATCAACAGCAAGTGGGGAAGCCTCCGGCCGAGGCTTCTAGCCCCAAAAGTAACGCTGAATCCTTGCCCTTGATTTTTTAAAATGCGCTTGGAAAGGTTCACGGCTGAACCAAGTGAAGGGGCCGGCAGACGCGGAGAAGGGGAAACCTTATCGAAATCAAACTGCGATTGCGGTGCAAGGGGCCCAAGAACTCGGGTCCGGTATGAATTTGCTCGCTAGCGAAGTCTCGTGGGACTTACTTCCGAGTAAACGAGTTTCGGTCGCTTCTGCTAAACCATGCGCCGCTTAAACCTTACAGAATCCTCTTTGTAAGCTAAGGGACTTAGAAGACGCGATCTTGTGCAAACTTGCTTACTCGGGAGGAAATTCCAGTGATCCATGGGGACTTACTTCTGAGTAAATATGCGTGGGATGGTCTTGCGTGACTCTGGCCTGGAAACCATCGGCTTGCTCGTTTGTTTCAAAACGGGCATGACTCCCGAGGTGCGCTGCTCTTGTCCTAAAGAACCCGATGTAAACGGCTGGGGGAGAAAGAGCCGCGGCTTCATCGAATAAACCCGTTTGGGACCGGGGTTCCCCTAAGCAGCGAGTCGACGCCTGAAGGGGTTTGGCTAGTTCCTCCCACCACCCGGCTTTACTTTCTGGACAAGCCCTTCCCCTGACAAGGTTTTCCAAATTCGAGGAGGAAACTGGATTGTTTTTGGAACGTGCGTATGTATGCTAGCTCCGAATTCCATGTACACCAAAAAGCCAGCCACAATTTTTTGCGGCTCTGATATTTCCGCTCAGACCGAGGCCGGCTATTTCCGGAAGTGAAACGATTCCTGGAAAAAAACAAAACACCAGGGCCTGAAGGCGGCGATCCACAAAGTGGTTACGCGCAATGGCCGGAGCCCTGCAGGTGACCGTCAGGCCAAAATCAGTTCCTTCGACTTCAAGGAAGCTTCGAATTCGATAGTCGGATTCGGGCTTCTGAATCGACTTCACACGACAAGCAGTCCGACTTAACGGGCTTGTGACTGCTGGTGGCCATCCTTCGGTTTCTCCCCAACCCTCGCTCCCCAACTGGACTAGCAAAACCTTCGGTAAAACTAACCCACTTGAAAACTAGCCTGTTGAGATTCGCTACTGAGGACTGTTGTTAGTTTTGTTTTGGGTGGATGTAGGTGGACTGGATGGCGGGGAAGAAGATCTGGGGAAGGTGTCCGCGTTTAGAAGTAGAGAGAGCTGCTGCCTCGAAGGGAACAGTGAAGAAACCTCATTTTGGATCCGATTTGCGGGAGAAGCGCCTTGGAAGAAATGCCGGCGGCAACAGAGCGCGAGTCTCCGTTCCCGCAGAGCAGAAACACCGACACCTTTCGGCTTCTCTGAAGCGCTGGGGCGGCGGCAGCAGCGGCGGGGGGGGGGGCGATGGGGGGTATCGCCTATAAAAAGAGCCGGGGGCGATTCCTTCATGTGCGTGCGGCTTCGAGGGCCACCGACACCCCTCCCATACGAGGATCCGCCACCATCTGATCTCCCTGCAGCCAGCTGGACACACCTGGGCGTCTCTAAAACCCCACCGACCTGGAATAAAGTCCCAGAGGATCCGAATTGCCAAGCGGGGATACACGCGTTCTTGTCTGCTTCACAATAAAAATAACAGTACAATCTCTGAAGGATTTTAGCTCAGAGTAAAAGGGCCGCAAGCTTGAACCCAATTGCCCGGGACCAGGCCCCTGGTCCGGCGCGCGTTCGCGTCCCAAGAGACGCGCGCCCTACCGCGACTGTACGGCCCGGGGAAGTGAGGCCCCCTGTTGGGGACGGTGGCTGGGATTTGCTCCCGAGTAAACCTGGGCCGCGATTAACCTCGGCGTGAAGCCGCGCAGATTAGGCAGGACGAGGGGAAACGCGGCTCCTCAGGCGAAGACGGGGTGGCTTGCAACTTCCTTTCAGCCGCCGCTTGATCTTAAGGTCCTTTACTGCCTTAGGAAGCTTCTAACAGCGACCGGCCAGCCCTGCCCTATTGCGGGGGGGGGGGGGCGGAGAGGTGTCCTTCTGGTCACTGCTCAGAACAGGGCCCTGGGCCTGTGACCCTTGTGGCGCCGCGGAAAGGCCCCGGGGGTATTTTCGCTGCGTCCCTCGGGGTGGAGCTGCCTGACGGGTCCGACTGCTCTGTTCTTTGCCTTTTAGGAGGCAGACGGCGGAAGAGAGGGAAGCTGAGAGGCAACAGGCAAGCCGGCTGATGCTGCAGCTCCAGCACGACGCCTTCCAGAAGTCGCTGAACGATTCGATCCAGCCCGACCCGCTCTGCTTGCACAACTCGTCGCTCTTTGCGCTCCAGAACCTGCAGCCCTGGGAGGAGGAGGGCTCCAAGATCCCGCCCGTCACCTCCTTAGTGTAACGCTCCGTGCCGGGCCGGGTGGGCCTTGGAGCGGCAGACGGACAGGCGCCCTCCTCCACCTCTCCCTGCATGAACCGAGGCAAGACAGTGCCCCGAGGACTTTCCCACGAGGGACGGAGGCCACGTGTGCCGGGGGGCGCCTCCACTCGCGTGGGCCGGAGAAGACGCGGGAAGCCATCCCACGGTGACCACCCTCTTCCCGCGGCTGACGGACGGGGGAGCCATCCCTGGGCGGAGCCGTCTGTGCCCCTTGGCGGGACTGCATGGATTATTGCGTGAGGACCGCCCCTCTCAGTCACATTCTTGCCCTCCTCCTACTCCCTCCCCAGTAAGGGTCACTTGGGTAGTTTTGGGAGTCATGTTCCTTCCAGCCCCAGTGGCATCAGAAGCTTTGCACAGCCTCTCTGGCTGTGGGGTGGGTGGAACTGGAGAAAAACCATCCCTGTTCTCCCCTTCCCAAATTACCAGGACCCCCGCCTCACCCCCAATTTTCCCAGGGTGATTGGCTGGGTAAGACATGAGCAAAACATGAACTTTGCCACTGGGCAAAGAGAAGGCTTGTGGCTTCTCTAGAAGAAAGGTGGACCTCCCCCCAACACACACACGCTGACTGCCCCTGTGGAGAGTTTGCCTGGGCCCTCCACAGTTTTCGTTGGTGTAAAAATGTCATCTTTTGCTCCAGAGTAGAGCCCACGTGCAGTCACTGAGCAGGGCACTGGTGGCATAGGAGATGCCTCCGTGCCTCTAATTCACCCTGTCTGAACGGTGCCTCTGCTGGCCTCTGCCTGCCTCACCTGGCTGGCCACGTGTAATCCAATCAAGGAACATCAAGAAAGGTAGTGGAGTTACTTTTTTTCTTTTTGTAAAAAATGTGAATAATTCAATTTATTTATGCACCAAGATGCCGAGCACTGTTAATACGGAGAAAGTGAGTGAGAGAGGCTATTTATATGAAAAGCAGGACAGATTTTTGTAGGCTCTAGAAGAGGGGGAAATTGTGTGTGTAAGGGGGGGATTGGTCCACCTCTGACTCTTACCTTGGATATTCCATCATCCAGTCCTCTCCCTGCCCCTCCCCTGGGAAGCCACTTAGCAAAAGAAAACAAATTTATTACCCTTAGAAGAAGAAAAGACAAACCAAACCCCCAAATCCTGTGAAGCTGAAAAGCAGCCTTCCCCCAGCTGTGCCCCAAGTGGAGTTTCCTGCTGTCCGTAATTTATTCACCATGGTAATAAGGGCTCCCCTTTCACGCAAATGCAGCCTTCAGTTCTTCCCACCTCGCTTCTGGCAGTGAACATGGGGGTGGGTGGGAGTGATGAGCAAGTACAGCTGGGAGGGAAGGGCATGCAAGTGAGGAAATATAATAGGACACCCCCCACTCTGCCTCTGCCCCCCCTGCAGCCGAAGCCCTTTGCCCTGCCGCAACAGAGTGTAGAGAAAGCGCCTTATGTTTCATAATTAAAATAAAAATACTAAGGAAGGGTTGAGGTTGATCCAGACCGTGTATAATACTTTGTACTTGCTGAGATGTGTAAATAAATGTTTTCTTTAAAAATGGTTCTGGTCTGAGCTGTGATGTAGAAAAGCTGGTGGCAAGGAACCAAAGAACTTGACTGCTTTCGAATGAGCCACTCAGGCTGTTTGATGGTCACTGGCCCACAATGGCTTCCTTGGACTGGCAGAGGCTGGCCAGGGTCTGTGGCATAGAGGGGTCTTCCAGATACCCAGCAGTTGCCCAGTCCTTTGAACTGGACATGGGATGTGCTGAACCAAAGCAGGTGCCCTTACATTGTCTTTTCCCATGGATAGCAGTGTGTGTAGCTGTGTATTGGCACGTCTGTTCACCCGAGATACATCATGGAGTGACGTAGGAAAGTTGTGGTTTAGCACTTGCATGCCCTTCTCTCTGCTTTAATTTCCACAGGTGGGTGGAGGTGGTGAGATTGCCAAAGTCTTTCATTCCTTGACTTGGAATGGAAACATCAGTACTTTGGGAAAGCTCACCTTTCATATGAAGTGAGCGGAAACCTTTGCCACACACCTGTCCTGCTTCTGCTGCAGGGCCGGGCCAGCAGCGGGGTGGAGAAAAATTCCTTTTTTCCCTTCTCTGTCTCCCCCACCCCATTGCTTAAACTACCACTCAGGTCATGGCCCAGGTGCCAGGAATAGCGCTATAGCAAAAGAGTTGAGCTGTGCCCTCTCTCCCTCAACTGTTCTCCTTCGATTTGATGGAAGAGAAATGCTTTGAAAAGGACATTCAAAGGGAAAGAAAACCACAGAGATGTTCTAATGGGTTCGTTCAGTGCTCTTGTGCTTACCTCACCTAGGAGGTGGCTGGGAAGTGCATCCGCGTCACCTGCTTTTTTGTTCCCTTCATCTAGGCTCTGCAGCCTTCTTGGCTTCCTGCATGTAAGTGAAAGCCCCGGGAAAGAGGGCATGTGGTAATTCCTCCCAGGGAGCGCAGGCAGTCCAGGAGGCTGCAGAGCAATGGAAAATGCAGCATCTTAGACTATCTTGCAGTGGCGAGGGAAGATGAAAATCATGACTCAAATAAATGGAAAATGAATTCTAAAATGCCTTTAGTGTGAAGCAGAGAAGTGAAAGTAGACACCTCTTTCATGGATGAGAATAACATTCAGGAAATCAGAGGGCTTTTTTGAGCCTATCACTAGCTTGCCGTTTTTATTTATTTAAGGCTTTTGTATACCTTCCGGATACTACTGTACAGTACACCTCTTCCCTCATGCCTGCATTGTGCTGGATGTTGGTGCAATGTGAGGACCAGCCCACCAACACAGTTGATGCTGTTGCCACTTGCAGTGGCAAATGTGCACACACAATCACACACACATACTCTCTCACGCCCACCCCTCTCTGGAGGAAAGAAAAAGGCAGTGCTAGACCCCTGGCAAGCGTGAACCTGATTCGTGAGAAATTGTTGGAGAATTTCTCTCCCCCCCCACCCCCCAGATTGTTTCCCCACAGGGTGGAGAATTTTGAGAAGCCACCTGCATGTTGCTTTAGCCAGGAACCTGTGACATGTTATTCTGCCAGATGTTCAATGAGAATCTGAATCCAAGCCCCTGGAAATAGTATATTTTCTAGGGCTCCGGATGGCTGTCTGCAGAGGAAGGCTGCCTGAAGGGGAGAAGGAGAGTGGATCACAGAGAAAATTTGGGGATGGGGGAGGATGGGGAAAAAAACATGCTGCTGCCAGGAGGTCAGAAGATTTGAGAGTGGAAATTATGAACAAACTTCGGATTCTTGGGAACAAAGACTTCTCCCTGCAACCCCAATGCTTCTCCAACATTGCTTACAATTACAGGTTCCAATCTGAATTGAGCCTGGAGGACTTTGTCTATTCCTACATGTTGGGGGAAATCTGGAGCCAGACTCCTGCTTGCTTCTGTATGTATACCTTCATCTTTCAAAGGAGATATTTTTTGTCCGCTGAAGACATACCTGGAGAAAGGGAGGCTGTGGGCAAAAAGAAAGAGAAAGCTAAGGAGCTCAGAAAAGAGAGAAAGGAGAAGGAGGAAATGAGAATCATGGACATAAAGCGGCCAAGTGTTGCAGGTCCAGGTTAAAGGAGTGCCCCTGATCCGGAACGTTTGGAGACTTTGCTGGCCACATTTGCTTCAGTGCTCCTTTCCTATCATATGGGCGAATTGCTTGCAGTCTCTGCATCATGGTGGCATAAGAAGTCCACTTCCTAAATCCCTTGGGTTTCACAGACCTCCTGGTGGAACAGGAAACTTGGATTGGTCGGGGCAGGGCCAACCACTCTTGAAAGGCACGTCTGATGTAGCCCAGCCTTCCCAACTGGCTGCTCTCCAGATGTTTTGGGCTACTATTTCCAGCAGTCCTGACCATGGTCATGCTACCTGGGGCTGGTGGGAGTTGAAGTCCAGAATATCTGGAGGAGGCCATGAGGTTCAGAAAGGCTGGTGTGACACAGATGATGCTTCCTATCTATATTTGCAAACACTCCCCGCCCATCAAGTATTTTAAAATTTGCCAGCGTTTGGCATTGCAGAATAGAAAAAAATAAAGTAAGAGAACATCTAGTTAGAATGCAGGAATGCTTGCTTCTTTCCTCTTCTCCCCAGCACCACCCCCCACAATACCATCCATGGAAAAAACGGGGATCATAACCATATAACGGGTGGTTGCTTCTCAATCACGTGTAATTTGAACATTTCCCTGGTTGCTTGAATGCCAGTCCTTTTGCGATAAACTGCATTTATTTTGTTTCATTGATCTCTGGATCTCTGCCATCTGATCCATTTCAGACAGGATGCATCTAACTCAGAAACAAACCTCTGAACATCATTAAAACCAGTGCTTTAAAAAAAAAAAAAAAAAAAAAAAAGCTCTTGCCACAGACACGTCTCCCATTTCCTGAATCCAGCAGGGTTAGAAAGGTTAAACTTTTACAGTGGCCTAAAGTGCAGACCAAGCCATATTCAGTACAGGGCCAGATGCAGGGCAAATGTAGGACCTTAAACTGGTTTCTTAGTAGTCTGGCTAGACGTCTTTAACACAGATCTTTCAGGCTTCACCGAGCTACAGCTCCCAGGATTCTTTGGAGAAGCAATGACAGAAGAGCATATAAACAAAACAGGGTTTCAACATAGATCTGCTCACAGAGATCTAATAGGTCTTATTTTTACATTTTGTGGTAAAATGGAGGGCATTTCATTCATGACAGTGGGGTTTAAAACCCTCTTGGCCTCAAAATAGTATCTCAGATAATTCTGTTCATTACTCACTGGATTGGTGAGTGATCATTCCCTGGTGCACACAGTCAAACTTGCAGCTCCTAATGTGAGCCACTTCTTCAGAGCCCCGCTCAGTTTAACCCCTGCTTGCTTCAGTGCCTTGTATCTTCCTGCTTTCTAACTCAAACCTCGTACTCTATTCCCTACTTTTCCTTTCGCATAACATTCCCTATTCCTGTACTTCTCTGTTCTGCATTGCAAAACATCTTTTTTAGCATCTTTTTTCTTGGTTCACCCTTTCTTCAGCCTCCTTTCCTCTGAGTTCTCTGCCTTTCATTGCCCTGGACCTGCCAGTCCTCAGCTTCCTCCATATGATGCTGGAATCCCAGCCAAACTGGTGACTGTCTCTTCCCACAAAGAAACTGAACTGCAAACTGTTTAAGTTCCATGAGCATCTGACCATCCCATCCCATCATGCTGGCTCAGTCAATCAATGCCACAGGGGTCATTGTCACTTTATCAGAATACAGATGAGGGAAGGCGACTGAAGTTTCTCCTGAAGTCCCAAGACTGTGAACAGCACCTAAGTCAATCCACAGAATTCCTAGTGACAGCATATAATGAACAGAACCTAATGGAGTCCTTGGGCCCCGCCCATTCTCCTGTGCCCTATAGATTCTGTGGGGCAAGTGACAGGTCCTGCAGATTCCACTGAATGAGCAGCACATACTGTCGCACAGCAAAGGTTTGGTGCTTCCCAGAGGAAGTCCCAACTAAAGGGACACATTTCCTACTTGGTTGGGTTGTCAGAGCTTCTTTATGTGAGCCTCACCATGCTGCGCCTTCCAGAAACAAGCATTTCGGGTTGTGCCGGAAGTGCTAAATGTCCATCTGCCAAGTGGTGGGTGCTGCTTGTGGAGGGGAACTGGTGGGTGCAAGTGAGTCAGTGGGAGCACAGCTAGCCTAAAAGGAAGGGGGTGCTAAATGTCGTAGGGGGCATAAATCTTCTCCTGGGATCTTTTAAGAATGAAATTGTAAACAGATTTTAATTATTTCTTAACCAAAAAAAGTGAACAGAGAAGATTTATAGGGCCCAGGGACAGATAATTGCCCTGTTGGATTCTGCCCAGGAAATCATGTCATACTTTTTTATGCATCTTCATATTTTCCAAACCTTACTCTGAATTCTTTAGAACATTTAGACACAATGTGTTGTTGTTGTTGTTGTTGTTGTTGCATTTATAGCCCACCTTTTTTCCCCTTGTGAGGAGCCCAAGGCAGCTTACCTGTTATCCCCACAACAGCAGTGCTATGAGGGAGGTGAGGCTGAGAGCCTGTGCCTGGCCCGAAGTCACCCACTGGCTTTCAGTTTGTCACTGTGCAATCATATGCATGTTACTTTAGGAGTAATGTCCACTTTGTTCAATAGGCCTACTCCCAAACAGGTGGAGGGCTGGACAAGTGGTGGAAGGCGGAGCTAAGAGGGAAAAGGGAAATCAAGAGCTTTTCTAAATGAAGCATGGATTGTTCTATCATGATTCCTCATCCATACTAGTTTGCAAGTGCTTTACACAATCTCCTCCTCTTCCAGGATCTCTGCCGTGTTTTCTGAGCATTTCTGCAGGATTTTTAAAATTGAGAATGAGGATAATGAACCATTAAGGCACCAGGAGGCTATAAAACCCTACAAACTGATCATATATTTTTTGCTAACCTGTTCTGTCACAGTGCCATCTTGTGGTTGTGATTGAATGTATAGAAAGGCAGAGAGGAAAGCCCTGGCAGCAGGGAACTTGTAAAGGAGCTGATGTTGATCCCTCAAAGAATTTAGAAGCAGACGTTTTTGTAGACATCCAGGTTTAAATGCGTTAAATGCCCAAGGAAGTAAAGCCTTGAGGCAAATTGCCTTAGAGATCATGCCTGCAAACCTGAGAGGGGCAGAGATTCACATGACACAGAAGCATTCCCCTGGACCCAAATTTTCTGTTCCAGCAACATTCCCCATTGCACACTAAAGAGGAAGAATGTCATGTAACTACATTAGTGCAAAGCAGAAACTGTGGCTTCTGCTTTGTTTTAAACACACACACAATTTTGCACTCTTTTACTCTCTCCTTCCCCTCCCCTTCTTTAAGCACATCGGACCCATGGATACTTAAGAGGAAAGAAAACCACTATGGTTTAATGAATGTAGTGACCAAATATGGATGCAGAATATAAGCAAAAAAAAAAAAAAAAAAGCTTACATTCCCCTTCTCTGTGACTATATTAGTTCCCTGAGTAGGGCAGGGGACGATGATCTCTAGGTCTCCAAAGACACCTGGGTGAGTATAAAAGAGAATGGTTCTCACTATGGCATTCCCCAGTCTAAGAACAAAAGAGAATGCTTCTTATCCTGGATTTATAAAGTCCATCACTGCTCTATTGCAGAGTCTGTTAGTATACACAAGGTCCACCTCCCCCTTTCCTGTGTGATGAGACCAGGGGGCAAAGCTAGCTCAGTAAGGCAAACAGTCTTGTTCTCACAGCAAAAGCAGTCTTTATCTACAGGGGAAGAGATCTTCAAGGCTATTCTCTCAGATGCTCTTCCAAACAAGCTGAAGGCCATGAGCCCTTCGCATGGCTTCTAGAAACTATCCTGGATTTTAGACACTGGGAAAATCCACGACACTACCTGTTCGACCATAAGAACCATCATACCTTTCTTCTGGTAAAGCCCACACAATACGGCCTTCAGAGAGGCATTGCGGGTGTAGGTTGTGCATCCTTACTGAGGCTGGCAGCTGGCTAATAGTCCAGGGTGATGCACTGAGGTTTCATCAGTGGGAACTAATAGCAAGGAGATCCCTACTCCCCTCAGCCCAGCCTACTTCACAGGCCTGTTGGTATGAGGATAAGACTGAGGGGAGGAGGAGAATTACATAAGCCACCTAGAGTTCCTTGGAAGGAAAAAAGTGGGAATAAATAATATAACTGATTAATAGTCTAGAGTTTGAGAGAAGTGACCTGCAAGGTGTGTGTACACGTAGTCATTGCTGTTAAAATATTTTTCACCCTAGAAGGTGGAAGGATCAAAGTAGCAAGTAATGATGTAAGGACTTGCGTAGCTTTCTACAGATCAGCTGCACTGCCCTCTCAGAATGGAAGCCCACAGGCCTGGTGTGAATCCAGTTTCTGTTCTGTTACTCAAGCCCCCACTAATTCAGCAAAGCAATTCATTGTGTTTAACTTTAATGATGTGCTACAAAGTGATCAAGCACATGGCTGAATAAAGGAGGACTTCACACAGGTATGGAAACGCGTCTTTAGTTGGACCCATCAACCTTGGCCACAGTCCCCAAAGAGCTCTCCTGATGTAATCACAATGGGAGCCTCTTCCATGGGTCTGCTACAATAACTAATCCTTTAGGTACAAGTGAGAAAATTTAGGAACTGCTCCTTCAGAAAATTTAGGAACCAGCCTAAATTTAAGCCTCCCTTCCATCCAGGCTTAGGCTGCAAAATGTCTTCTGTGGCTGGTTGGAGAATGCTGGGAGTTGCGGTACTTGTTGTGCCTAACCATGTGTAGCATTGCATGATCCTCATTTGCCTGAGCAGCAGGAAGTCCAGGGCCACAGATGAAACGCTCTGCAGAATGCAGGAGCACTACAGGTATATTTTTAAAATTTGTGTTATTTCCAAATAGACAGACCCAGACAGAGCATGGCAGCAGCCAAAGGGGCTCCTGCAGCAGGCTGTAAAGCCAGTGACCTTGTCTCAGTTCCTCAATCGGGCAGCCTGGCCCCAGATGAGACCAGGCAAGGCATCCCCTCAGACTGCTGATTCTGAGTGTCACAAAAGGGGAGAAAACAGGGCGCCACTTCATTTTAAAAATAACTTTAATAAATTGCATTTTGGGGAACCGTTTGCCTTGGGGGCCAGAGTAACTTGACTAACCTTGGGCCCCCTGTGCCTTGACTTGGGGAAGGGGCTGCAAGGTGCTCAGGGAGCAAAAGGGCTAGCCTGGTAAGAGGGTAAACATGAGGTCTTTCACAGTCCTACTGGGCTAAACTCAAGCTCAAAACCTCTCTCTCTCGCTCTCTCTCTCTCTTGCTCAGATTAAGCTTCCAGTGGCTCCCCTTTCTCTTGCTCAGTCTTTTCTGTAGAGCACTGGAGGTGAATTGCCCATTCAGAAGGTATGCATGGGAGAATCTGTCGTCACCACTTGTGCCCAAGATGTTTTGCCTGTGGGTGAAGCCCAGTAACCTCTAGGGTGGCCACTTATAAGTCACCCACCGAGAGATACTCAACAGTATCCTGGAAACCACCATGTAACAGGCCCTGGATGATACCAGAAAGCTCCTCCGGGTAACTGAGAGAAGGCTCCATACACAGAAGCGGCAAGAGGTTGCGTCTTTGCAGCCCTCAGTGCCCCTGGATAGACATGACTGTGGGCACCCACCAGTGCTTGATTGATTGTATCCACCAGGAGTTATTTCCCACCAGCACCGTTTCATTGCTTTCTGGTCTGGAATATGTGACCAAGCTGTGTGACCCTGCCCACATCATTCCTGCGTTGCACAGGTCAGGTAGAGTTTTGCCAGGACAGAAGAGCCACACTTCTGAGCTGGAAAGCTCCCCAGGGTTCTTTGGAGACCTTAACAGGTTAAGGAATTGCACCTCCAAGTTTCTTTCTGATGTGGTAGCTTACGACATGTAAGTAGGTGGAGGCGGGTGGCTTTTTTAGGGTGGTGGTCTACCATGTGGGTAATTTAAAATGCACCCCCTCATCCTGCAGTCTAAAGTAGTCTACTGCTCTCCCCCTCAGTTTAGAGCAGGGGTCCTCAAACTTTTTCAATAGGGGGGGCAGCTGAAAGGCGGCGGCGTCTGGCGTGGGCCGGTGGGGTGGGGGTGCCTGGGGGCACAGTTCGGTGAGGTGGCGTCAGGCATGCATGAGGCGGCATTGGGTGTGCACGGTGCTGGCTTGCTTGCTTGCCTGGAGATCTCCCAGTGAGTCCAAAACCATCTCCGAGCGAGCAAGCCACCACCTCCCTGCCCATGCTGTGAGGCGGCAGCGAGCGTGCGTAGGCGGTGGGCAGCAGTGTGGGCCGGATCTGTCCCATGGGCCGTAGTTTGAGGACCCATGGTTTAGAGTCTCATTCTTTGTAATGGGTAGATTGGCTGCAGCTCTGTCCTGGGGCAATGGAGATTGGGGCAGGCCCCAGGAGCATCTGCACTCACGGAAGCAAACCCATGTAGAGCTGGGAGCAGAGGGCAGGGGGCATCTTGGCCAAGCCATGTGCTTGCTTCCCTCTCTTCTCACTTGTTGACAGTGCCTGTTATCTTGGGCACTGTGCCAGGTGCCAAAAGGATCTGAGGTCCTGGCCTACAGGGCCAACCCCCAAAAAAGCACAGCACAGCACAGCACCACTCCCCCCCAGTCCTTCCTTCCACAAATTTGCATTTGATGCCCTATAACATATTCAAGGAGAAAGTTTGGGACTTGATTGCATTTACTGATAAATTTTACCATAAAAACCAGCCACAGTCATCATCTCCCAGGGCAGAATGTAGTCCAAGGGATGGCAAATGTTGCTCCGTGAGAGCAAGACGTCAAGCAGAACTTGCTCCACCACTCTTCCTTCTCTGGATGCATGGCGTTTCCAAGAGCACTGTCCCCTTCGAAGTGGACTCGTAAGGGATGCAATTAAAAATGACGATAGCTCTGAGAATGTGCAGAGGGCTTTCCCTGCTCCTTCTCCTTTCCAGCACAAATTAGAGGTAAGATTTTCTGGGATGGGTCAAGGGAAAACTGAATCTTAGCACCTTGCCAGTCCTCATAAAAGAAGGAGTGTGCATGGCTGTCTGTTTGTGCTGTTGTGCTGGAATGTGGAAACCCGGACACCTGACACTTGGCATGCACTGCTGAGGGGACCCCACGGCGTGTGCTTCAGGGCTGTTTCGTTTTCCAAGCACATTCATGGATTCAAGTGAACTTAAGTGTGTCTGCGACTGACGCATGCCGTAACATCATCAGCTATGGGGGCAGACCTCTCTAACCTGCATGCCCAGTAGCTTCCCCATCCATACAGTTTGTAGCTGGGGTGATGAACAGGGTGAGGGGCAGAGGTACAGGCTGACCCCTTCCTCAGGACCGTTTTGGCCCCTGCCCAGTGCAGTAGAGTGGACAGATGCATCACTTGGTGGGTGCAGAGATGCACCATGGCAGGGGCAGGGGCCTTGTCTTAAGGTGCCAGCAGGCACAGCTGTAGTCATGACCAAACACCTTGACAGCTAGTTGGGTTCGCTGGAAGGGTCCAGTGGATCACACGGAGGGCTATTCCAAGCTGGGTGAATCCACATATGCAAAATAGAAGCTCACCAAGTAAGCACTGGTAGGAATCTTTTTTGAAAGCAATGTTTTATCTGGTGTAGCCTGGATTCAAATCTGAAGCATGAGTCTGAACAGCACTTTTTGAGGGGTCCATTGCTCTGGCTCTTGCTGTACACGGCACCGGAAATGACACTATCAAGGCCAGTTCACAAATTCCCCTCCAAACATGGGAATCTGCTCTGTTTGATCTGCATCTCTCAGCTTATATTTTACGTCCTGGCATTATGTGTGCCTAGGTAATGCGTGCCAATAAAATCTCTATAGGAAATTGTTTTTCTAAATGGATCTGAAAATCAATTGGTTATTAGGTCTTCTTACACTTCTTCACTTTGAGCTGAAAGTCCAATATACTTAAATGGGAAAGCCCTACAATATTGAGGGACCTCAGTCTATCAAAGAGTGTTGCTCAGTTTGTCATCATTTAATATATTTATGACCAGTATAAATTGTACCGAGTGTACACCTTGTATGTAAACAGACATATTGCCTATTTTCACAACCAACAACTCTGGGGAGCTATCATTTATAAATACAGGCCATGATTGTGCAATAGATAAACTGCCATTATGTTATCTAAATATGTTGCTTATCTGGCATATTCTCTGTGTAGCCTCAAGACAGCCCTTAGCAGATGCTGAGTTCATCTTAAAAACAAAACAAAACAAAACAAAGCAAAACAAAACAAAACTTCGCATTCATGAGGGCTAAAAACAAATTTGGAGTATTTTTCCTCTCAGTTACGATCTTTCTGTATTGAATTGCTAATCACCCTACAAACAAGTGTATGTCTGTACTAAACAAATAAACTCATTTTAACCATTGCTTTTTCTGTCTCTCCTTGATACACCCTGGGAATTGGAGTTCTTCAAAAGGGGTATCTCTGAATAAGTTCTTAACCTCCATGCCTAGCCACCTTTTAGACTGAGGAATGACAAAACCAGTTTAATATGCATTCAGGTTTGTAATGCTGTGTTGTTACTACTAAATTCCTATTGTAGTGAAGGAGGGTTGTGTCATGCTACATGACTCTGACATGGGAATAACTTTTGTATAGCAAAACCTTGCACAGAAGCAGTGGACATTCCAATGTAAAGAATTGTTTTAAAAATGTATTTAAATCTGATTTGAATATTGATTCTCAAATATGATGTTAATATTTATAAGTAAATCACATAGGGATTTAAAATACATAGCCTAGAAATATTGCAAATAAATAAATATGGGTAATATTTATTTGTGGCACAGTAATTACTGGGTTGGAGTGGGACTTGGAAGGTCTGTATTCTAGTTCCCACTTGGCCCTGAAGTTCACTTTGGGCCAGTCAATGATTCTCAGCCCAACCTACCTCACAGGGTTGTTGTGATGAAGAGAAAATGGGGTGGAGGAGGACTGTGTAAGCCATCTTGGGTTCCTCACAGGAGGAAAGAAGGAAGGCTAGAAATGCAATGTAATAATAATACTGATTTGCAAAATGACATATGCTAGTTTATATATACAGATGTGTATTTGTAAACAAGTACTTTTAGAAGGCCAGATCCTGAAGATGAAACCCAAATGCTTTGGCCACCTAATGAGAAGGAAGGACTCCCTGGAGAAGAGCCTAATGCTGGGAACAGTAGATGGCAAAAGAAGAAGTGGACGGCAGAGAATGAGGTGGCTAGATGGAGTCACTGAAGCGGTTGGTAAGTGGACTCCAGGGGAAGGTGGAGGACAGGAAGGCGTGGAGGAATGTTATCCATGGGGTCGCGATGGGTCGAACATGACTTCGCGATGAACAACAACAACTGTAACTAAGTAGAAGTTCAGTACATCTCAGGTTAGTGTGGTGGAAGGTGACCAGGTGCCTGCCCACGTGCTCGTCGTTGATGGGCAACTTCAAGGCCAAGCTCTTCCTGGAGCAGGACTGCCTTCCAACAGAGGACAGCTCAAAACAGTCCTCTGGCAGCTCTTCAAATAGAGAACTGTCCTCAGGAAAAGAGGACACATGGCCTCTCTAGCAAGGGGTGGGTGCAGCCACCCTTCCCTGCTGTGTCCCGGAGTAATGCTACATCCAGTGCGCTGCAGAAATGAAAACCAACAGCCAGTCCCCCTCGTGCCTCTGCAAGGGCTTTCAAGTCTTCTGCTCAAGGTTCCAGCCAGGTGCCAGGGCTGGTTCTGTCCTGATCTAATTTACATCCTTGCTTATCCAAGGCCCGTATTATTAACATGCACCTTCAGCTATTACGTTCCTTCATTCTGAATGCCCTTCTGCTTGCAAAGGAATGTCATTTCCCCCGAGATGCCCTGCAATCTAGGCAGGGTGATATTATAGATACTAAAAAGCAGAGGAGAAGGCATGTGTGTTGCTCACACTGGCTACGGTCACAGCTGCCAACGGAGGGTCAAGGGGGCTGAGTGGCCTCTTGCATGGTGCCAACAGCAAGCTATTTAAGCAGCGCAGGGGGCCCATCTCTACCCAGCTGCCTCTCCGTTGTTAGGTAACTTGAGGTAGAATCCTCAGGTCCTCCTGAGCGTCAAATTCCTTTTGATTGATCCCATTCATTTTGCAGCCATTGCAGCCTGGCATGTGCCACATCCAATCCATTAGTTGTGTGCATTCAAAATGCACTTAAGTTTTTATTGCTTCTAGTTCTGTGTCATCAGCAAAGAAAGGTAAAGTTGATCTTCATCTAAATCACTGTCACAGATTATTGCGATTGATTACAACAAGCAAAGAGAGCTTTTTCAAGTTTAAAAGTTATGCTCCTTTTATTTCCCCAAGTAGTAATCTGTGCTGTTTAAGTTATTGCACTAGGGCTGCGTCTGAAAATACCGTGTATATTACATTCTTCGTTCAAAACATTTCCTTTAGCATTAGCTTCTCTCGCTTGCCCCCCCACCCAAGTCTATATGTTGTTTGATTTTATGTTCTTTTTGTTTTTGTCTGGTAGGGCAGTAACTCAGAAAGCCTTTTGAAGATTTTCTAGAGTGACTCTTGTGCAGCTCACTGGCATCTTCTGAGTGGGCCATCAACCTGCAGATTGCCGATATTAAGCCAGGGGACAAAGGACCTCATCCCTGCCAAATGTTTTGGACTACAGCTCCCAGAAGCCCTGGCTATTAGCCATGCTGACTGGAGCTTATGGGGATTGTAGTTCAAAACATGTGGAGGGTCCTGGATTGCTTTCCCGTGTGTCCTTGAAGTCATGAAGCCTGCATCTTCTAGGACAGATGACACAACCTGTAGGCAAAACCTATATGAAGGCAAAATCATATCCGGGAGATAAATATTTGGAAACTGGTGATAAGAAAAGGGGGAGCTGAGGGCTTCCCCACTTGAGGCATATAACCTGGCACTTTACTGAGGCGGTGGGAGTGTCCTCCTCCTCCTCCTCCTCCTCCTCCTCCTCTCTGCCTTCTGTATGCTCCATTGCACAACACAAGGTGGAGCTGTGGCATACAGTGGAATTGTAAAAATACTAGGCCTCTGTAGCAAATAATGGTGGCATCCAGGAAAATGGTGGACTTTCCTTGCTGTAAATGAAGTGGCAATGTGGCTGGAAAACTCAGGAGAAGCCCTGCGGGATGCTGATGCCATGGAATGGCTCTGCAAACTTCTGCAAGGGAGGCTCACGGGTGTATAATAAAACCTGCTGCAGAGAAGTCAGCACCGCCTGACTTCAGACAGGAGCCTTTTGCAGGCCTTGCTGGGGATGCCAGAGACTGAACACAGAAAAGCGGGTGCTCCCTCGCTGAGCTACAGGCCTTCTGTTCTCACAGTAGCTTTGCTGAGCTAAGGGAGCACAGCTTTAGAAAAGGGTACTTTTTTTTAGTAGTTCAGGTCCAAAGCCTTCTGGTTTACAGTATAGCAGGAGGGAGGCTTGCCTGGCATGCCTGCCTGGCAAGGACAAAAGGCTGGCTGAAAGGAGAAGCCCTGGGGGCACATGGCCTTCCGAAATGGAAGCTGGACTTGCCTTCTCCTGGTTCCTAACCTGGATAGGTCCCATGAGTTGGGGAAAGTTGAGGCAGCTGCTCTGAAATGTTGCCTGTGCTGCTTTGATGGGCTCTAATAAACTTCACAAGATCAGGACTGTGTGTATATGGATACACAATTCTAAGTTTGCAGAAATATTCACAAGTCATGAGATGCAATTATTTATTTATTAGATTAATATTTTGTCTTTACTCCAAGAAGCACAAGGCAGTGTACCTTCATTTACCCCTAGACAGCATGATAACCTACACTCAAGGGTTGAGTGTGCGTTAGCATTGAACCATGGGCTGTTACTGAAATGTGGGTTATGATATCTGAAGCCAGCCATGCTAGCAAGTGATGGTTTGTTGGCCACAACTAATTCATGAACAGAAGCCCTAGTTTGTTCTAAGACTGTGAACTGTGTATTATTCATGGTTAACTAGCTCTTGTTTGTTAATGTGGCTGGGTTCAGGCAATATAACTCAACAGCAACCTGTTCTCAGCCCTCCAGTTGTCTGAACCCAGTCTTTGTTTCCCCATGGTAAGGGGCTTAGAACGTAAGTTGCCTCCTGGCTCTCTGACCTCCAATAAGATGTACCATTGCCCCTTGTTTCTCCTGCCATGCTTGGACACTGTGGGTCTCAAGCAGCAGGGCAAGTTTACAGAAACAGGTTTGGCTGTTCCTTCCATGACCACAACCAATAACAGGGGTTGAGTATGGATGAAGCTGTTTTCCAGGGCAAAAGCTTCTGTCCTACGTGCAGAACCGCACTCCTAAACTTCCTTTCACTGGCCAAATAAAAGTAAAGCAGAAAACTGAGCAAGCAGAAGCAGGGACGGCAAAGGTGCAGAGGCAGCAGCAGGAAGCTTAGTTAGCTACATCCATTGCTGAAGGTAGACTGAGAAAATCAGAGTATGATTAGTGACGCTTGCAGAATTTCCTATACGGCCTGCTTCATTGCCCCTAGGGACAAAAGTGGTGTTAGTGATGTCACTGACATATCCTCTAGAGATGTAAGACTAAAGAAGAGGCCGGTTAGCCAAATCTGGCTGCCTGGTTGTCTCAGCCCAGCCCTGTGGGGTTCCCCAGATGGCCAAGCCCTTCCCCTGGCTACACCCCATTCTCCCCAACTGCCTCTGTTTGGGGGTTTCTTGACTTATATGCAGGCTCCCTGCTCCCCTCTAAAGAGTTGAAATGCCTCTCCTAAAGGTTTTAATATTGGCAGGAAGAGCTTTTGATGTGAGCATTTAAAATATATTTGGCCACACCCCTTCTGCCTTTGGTCCCTCCTACCACTGGAACACACCCCTCTAGAGCATCTCCAAAATTGGATCTGGCCCTTGGATTGAAAGACGTTCCACATCTTGCAACAGTGAGCGAAGGATGTTAGACGGCTTGGGAGGAATTGCAGGTTTGATGACATGGAGAATGCATCTCACGGAGGCCATAGCTAAATCAGTGGGCCATTTCCTGTTGCAGTTGTCTTTGCTGATGCTTCCCATTACCATGCTGGGTGAGAACAGGCCCCAAGAAGGTGGACAGGAGCAGTGCGCATCCCACAAGATTGCTTTCATCTGGTTTCTCTCCTGCGTTTATGGGGTGTTTTCTGCCTCTAAGCGTTTCGTATTCTAAAGTGGGCAAGCAAAGCAAACAGTTAATAATTAAAGAGCCCTCAGGCCTTTTATTTGGATTGAGGTGGGGGCTGAGGGACCGTTCTATTTTTAAAGAGGCCATATAATGTTGTTCTGGTGATATTGTCCTACGGGGCTCTGAGCTCAAATTTTATCAGAGAGGATGGTGCAAAGACTGGCATGAGAGCAGATTGGGAAATAAGGAGCTTTGCTTTGCAGCACTACCGCGTTCTCCGCCAGCTGCAATATTGCTGGATCGCTGCTGCCAGCTCTGAGGTGCAGAGGTGGTACAGGTGGTGGTGAACTTCCAGCTTGGGGGCCAGCTCACTGCCCTCCCCTTTCCCCCAAGCATCAATTATTTGGTGTCCCCTTTGGCTTTGATGCAGTCCCTCTTACCCCATTTCAAAAGTTTGAGATGTATCTCCTGAGGATTAATTACTGGAAATAAGAGCTAAAATGTATTTTTAACCATTTTTGGTTTCACCACATTTAGCCCTGTGCACCATTTGAATATGCTTTCCCCTGGGGACTTCTTCAAAACTGAATTTGAGTTGAAACTGGTTCCAATAACCAAGGGAGTGGAACAACTTCTTTACAACACCTGGCATTCTTTAGCTCAGAGGAAAGGCTTATTACTATCACTATGGCTATTAGTGTTAATATTACTATACATTTATATTTCACCTTTTAATTCTTGTGAGGAACCCAAGGCAGCATGCATTGATCTATCCTCACAACATTCCTGCGAGGTACATTGGGCTGAGTCTGTGACTGGCCCAAAGTCACCCGATGGGCTTCATGGCCAGCTGGGGACTAGAGCTGGCATCTCCCAAGTCCCCAGTCCAGCATTCTAACCATTGCACCACACTGGCTGTGATGAGGGGAGAAATGAGAGAGGGGTGTTCAGTTATGTGTGGTGAGAAGAAAGTGGATGAGGAGACATTGTTCCCCTGTTTCATAACACTGGAACTTGGACTCATGGCCTAAATCTGATTGATGGGAAATTCTGGGCAGATCAAAGGAAACACCCCTTCACACCTCCTATATTGAGATTATGGAATTTATTTCCACTAGATGTAGCGATGTCCACAAATGTAGAGGGCTTTAAAAGGGGGCTGGATAAATTCATGGAGAAGAATGGCTACTGTAAGGAATAAAATCCAAGCAGTGATGATACGGGAGGCAAAATACCAAGCAGTAATAGTTTAATACGTTCTTGCAAGAGCGGGCACCCACCACACAGGCAGTGCGCCATTTTCACACAAGACATTGCTTTTTATTCCCTTTTCCTGGCTCGTAGACCCTTCCTCTTTTCCCCCATTGGCTGGGTTACTAAGAGTTTGCAAAAGGTGACAGTTTTACCACTGCCGCCCAATTTTACCCTCTCTGGTATTTTTCAGGACTTTGATGAAAGAAGCACTATTATTTTATTGCAACTATCTACATGGTTCTACCCTCAGGCCCTTTGGCCTTAAGGGATTTCAATGATCCTACCCTAGCCCTTTATTCCACCCTTTCTTCTGTTTTCATCTTACCACTTAGTAACAGTAATTTTTCATTTCTCACACTACTAGTCCTGCCGGTACATACCTCCAGTATCAGAGGGAGCAGGCCCATGTGCTCCAGTTGCTGGGGAACATGGGCAAGGAGGGTGCTGTGTCCTGCTAGTGGGCTAGTATGAACACAATGCTGGACTAGATGACTGACCCAACGGGGCCTTTCTTATGTTTTTATGAGGATCTCTGCTCCTTCCATAGAATAACTGCATCACAAGGCCATGATCTGCAGACTGCTTGCTCTTGACCTATGTCAGTGTGACTCAGTGTAACTCAGTAGGTCCCATTAAAGGAAATACATACATGCTGTAAAAGTGGCCCTGTTGAGAGCTCTGGATCAGCCAGCCACTTTCATGACATCCTTCACCGGACTCCATTCCGTTTCCCCTCCCACTTGCTTCTCTGTTCCTGTCCACAAAGAGTCGGACTGTTAGCATTCTGGGAGTGCTGAGCATGCTCAGTCCTCCCTGGGCTGCCTGGTGAAGGGGGCGTTGCCCCCTTTGGAAATTTTCCACCAGGTTTTTTTCTTTTGGTTTTTGATCTTCTGCAAACTTGGGTCCTTTACTGAGCTTGTTGCTACCTCTGCATTGCATGTGGATGGTGTCTTTTTGGCTGCAGAAGCTCTCACATGTGGGTAGCAGAAAGTCAGAAAATGATCTTCTCATAGTCACGGCAAGTTTTTGGAGGCTGCCTTGCACTGAGACCTGGAGGCCCGTGGCCAATCAAACGTCCAGATCTGATGAAAGACTTAATTCAACATGCTGACAGATTCAGAAAGTCATTCTGGACAACATGCATTTGCTCTGTGGGAATCATTTTAGGAGGGCTTTTGGCATTGTTTCTATTTTCTAGGCTAGACTGGTAACTTATTTAGGCAGGGCATATCATTTGCCAGTAGAGAAAATACATTGATTTGTTCAAAGACTGCCTGATCAAAGAAAAACATCTCCACTTTCATTGGGATTGATGCAGATTTGGCCAGAACACATAGAGGAAAAATAATGGCTTTGTTTGGAGACAGCAACTACAGAAATGCTTTGAACAGCTGGAACATAAGAGTAAAACCAAATCAGCTACTAGCTTTTCAGGGAAGGCAGGATGGGGAAGCAAAATCTGTGAATATAATTCCCTTGTACTGAAATACGGGTGATGTTGGTGAGGAGGGTGGGGAAGGGTTGACCTGTTCCCATTTTGGTAGGTGGAAGTTCAAGTGTAGCTGAGAACTTTGCTAGCTGGCAAACTTGGTGAACTCTCCACGGCTGAGGACATAAAAAGTGGCCTTACACCCTTGATCCTTTGCCTATTCAGACTGGCAGCTGCTGTCCAAGGCTCTGCCTTTCCCAGCTCTGCCTGGAGATGCCCGGGATTAAACCTTGGGCTTTTGACATTCAAAGCAGGGCCTCCACCACTGAGCTGCAGCCTCTCCCCAGATGTTTAAACATTCAGCAAAGCTTGTGCTGGGGATTGCTTATTTGCAGTAGAGTCAAGACTGATGCAGCCCTCCTAAAGAAGAAAGTAATGCACCAAACATTGCAAGGTGCTATAGACACAGGCCATGGGGGACTGTTGTCACTAAGACATGGTGAACAGCAGCCAAGAGGTGTCCCTGCTAGCCACAATCCATATGGCAATTGCAGCAGTATTGGAATAGATAAGAAGGTGTATGGCTGCGGTGGGGTGGGGGATCACTCTTTCTCTGTAGCAAAGTATTCCTGCAGGTCATGTCCCCACTCTACCTCCTATTATATAGAGGTCTGCAGTTATGTCCAAAACTGGGAAAATGATTATCTGGTTTGGAACAAGCCATATTCTTAAGCCACAGTGTGAAGCTGGTTTAAGATCCTGGCCTGTTTTGATCCTGGTGATCATGGCTTCCTGGTTTTGGGCATAATGGGAAACAATGGTTAATTGAATACTTCCTGGATTATGGCATGTTGAGGAAGGACCCAACAGTGGGGACAAGGCTTGTCCATACTTTGACTTATGAGGCCAGCTTCTGAACTGGACCAGTGTTTTGCTTACATCTGCAATTGCAGCACACAGTGAAGGGTTTGGATGCTCCCCGCATGAATACTTTGGCTTGGAAAGGGGACTGTTGGTTTGGGTGTTGTTGTATTCTCTTACTGTTCTTTTAATGTGTTTCTCTCTTTTTTCCCCCAGGTATTTTAAATTGTTTGCAAACTGCCTCAAGTGCCATTTTGGGGTAGAAGTTATCACATTATGGTTGTTATTGTCATTACTAAACCTAATAATATACCTTTGAAGTAAGAGTAGTGCTTTTTACTCTGTTTATACTCTTTCTCAAGGTGCTTATTTATTTCCTTATTTATATTCCATCTTCTCTAAGCAGGCCAGACCAGCATACTAGATCCTCCTCCTCTGCATTTTATCCTAACAATAACCCTGTGAGGCAGGTGTGGCTGAAAGTCAGTGACTGACCCAAAGTGATTTTTTTCTGGTCAGATCTCTCTGCCCTTTGATCTGCATCGACAAAACTTCTCAAGATTAATAAACCCTTTTCCCACTTGCTAGGAAAAAATGTACTGCTTCTTGCACCACAGAGGAGTCTGAACACTTTCACATATTCTAGTGATCAGTCAAAATGTTCTTCCACCATATCCCTCCTTTTCTCATCCTTGGAAGAACCCTGTGAGGTAGATTAGGTGAAAAGTGGGAGAGTAACTGGCTCAAAGTGGTTAAAAACCTTCTTAGTTACTCCAGCCTTTCCCGAGCAGGGATCCTCAGATGGACAAGTGGGTTACAATAAGAAGAAAATGCAAGGGATCTGGTGTGCAGCCAAAAAAGGCAACACGACCTTCAAAAGATGACCCAGAGAGACCAAGGCACCCAACTCTGCAAGCGTCTTGTCTCACAGCCTAGTGGCACTCAGCCCTTTTCTGCGCTGGTGCTCTTCAGGTGTGCTGAACTACAACTCCCACTGGCCAAGGATGATAGAAGCTGTAATCCAAATTATTGAATCAAGAAGTAACAACTATGGAAATAACAGAAGCAATTATGCAACAAAAGAATGATAAAACCCCTGGTCCGGATGGGCTGCCAGCTGAGTTTTATAAATCTTTTGAGGGAGTTTTTGCTATATTTTTTAAAGATATAGGTAATGAAGCACTGTTAAATGCTAAAATACCAGATACTTGGACAGAGGCAAATATCACATTAATACCGAAAGAAGATACGGACTTAACACAGATTCAAAATTATAGACCTATATCATTACTAAATGTGGATTATAAAATTTTTGCCTCTATACTGGCAGAAAGGTTGATGAAGTTTTTAATAGACTTTATTCACCCAGACCAAAATGGTTTCCTGTCTAAAAGACAAATGAAGAACAATCTGAGGACTATCTTGGATATCCTAGAATACTATGAGACACACATGGAAGAATCAATGGCTCTGCTGTTTTTGGATGCCCAGAAAGCCTTTGATAATGTTAATTGGCAATTCATGAAGCAACAGATGGCTCAAATGGAGTTTGGGGGAAAATTCATGAATGCAATATCAAGTATCTATCAAAGACAATCAGCCAGGATTTTAATTAATGGAGAAGTTACAAGGGCTATAGAGATATAAAAGGGTACAAGGCAAGGATGCCCGTTGTCACCCCTATTGTTCATTCTGACTTTAGAGGTTTTGAATAGAATTGTTAGGGTTGACGAGAAAATTAAGGGTACTAAAATTAGAGACGAAAATTATAAATTGCAAGCATTCACAGATGATTTGGTCTTCATAACAGAGGAACCTTTTGTAACAATCCCTAAACTTTTACAACGGATTGAAGAATATGGTGAGGTTATGGGGATGAAAATAAATAAAGAAAAAATGAAACTTTTAGTTAAAAATCTTATGCAAGATCAGAAAAAAAGACTCCAAGAACAAGTGGATTTGCAGATTGTTAAAAAGGTTAAATACTTGGGAATCTATCTTACAGCTAAATGCACAACTTTGAAAGAAGACAATTATGATAAATTATTGAAAGGTATTCAAGGTGACCTGGAAAAATGGGCCAATTTACAATTGTCTTTGATGGGAAGAATAGCACTTGTTAAAATGAACATACTACCAAAACTTTTGTTTTTGTTCCAAATGATTCCCGTAAAAATTGATAAAATTTTTTTGAGGATTTAAATCTTCAAATTTCGATATTTATTTGGAGAAAAAAGAAATCAAGGATTAAATTAAAAATGCTTCAAGAAACCAAAAAGAACGGGGGTTTTGTTCTTTCAGATTGAGCTTTTTGGCTCTGGCCTCTTAGCAGAGCAGCAGAGGCACAGGCTGGGAGAGGGTGCTGAGTGGCCAGGGGACAGGCGAAGGCAAGGTAGGAGCTGGGCAGGGGAGCAGAGGGCAGGAGCAGCGGAGAGGAAGGGGGCGGGGCCAGAGAGGCCGGAGGGGCCAGGAGGGAGCAGATGGGCGGGGCCACCGGCCTGAGGGGCTGATAAGGCCAAGCTCAGCCACT
>NW_025336010.1:5365346-5366186 GCF_004798865.1 Varanus komodoensis
ACCATTAGTGGGGAATCATCGGGATGGCGGCCAGTGACAAGTGGGGTCCCCCAGGGCTCTGTCCTGGGGCCGATCCTGTTTAATCTTTTCATTAACGACATGGAAGAAGGGGTGAACAGTCTGCTGATCAAATTCGCAGACGACACGAAAACTGGAGCAGTGGCCACAACTGAGGAGCAGGTACTCCAGATCCAAAAGGATCTGGACAGACTATGGAAGTGGGCAGGAGACAACAGGATGGTGTTCAATGTGGATAAGTTTAAGGTCTTGCACTTGGGGCATAGGAATAGGTGTCATAAGTACAGGTTAGGTGACAAGTGGCTGGAGAGCAGCACTTGTGAAAGGGACCTCGGGGTATTGGTTGACTGCAGGCTAAACGTGAGTCAGCAGTGTGATGCGGTGGTCAAGAGGGCGAATGCCACCCTTGGTTGCATAGCCAGAAGTGTGGCTTCAAGATCAAGAGAGGTATTACTACCACTCTACACGACTCTAGTGCTCCCACAACTGGAGTATTATGCTCAGTTTTGGGCCCCTCATTACAGAAAGGATATAGCCAGGTTGGAGTCAGTGCAGTGTAGGGCCACAGGCTTGGTGGCCGGTTTGCAGGGGATGGGGTATGAAGCGAGACTGAGGGAATTGGATCTCTTCAGCCTGGAGAAGAGGAGACTCAGAGGAGATATGTTGGTGACATACAGGTATGTGAGGGGATGTCACATGGAGATGGGTAGAGACCTGTTCCCCCTGCAGAGGAAGGCAGGACGTGCTCCAAAGGAGCAAAGCTCAGGGAGCCAAGGTTCCATTTGGATGCCAGGAAGCACTTCCTGACAGTCAGGACCCTCA
>NW_025336010.1:5366286-5469420 GCF_004798865.1 Varanus komodoensis
AGAAAGGATATAGCCAGGTTGGAGTCAGTGCAGTGTAGGGCCACAGGCTTGGTGGCCGGTTTGCAGGGGATGGGGTATGAAGCGAGACTGAGGGAATTGGATCTCTTCAGCCTGGAGAAGAGGAGACTCAGAGGAGATATGTTGGTGACATACAGGTATGTGAGGGGATGTCACATGGAGATGGGTAGAGACCTGTTCCCCCTGCAGAGGAAGGCAGGACGTGCTCCAAAGGAGCAAAGCTCAGGGAGCCAAGGTTCCATTTGGATGCCAGGAAGCACTTCCTGACAGTCAGGACCCGGAGGGTGTGGAATGGGCTTCCACGAGAGGTCGTTGAGGCCCCATCGATGCGGGTGTTCAAGGATAGGCTGGACGTCCACATGGTGGGCATGTCGTGAGCGGAGCCGGCTGGTGCCGGAGGTCTGACTAGATGACCCGAGAGGCCCCTTCTGACTCGCTCTGTTTCTATGTTTCTATGATTGGATGTTGTATTATCAAGCATCTATTTTAACTTGGCTAAAAGAATGGACAACTTTGTGAAATAAGAGAATTTTGTATCTTGAAGGTCATGATTTGCAAATGGGTTGACATGCTTATATGTGGTACGAGAAGGTTAAGTCTCATGGGACTTTTTAAAGTCACTTTATTAGAAGATCATTAATGTCAGTGTGGGAAAAGTTAAAAGTCAAAATTGTATAATAAATTACCAAGATGGCTCTCACCAATGGAAGCCTTTGTGTATCCAAATGTATTGAATTTTGAAAGGATCATAAGATATGATGATATTTTGGACAAGGATAGAGGCCTGAAACTAGATCAAGAAATACAAGAACAGGGACTCAACATCTCTTGGTGGTATTAGGTGCAGATGCAATCAAGATATGCTAAAGATTGTAAAATTTGGGGGTTTTATAAAGACCCAACAGCCTTTGATCAAGTGATGCTAAAAACAGATGAGAAAATGATCAAAAGAATTTATGAGTTCTTACTTGACAGGAAGATGGAAGGGGAACAGGTTAAGGAAACTATGATAACATGGGCACAAAATTTTGGATATAATATTGAATTAGAAAAGTGGCAAAAGCTATGGGAAAGAAACATTAAGGTAACTTTAGCAACTTCATATAAAGAAAATTTATATAAAATGTTTTATAGATGATATTTGTCGCCAAGTCGATTAGCTAAGATGTTTCCAAATATGTCAAACGGATGTTGGAAGTGTAAACATGATGTGGGTACTTTTTACCATATGTGGTGGACCTGTGAATGTGTGCAAAAGTATTGAATTAAAATACATAAATGGCTTGAGGAAATGCTACAAAAACTCTTAGCTTTTAAACCTGAAATTTTCTTGTTAGGCATTATACCAGAAAATATTAGCAAACAAGAAATGTATTTGATGCTACATTTAATCACAGCGGCGAGGGTTGCGCTTGCTCAGTACTGGAAGAGTGAGGAATTACCCACTGAGGAACTGATTTTAAAAAAGATTCTGAACTGTGCAGAAATGGACAGATTGACTCTATTACTGAAGGAGAAAGAAGATACTGGCTTCTATCAAACTTGGGACCTTTTTTATGGTTGGCTGGAGAAACAGGACTTGGCTTAGATTTAAAGACGTTCTTAAACTTTTATAGATTGATCTGAACTTGATTATAGAATGTTAAAAAGATATGTTGTAGAGGGCTGACCCAGTATGTCCGATGTATCTGATGATTGATGTTTTTAGTTTTTTAGTTTAAAAATTTGTTTTAATAAAAATCTTTATTAAAAAAAAAGAAGCTGTAATCCAAGACCCTGGCAGGGGGCCAGGTGTGGGGCGGTTGCTGGAGCCAGTCAGCAGAGACCATCCTAGTTGTGGCCTGTGGCTGCCAAGCTGACATCTGCACGGGGTGATCATAGCATAACCTGACAATTTAATTGCCTGCTTGGCACTTGGCAGTACCCGGAGCGCCGCCGCGGACACCCCCTGCTCTCCAGCTGGTATTCCTGTCCATCAGGGTCACGCTGCAAGAGGCCGACATGGCTTCGTTAGACTGCATGTGCCTCGGAGAAGATGACACGCTGGCAGGGACAGCGGCTGGCAGACACCCAGCAGCTGAATTCCTGAAGGATTCACAGGCAGGAGGATAGAAAGGAATGGCTGTTTTTAGTGCATGGATTTTAATGAAACAAGAAGGCTTGATTGCTCACAAACCAGCACTTGCTCTCAGCTCTCATTTTTACAATTATAATGTGCTGAAAGGAGAAAAACTCAGTGGGAGGCAGAGCATCGAAGGACAAACTTAAACGGTGATGAAGGAGATGGAGTAGGAAGAGGTGGGGCCCATTCACAGGACCACCTGTAACCATTGCTGAGTCTTTGCTGCCCGTATGCTCTTTCCCGGATTCTGAGAATCCCAAACCCAGGTAACATTTGAATGCATCATACGACAATGCCCTCAGTGTCACTCACGTTGCCCTAAAAGAGTCTTCCCACAACTCCAGAAGTTTTGGACTTCAACCACTATCCACCCCAGCCAACTTGGACTACAACACCCATCTTCACAGTCATTGGCCATCTGGAGGGCACCAAGTTGGAGAAATCTGTTCCACAGTATTTGTTCCGCACACATACTTCTGGATTTAAGGTGTGCATATATTCCCAATCTAGAAGTGCATCTTCATAGTTGGGAATCAGAGAAGGGTGCAAAAGAGCTCTTGGAGGGCAACTAACCAAACCTCCGGGGCCCGTACCAGGCCCTTTCTGCAGCATATCCTGGCCGGATGGACGTGAAAGCTTGGGGAGGTGAAGAGAGTCCACTAGGCACAGGAAGAGAGTCTTGCAAACACCATCACAAATACAGACCTGCCACCGTTTTTGTCCTGTGGAGACCACTGATCAGCTCATGATACCGGTTACATGGCAACCTGTGTCATAAAGCGTCATGAGATGATCATGCCACAGAACATGACCAGCCTCACTGACCCTTCTCTGTTTCCTTCAGGCATTATTGTACTCATAGATTCACCTGAATAGGGACCCCAATTTCCCTATTTCCTGTCAGGGAGCAAAAACATGGCCATGACCCTGTCACATTCTTGTCACCTTGTACAGTTATTTTTTCTTCCTATTGACCTTAATCATTTAGCACATGTTCCTGTTATGAAAGATGGGTGCATGTGCCACTGGACTGAGATCCAGTGTGGCAATTAACATATAGGTGTTCCCCTGGGTCACATCTCATGCGTGCAAAGAAATGCTGCTTGTGTGTGGGGCTGAGAGTCAGGGCTCCGGCACACAGTCGCCCATGCTGGTGGAGGTTTGTGCACTTGCGTCTGCAAAGCAGTTGGTCAGCGTGGGCCACTCCCCCAGCACCGGTTGCAGCACTGATCCAAGCTGACAGCCCCGGCCATCTGCTTGGCAGGTGCATGCCCGGATCCACATGTATGACAAGATGCGCTTACAGCGCACAGGTGAACAACTGTGCAAGGATCAGGGCCAAGGGCAACAGCTTCGGCTCTGGAGGCGGCTCAGGAGAGCTGGCCTCTCTCCCTGAAAGCAATCCATGCCTCTCTCCCTCCCACAGGGCAGCCTTGCTGCACTCTCTCCACCATGCTTTGGAAACGGGCGCAGAGTGGCATTTGTGATAACCCATCGTTTCATTGTGCCTGCTTTGAAAAGCAAAACAGAATTTGGATTTGGCTGCTTGCGGCCTTTGACTGTTACCTCGTATGTGTCCATTTGCATGGATGCCCTGCAGGTTGGCAATGAGGACTTTCGGAGTGGAATAATTGTGGCTACATTGCAGGGCCTCAAAATGCGCAGGCTCCTTTCCGTTCCCAGAAGTGCCACAAGATTCTGTGCAAAATCAGGACCATGAGCTTTAATTCTCCCCCTGCTTTCCTTCCTCCCAAATATGTAAACTCACCAAGAGCTTTATTCTTCCTAAATGATCATTCAATTGCCTGCAGACCATATCTTTGGGTAGATTTATTGCTGGCTTTTGGAGGAGGGGGGTGGGAGAAGTCCCCCCAAACAAATGCATTTTGCATATTAACATGTAACTCTTGTTCCTGTCTCCTCAGTTTGGAAAATGGTTTGAATGCTTTTATAAAGGAAAAAATGGCTCATAAAATTGGCTGCAGCACCATTGCTTTGCAATTCTTATGAACGGCAAAGTGCTACTTACAGTCACTGATGTTAAAAGCTATTTCTAAATTACGGTGCCATTTATTATCTCTAGCGTCCAAAGTAAGTTTAAATGATGCTGATAATTCATGTTTTACCAAATTTCCTTTTCCCCCTGAGGGTACCTCTGATTAACTTATGCACATTTAAGCGCTTTTTAAATTCTTCTTTTATTGCCATTATGCTCTGAGAATCTCAGCGATTCTCAAAAATGGGTAATAAACTTGAGATAAAATGCTATAGTTTTAGATCAATGCTGACATATTGCCCGGGTGATTTCTTCAGAGCTAAAGTGATGATGCTTCATATTTACAGAATATATACTGGGTTATTACTGCAGGATTACCATTTTGTTCTAAGATGAAATGAGTAATTTACCAATTTATTAAACAGTTACATTTAAGTATTGCTTAGGACATTACTACACCAATCTGTTTACTTAGCATGAGGAGTTATCATTAAAAAAACTCAGTTTACTTAGGTAAAATTTGTAATCATCATGCCCTCCATTAGGAGACGGATTTTTCTGCAGGCCTAATTGCCTAGAAATGAGTTTCTTCTTATTTACTGTGCTAAATTCTGCTAAGCCAGCTAAAAATGTCACCCTAGCATGAAGTGCTACAAAAATTAATAATACATACAGAAGGCAGTTTTAATTAGTGTAATACCAAACATTAATAAAAGATTTATAGGATTAAGGCTGTGCATTTACTTGAAGTAAGCCATGTTGAACTCTGTGGGACTTACTTTCAAGTAAACCTGCATAGAGTCATGCTGTGAGTCTGCAGTCCTACTTGCACTTGAGAAGACATTGAACCTAATGGTACTTACTTCTGAGTAAATGTGTTCTCTGCCAGACTGCCAAAATATGCGTAAGCTCCAAGTCTGCATCTGTTTACCTGGGACTAAACTCCACTGAACTGAAAGGAGCTTGCCCGTTTATACATCCTATTGAGTTCAATGGGGCTTCTCCTGGGTAAGGTGGTGTATAAGTGTGGACTGAGACTGGAAGGGCACATGCCGCACCGTGAACAACTTGCTGGGCATATTTCGGCCTCTCCCAGTTAGCTGCCCACTTTGGAATTGGACAATGATGTGATCTGTGATTCTTAACAGGTGAAACAGCATGTGTGCAGATGTTTCCTGCACATGAACATCAAACGCATGGGTGGGGAGCACGCTTGCTGGTCATGCCCCACATGCTGGTGCACTCACAGGCCATCGCCCTTGTGGTCACACATTTGGTCTTAATGGGCTGGGGTGGGGAGCTTTGCCATTGTGTACAGCAGCGTGTGCATATGCCTTTTCTTGCAGATGTGTGGCAACCAGAGGGGCATGGCCAGTGCGCACATCATTATTATGGGGCTGTCCACTAAATTCAGTACCCAGCAGTGAGCTAGATAATTCTAGACCCTTCTTTTAACTTTCAGGAGCAATGTGGGGGAGGTAAATGTCCATGCCCATGACTATGTAGCAGACATCAAACTAGAAATTTTTTTTTTATAAGGAGAAAGAAAGGACCCTGCCACAAGTGGTGTTGTTTTTCCTTTGGCCTTAACCAAAACAGCAACCACTTTTTCTACAACTGAATTCTTGAAAAAGGATCAAAACCTGTGCTGTAAAATAATTTCCACTGATGTAGCGTGGCAGCCGGAGTGCACTCTCCCCCTTGCTCTATTTTGGGGGCGGAGTAACGTGTAGAAATGGCCTGTCAGACCAATTACAGAAGAGCCCAGAATACAGCCGGCACTTGCCCATCACCCTCAGACACGTGGAAAGAGAGGTCCAAAATCCCACCTTGTGAGGAGCTGAGTTTGGTCAGGAAAGGAAAAGCACTGAGGGACTGGAAGTACCTCCAAGGTCATTTCAGTGGGAGCAGCCCCAGTGTCACATGTGGGAAGACTCTGCAGCAGTGGATGCACAGAAGCAGCCCTGGCATGTTCGGATGGGCACATTCAGAGACCCCGCATGCAACCTTTAACTTGCACAGTCATCCCTAGAGGTATTTTTTTGGCCCAGAAAAGGCCTAAGATCATGAAGGGAAGCAAGCGATGCCGGTTCATGGAAAGCAACAATTCAGAAGCCCATGGATAAGTCAACAGGTGTGGACTCAGGATGCATCCTCTACTACAGGAATACTGGCTAAAAATCATGCACCAGTATCTTGGCTGGCCTGCTTTGTGCTTTTCATGGCAGTCGAATCAGCAGAATCCATCTGCAGAAGCTCTCCGGGTACCACAGAGATTAACATTATTGCCCATTAATTCCTACTGTTCAGGACAGGTGTAGGGGTCAGAAGTTGGCCTCCCTACCAGCAGCACGTCACAATGAAGCATGATGGCTTCTGCTCAGTGGTGCACGTAGCTGAGCTTACATCTTGGGCTTAGTGCTCATAGGGATACCTGCCTCCCCCACTTTAGATGGTCATGCTTATTACTCTGAACTCAAAGCATGTACGTAGCGTTTCTTCTCCCTCATCCATGTTCCACATCTGCTGCTACCTTCCTGAACAAGGGCAACAAAACTTGACAGAAGAACAGCCCGATTGTGCGCAGTCTGGCATTTTAGACAACTTAAATTATAGCACCAGCATAACCAAAGGAATGACATGGAATTGGCTTCTGATGTCCTCATCACTTGCCACCTTCTGGGAAGTTATATGGGTGGTGGAGGGTCCCCCCACCCCACGCTGTGAGATCCTAGACGGCAGCCCCAAGCGCTGGGCCTAGCGGCATCAAAGCCTCTGCTGCAGAAAGTTGCATTTATCTCAGATAATGATGACATGATGAAATGATGGGTAACTTCAACTTGCATTGCAATTGTGTGTAGCTCCTCTATTCAGTGAAAAGATTCTGCAGCCAGAACTTGGAAAATAAATACAATCACAGTTTTGCCCCTATGTTAGGGTTGGGGAACCCATGACCTCCCAAGCATTCTTAGATTACAGTTCATTCCAGAGCACTGACCATGCTGGCTAGGCCTGATGAGAACTGGAGTCCATCTGCATCTAGAAGGTTCCCTTCTCCATATTCTACAGCTTATTATTTTAGGTAATGTGATTGTGGTTAGGGAAACTCATGACTTTTTTATAGTTGCAACTTGCCATATAATTAGCATAGCACATGTTTGAATTATATCAGAGAGCTTCTGTGGGAGGAACAGCATGGTGTGACATGCAAACCCTACTTAATGAAGTCCAGTGGCCTAAGAAGTTGTTCACTGCATTCAGATTAGCCATCCTTTGCCATCAAAGTGCCTCCAGATCCAAACATTTTTCAAAATTGAGACACCCTGATACCCACAAACTGTCCAGCGAATGTGTCTATCACTTCTCGTATAAACAGTACAAATCTGCAAAGTAGGTATGAAAAAAATCCCTTTTCATTTGTTTCATTTTGCAGATCTGCACTCATTTCATTGTTCATCTGATTTGCAATAGTTTTTTGATTCATTCAAAGCTATTCATTTTATAACTCGCATGTGTGTTGTTGCTTTCATAAAGCTTTCGTGTATGTGTGACTGCTTACTTTTGCAGACTGTCGTGGGTCCCCTGCCTTCCAAGGCATTTTGCTGCTTTGGGAAGCTGGCAGAAGAGTCTCCTCTATTTGGATGGCTGCCCAGTCCAAGCCTGGTTGAAAGATCAAGAATCGTCAGCAGTGGGAGAAGCAGGGTCTTCAAGTTGCCAGTCCATGGACTGAGCAGGCACAGAAGATCACAAAGGAAAACCACCTGTGGCATCACCTGCAGGTTGATTTAGGATCCCAGGTTTGTAGTCAGAGACGGGCAGCTTTCCATATCAGCACTGAGGACTGGTCCTCCTCCTTGCCACCTGTGTGGGGAAAAAACACTCCGGCTGCTCTCCGGGGTCAGAAAAATTACCTTGGGGAGGGGTGGTGAAGGGGCTGGAGTGGCCAGGATAGAAGATAGCTCCAGACTCCTTTCCCCTGCAGAGCACCCCATCTAGACAGCCCCAAAAGAGCCATCTAGCAAAAATGCAGAGTACGGAACAGGCAGCCAGAGGCCACCTCCATCATTCCTCTTGCTCTGCATGGAGTGCTCAGATCCTCCAAGTTCCAGGGCTCAGGGGCAGCTTGATTGCACTGCACCCTTATTCAGTTTTCTTCACTATGGCAAGCTGGACTGTGTTTCTCGAACTTACCGTTATTGTTATTTCTAAATCTGCATGAATGCTTATCAGTTTGCACATGCACATTGGTGCCCTCTCTTTGGATGACCCACGTGCATGCACAAAGGGCCACTGTCCTGCTGTCCCCCAGGGCACGGGGAGGAGAAATGGCAGCTCCCAGGAGCTGCCACAGAAATGGCTTCCACTTCCAATGGAAAAAGGTAATTTCTCCACCCCGTACCTGGAATGGCGCAAATGGGCACCTCTGTGTATTTTATGCAGAAAAAATGAGAACTGAGCAGAATGCCTGGAAGGAAACACAGTGAAGGGGCCTGAAAATGGGTGGGGTGGGAGAGATCAGCCCCCCACAGTGGCCTTCTGGCCCTTTAGGTAGCCTCCCAGCACTACTGCGCCCCTGTGCGCTTTGGGTCCAAGTTGCTCTGGATTTGTTGGCTGCCCTGCTTTGATGGCATGGACCTCTCTGGTGCTAGTGTTACTTCTCTGGTGATTTGTGCTAACAAGATGAGTGAAAAATACTTCTTGGGTTTGCCTCCATTTTGATAGAGATTTTATTGTTTTCTGCACATAGTAAATAATGGATAGAAAAGCCTCTCTCCGTAATTAAAATGGATGCCCCTTGCTTGACACAGCTGATCGCTCTCGCAGGAGAAGGCGCTTAAGACACATGTAAAGCCAGGGTTGCCTGCAGTTTATCTTTGGGTAAGCCGTGGTGTTGCATACAGATTGGTGATGGCATCAGCAAACATAATAAAACCTAAGATAGCTGAGTCCACAGAATAGGCCAAATTTGTTTTCCTTATGACTGTGAAAACAATTCTTCCTTTGCATATTGAATGGAGCCCCGGTACCTTTAATGGCCACACAGGAGTGCAACCTTCAAAAGCACAGCTTGCAGCGTCTTTGGTGCTGCCCAGGAGAGGCCAGATGTGCTTGTGAATGAAGGCAGGTGAACCTCACACGAGGTTCTAAATATCTCCTGGTGTGAAAGCACTCAGGAAGTTTGCTATGGCCGGCACGTTTGATGCAACACAAATGCTTCACCGGAAGCAAAAATACAGCGGAGTGGTTAAGTCTTGCCTGGGTAGCTCTCACCATCAAAGGTGGGACCTCTGGCACTGCATATGTACAATATCCCCAACAGAGACATAAGCTCAGCTCAGTCACTCTCACATTTCTGCTGCTAAATTCAAATCATGTTTAGTTGTACTAAGAAACCCAGAATAGTTCTCACTGTGTCTTCTTGTTACACAGGGCTATTTTACTGGCTGGCCGTTGGAGGAAAGAAAAGGGAATTTGGCTATTCTGTGTTTGCAAGGAGGAGGAGGAAGACAAGATCCATGTTACAAATGGCACATTTCATCGTTTATTCCACATCTTTTGGAGAGAGCACACAGAATGGAAAGGACAAACACTCTTTGGAGTGCTAATAGGAACTCACACCTGCCCTCTGATTAGGCCTTTAAAACCCTGAAATTGGGAATCGGAGGGTGATGGGGGTGGCTGCGCAGGGAAGCAAGACACCTCTGACCTTGCAGTAGCAAGCAGAAAGTTGATTTTGGAAACACACAAAGCCCATCATGAACAGGAACTAACCAGATTGTCTAGGCTGACACAGGGGCTGGAAAGCTGTGCATCTCTCCCCATGTTGTTGGATTCCAGCTCCCATCAGTCCAAGGCAACATATGCAATTGTCAGGGATGCTGGGAGTTATAGTCCAATGTGTGGGGAGACATGCTTTTCCCCACTTTGGGGGTTGGGTGTACTGTCACGAAGGTTGCAGTCCCACTGGTGGACTTAGTTCTGAACAAAAAAGCACGGGGTTGTGCTGCAAGTCATGTCTGTTTTGATGGTGCCTACGTATTTGCAAATAAGTCACTCATCGCAGTCTCCCGTTTTGCTAATAGAAGCAGTCTGATTCTCTGTGCTCAGCTTCTTCTCTGTGCTTTCCTTCCCAAGGTCCCTGTGAGGTCTGAAGAGCAAATTAGTGTTAGAGGTGAACAATCTGTCGAGTTCAACAAGAATTCTGTCTAACACAGGATAGCAGAAATCAATTTTTATGTATTTTTGACTGCTCTTAGGAATAGCCTGTAGAGATGACTATCCCAGTGTGCCAGCTTGCTGAAGATTTGCTTTAGTTCTTTGTGATCTACAGGTTATAACGCTGTCATAGTGATTTTTTGATACTGCCAGGTTGGGAATGGCAATTTTGAGATCCTTAGCCATGTTTTCATCTTCATCACATAATGTTCCTCAGTTGTTGTTTTTAGATAAACTCATTCTTGACAACCACTAACATGCTTTTATCAGTTTCAGGGTGCTATATAAATCCAGGTTTTCATGTTGTAGGTTTTCCAAGGCACTGCCCAGAATCTTAAATATTTTCCCTTCCTAAACTAGCCCAGCTTTTAACACAAAGGGGCACTTTTCACTCCTTCCAAGAAGCCCTTTTGCAATACTAAAAGCCGTTCTATCAGTGGGCTGTATTTTCACCATTGCAATATGCCTCGCATAAGGTCAGAAGGAATTCTACATAATTCCGCATTCCTCAGGCTTGTGACCCCAGTTCAATTCCTAGCATCCCCAGCCAGCATGGCTGTCTTAGGGGTGCTGAAACTTATAGTCTAACACATTTGGAGGGTGGACATAGCCCATTAAATTTACCTGGCCTTTGGTTTCTCCTTTGCTGTGTTTTTATATAGGCTGTGCTCACAGCACTTGTCCCCGAAGGCTTCAGAGGATGCAGAATTGCTGCACAATGCCAAATATGCCTTGCCATTGGGCCATGCCACAGAATGTGCCCCTGGGTGCATATACAGCATGGCAGCTGGTCTGAAATCCGGTCCACTCCAAGCAGGTGCTCCATTGACTGAGTGTCCACGTCCCCCATAGGAAGCTCTGAACATTGGGAAATGTCACCGAATGATCAAGTTCAAAATGGTCTCAAATGCTGCGCTTCTGTATGAAGGCTCCCTATACATTCTGACTTAAAGGCTTACATTCTCATACTGCTTTCTGCTGGAGCAGGCAGAGGAAGATCCAAGACAGATAAAAAGGGGTTCTTTGCATAGTAAACCATGGCATTTGCTACAGCAAGTATTATTACCACTACTACTGCTACAACTATCATATCATTTCTACACTGCCCAAAGCTGGAGCTCTCTGGACACTTTACGACAATAATAATAGAATCATACTCTCAAGTCCAAAAAACCAAAAAATCAAGTCAACACCAAAAAATGATGTCCTTATCATCCTGGGGGATTGGAATGCTAAAGTAGGAAGCCAAAAGATAACCAGAATAACAGGCAAGTTTGGCCTTGGAGTACAAAATGAAGCAGGGCACAGGCTGGTAGAATTTCGTCAAGAGAATACGATGGTCATAGCAAACACTCTTTTCCAACAACCCAAGAGACGACTTTACACACGGACATCACCAGACGGTCAACACAGAAATCAGACTGACTATGTGCTCTGCAGCCAAAGATGGAGAAGCTCTATACAGTCAGTAAAAACTAGACCAGGAGCTGATTGTGGCTCAGATCATGAGCTTCTCATTGCAAAATTTAGGCTTAAGTTGAAGAAAGTAGGGAAAAGCACTAGGCCACTCAGGTACGACTAAATCATATCCCTGATGAATATACAGACAAATAGATTTAAGGAATTAGATCTGATAGACAGAGTGCCTGAAGAACTATGGAGGGAGGTTCGCAACATTGTACAAAAGGTAGCAACTAAAACATCCCAAAGAAAAAGAAATGCAAGAAAGCAAAATGGCTGTCTGAGGAAGCTTTACAAATAGCTGAGGAAAGAAGGGAAATGAAAGGCAAGGGAGAAAGAGAAAGATACACCCAATTGAATGCAGAATTCCAAAGAATAGCTAGAAGAGATAAGAATGCCTTCTTCAATGAACAGTGCAAAGAAATAGAAGAAAACAATAGAATAGGGTGGACCAGAGATCTCTTCCATAAAATTGGAGATATGAAAGGAATGTTTCATGCAAAGATGGGCATGATAAAGGACCAAAATGGCAGGGACCTAACAGAGGCAGAAGAGATTAAGAAGAGGTGGCAAGATTACACAGAAGAACTATACAAGAAAGAGCTTAACATCCCTGATAACCACGATAGGGTGGTCACTGACCTCGAGCCAGACATCCTTCAAATAGGTCTTAGGAGGTCTTAGCAACAACAAAGCTAGTGGAAGTGACGGTATTCCAGCTGAGCTATTCAAAATCTTAAAAGACAATGCAGTAAAAGTGCTACACTCAATATGTCAGCAAATTTGGAAAACTCAACAGTGGCCACAGGATTGGAAAAAGTCAGTTTACATTCTGATCCCAAAGAAGGGCAATGCCAAAGAATGTTCAAACTACCTCACCATTGCACTCATTTCACATGCTAGCAAAGTTATGCTCAAAATCCTACAAGCTAGGCTCCAGCAGTATATGGACCGAGAACTACCAGAAGTACAGGCAGGGTTTCGAAGAGGCAGAGGAACTAGAGATCAAATTGCCAACATACACTGGATCATGGAGAAAGCTACTTCATTGACTATGCTAAAGCCTTTGATTGTGTGGATCACAACAAATTGTGGCAAGTTCTTAAAGAGATGGGAGTACCAGACCATCTTATTTGCCTCTTGAGAAACCTATATGCGGGTCAAGAAGCAACAGTGAGAACTGGACACGGAACCACCGATTGGTTCAAAATTGAGAAAAGAGTTTGGCAAGGCTGTATACTGTCGCCCTGCCTATTTAACTTATATGCAGAGCACATCATGAGAAAGGCGGGGCTAGATGAATCACCAGTTGGAATTAAGATTGCTGGGAGAAATATCAACAACCTCAGATATGCAGATGATACCACTCTCATGGCAGAAAGTGAAGAGGAACTAAAGAGCCTCTTGATGCAGGTGAAGGGGAGAGTGCAAAAGTTGGCTTGAAACTCAACATTAAGAAAACTAAGATCATGGCATCTGGTCCTCTCACTTCCTGGCAAATAGATGGGGAAGAAATGGAGGTAGTGACAGATTTTATTTTCCTGGGCTCCAATATCACCACAGATGGGGACTGCAGCCAAGAAATTAAAAGACGCTTGCTCCTGGGGAGGAAAGCTATGGCAAATCTAGACAGCATACTAAAAAGCAGAGACATCACTCGGCCAACAAAAGTGCATATAGTCAAGGCTATGGTTTTCCCAGTTGCAATATATTGCTGTGAAAGCTGGACCGTAAGGAAGGCTGAGCGCCAAAGGGTTAAGGCCTTTGAATTGTGGTGCTGGAGGAGACTCCTGCGAGTCCCTTGGACCACAAGATGATCAAACCAGTCAGTTCTAGAGGAGATCAACCCTGAGTGCTCTTTAGAAGGCCAGATCCTGAAGATAAAACTCAAATACTTTGGCCACCTAATGAGAAGGAAGGACTCCCTGGAGAAGAGCCTAATGCTGGGAACAATAGATGGCAAAAGAAGAAGGGGGCGGCAGAGAATGAGGTGGCTAGATGGAGTCACTGAAGCAGTTGGTGTGAGCTTAAGTGGACTCCGGGGGATGGTGGAGGACAGGAAGGCCTGGAGGAATGTTGTCCATGGGGTCGTGATGGGTCGAACATGACTTCGCGACTAACAACAAAACAACAACAACTCTCAAGTCACCCATCCAGATCCTAACGACTACCCAGCTGAGGCTGTGAGGCATCTCAGAGAAGCCATCTGCCCTCCCACTTGGCAATCCATGGATAGTGTCAGTAGATGGCCCACCGAGGAATGGGCCCTGCACCTTCTGAGCAGAGCCCCGGATCTTTCCAGCTGCCCCACTTGTCATTGTCAGTCTTGCTTCTTTGTGAGCACCTTAGTATTGCAGTTTCTAGGAGTGCAGGGCTCCCCTAACAGACTAACAGGGAGTGTAGCATGAAGACAGCAGCCTTTTGAACCAGACAGAGCAGGGAGGGTGCCCTTCCTTCCACAGTCTGCTCATTATTTTCATTATCTTCAGAGTCCAATGCTTCCTAAGAGCTCGGCACCCAGATTTTTCTGTTATGTAGCACCACTTCTGCTGGTGTCAACTTAGAAGGGGATTGGAGGGTTTCATGGAGGAAAGGGCTATACATGGCTACATGTCAGAATGGCTATATGCTGCCTCCAGTTTTGGGGCAGGATACCAGCCACTGGGGAAGATGAGCGAGAGCTGCTGCTGTCCTCATGCCCCGCATGTGTGCTTTCTGCAAGCATCTGTTTGGCCTCCATGAGAACAGAATACTGGGTCAGAGGGCCTTTCATTTGATCTTTGTGGCTCCTTTCATGGTGCTCTCAGAAGGAGGGCTCAAAGAACTACCTATGAGAAGGCAAGCGGAGCCGGCTGGTGCCAGAAGTCAGACTAGATGGCCTGGGAGGCCCCTTCTGACTCGCTCTGTTTCTATGTTTCTATGTTTCTATCTTTGCTTAAGAGGTTGTCAATTGTAAGAGAAAAGATGGAAGAAAACACAAGTGCCTTTTGCAAAAGCTCAGGGAAGCAAGGTTTGATTTGGATGCCAGGAAGTACTTCTTGACAGTTAGGACCCCAAGGGTATGGAATGGGCTTCCACAGGAGATGGTTGAAGCCCCATCAGTGACGGTGTTCAAGGATAGGCTGGACATGCACATGGTGGGCATGTCATGAGCAGAGCCGGCTGGAGCCAGGGGTCAGACTAGATGGCCTAGGAAACTCTTCTGACTCACTCTGTTTCTATGTTTAGGCCAAAAACAAAAGGTTAAATGCACATGCCATGGTGCATATGAAAAGGATCTCAGGATTATTTTCAATCACAAGGTGAATATAATTCAGCAATCTAATACAAGTGTAGAAAGGGCGAATGGGATCTTAGGCTTCATCAAAAGAATCATGGTTTTTACATCACAAGAACTAACAGTTTCAATTCATTCTGCATTTGGCTGTCCACATCTGGAATGCTGTGCCCACTTCTGGGCACCTCACTTTTAAGAGGGACATAGACAAAATGGAATGGGTTCAGGAGAGGGCAATGAATGTAAAAGAACCAAGCTGGATCAGACTGAAGCCCATGAGCAGGACGTGAATGTAAAAGCAACTCTCCCGGTCACGTCTCCCAGCAACTGGGTTATAGATGCAAAGAAAGCCACAGGTAAAGAAAGCAAATCCCATGAAGAAAGCTTGGGGAAACTGGATATGTTTAGCCAGCAGAAAAGAGGACCAAGGGAGAACATGATCTCACTCTTCAAATAGCTGAAGGGCATAGACTTTTCTCTAGCTCTAATGAGCTTAAGTCACAAGAAAGGAGATTTTAGTGGAACATTAGGAAAGCCGTCTTGACCATTTGATGATGGAACTAATTGCTAGGTTGCTGGGTGGTTTATTTCCTTGCTGGAGGTCTTCAAGCTGTGACAGGTCGGCCATCTGTCAGGGATGGTCAAGTTCGGCGTTTTCTGCATGGAGTCGTAGGTGTCAGACTAGGGTCAGGGCGAATAAGAGCTGAGTGTCATACAGCAGAATACCGTTCCAGGGGTAGAGCTGAAGGGCCAGTGGGGTGGACTGAAGGGGCCATAGGGCCAAGCTGCATCACTGAGCCTGGCCCACATGAGAGGGAGAGCAGGGCCACCTCTGTGGAAAGGCCTTCCTCATTTATTAATTCGTTACATTTCTATCCCACCTAATAGCTGAAGCCCTCAGGAATTCTCTTCCTCCTTCCACCAGCTGCCAATTCCAGGTTGCACTGAGGGGGAAGGAGGGCTAAACTGACTACGAACTCCCCCACCCATTCCCTCCCCATCTGGGTTGGCCCCCCCTTCCCACGAACTAGTCCTCACTGGATGGTGTGGCAAATTGCTGCACTGCCTCACCAGGGGACTTTCCTGCTCCCCACTTCTTTTTACCTCTTCTTAGTCAGAGACTGTGTTCTTTTATTGATTATGTAGAAGCCATTGCACAAGGCTTTCTGGTTGAGGAATGGGATAAAATAAGGGACCCATCGCTTGCTCCCTGGGTTCTGCCTAGGGGTCCCGAAACGCTTCCTATGGAGCGCTCTTTATTTCAGGAATCCTAATCTGAGAGCCCTTGTTCTTCTGTCCTCTCCTTCTGCCCCAGATTACCAGCTGGATTTGCACTCTCCTAACTATGGAGTTGACCAATAAAGGCCACTAAAAGCTGCTTCTTGCTGTTGCCTGCATTCTTGCCATGGAATCACACAGAGTGACAACTTTTACAAGTATTGCAGCATAGATTGATTGGTAGAATCACATAGGCCCAGAAGACCATTGGGTCCAGCCTCCTGCTCAATGTTAGATTCAGGTCTCCCATCCAGAGTCTAAGTAGGGCTGACCCTGCTTAGCTTCTGAGATTAGTCAGGATAGAGCTACTTGGTGGAGTCACTAGCATGACTGGGATTGGACAGCAGGTGGTAAAGGCAGGGGAGCAAGAAGTACAGAAACAAGAAACAGGATGTGCAACTGACTTACACTTCCTGTTCCCTGTGTCCATTTAATTGTTCATCTTTACCACTGTGGGCAGAAAAATTAATTTTCAACTAGGCAAAGAAGTACAGGGAAGGAATGCAAGACTCAGGAGTCTGTAACCCCTTTGGACCCATGGGCGCATTTAGGAATTTGAAAAACTGCTCTGGGCGCCATCATAAAATGCTTAATCAGTGAATTGCTTTGTGATGTACTTGTCACATCTATGGAACTTAAACTGCATTTTATTCTGCAAAAGGTTTGTTTCATATCTTGTGGACACCACTATGTCTCTTTAACAAAGAGATTGTCTAATTCAGCTAATTGCTGGTGGTGCAATGCAGCTATGCTTCTTTTCAATGACAATGTCCACTATTTGCTTCTTTTGGGGAGAAGGTTATTACATGGATGCATTTCGTTCTAGAACAACCTTTAATATTCACAGGTGTACATCCTCCTTTAAAGTGTTTACCTGCTTTGTGGAAATGGACAAATGGACGGGGAGATACATTTGCAGTGCCCTTTTGACAGGGGAAAACTAATATTATAACACTGGAAGATTAACCACGCAGCTGCTATAGTGCAGTAACCTCAGATGAATACCTATTTGGATGTTTGGGCAGCTTTTGTTGAAGCCTATGCTTAAGTGTTAAAAAATAGTATGCATTTCATACAAATCCATGTAAGTATATTTTAAAAATTGAAAAATGTGATTTTGTTCAGATGCCCAGGGGTACTGCACCAGGGATTCCTGCATCTGCCTTTCTGTCTTTTCTAACAAATGGCTTACCCTTCCTTCCTTTTGAAGCTGCTTTTAGCACATGCCCTGTTGTCAGTCTATTCTTCAGTTTGAAGTGGGTCAAAGAGACCACATGAACAGTAGAAACAGAAATACAGACTTTGGTACACAGTGATCATGCAATGAAAAGAGAATTTTGACTGAAATATTGGCCATCAAAGAAGACAGGAAAGCTAGTTCAGGATGGACAAGCCTGTCCTTTTAGTCAGTGTCATTTCCAGAATTGTGTGTAAGAAGCCCTTTTACTTGCATGGCAATTGGGTGCTGGAGCTGTTGTAATAATAGGATCTTCCTTTGCTGGTGAACCTGGGAAGTGAAAACCCAGGCTGTGGTCTACAGCCAGACCCTCTAGACTGTCTAAAGTTGTGCTGGTGGAGAACAGACATGTCCACTGCAATGGTGTTTCTAATTAAATTAATACTGGTGAATCCACAGTCATTTGCCAACAGAATTTGGGAGCCCCCTCTCAGAGCAAGAAACTGGAGGAGTCTGGTGCCCCTCTCTTGCTGAGCATGACGCTTTTTATTTCTTCTATCTCCAGAAAGTAAAACCTCCAATTTTAGAAAAGATGGCCTAGTCTTGTTCTTCTCTATGTGCTGTTATGTGATCTGAGCTTTTAGGAGTTGCTCACCAGCAATCAGAGAGATATGGACAGGCGAGGGGGCATTTGCTAACCGTGTAATATATATTCAGCCAAGCTACTTTATGTCTGAAAAGAACTGAGTGGCTGATATAAGTATAAAAGATCTCTGACTGCTGTCAGGAGCTGCCTCCCAATAGCATTTCAAAGGTACCACAAAGCAAGTGAGTCTTCATCTCAAAGGTGTTTATTGACAGCCCAGGCATATATAGAATATATAGATACGATTTTACTTATCTGTCCTTGGTGCCTAAAAAGCACATTTCACATTGCCTTCTACTAATGTAACTATATTGATTATGACATAAAGTGTATTTTACATTGTGAGAGATTGAGACATTATGGACATCTGTAAGTGATATATTCACATTGATGCACTACATTATGTATTCTTCATTATAACAATACACTTATGCAGGTAATGTCCAAACACAGCAGCCTTCCCCAACCTGCCTGATTACTTATCTACAATGTCCATCATCCTCAGCCAGCGTGACCAAAGCTGCTGCAGTCCAATATACTGGGAGGGCACTAGGTTGGGGAAGGCTGTTATAATGCAGCTAAAAGAGTCTTTGTTGTTTTATTATTGTCAGCGAAGGCCTACTAAGCAAATAAGACGCTAAGATGTTTGGAACCGCTGCCTGTAACGATTAAACAAAGAAGCGCTGCATCGCAGAACATTTATAGTTTCTTCGACACGCTCGACAGCTTTCCCATACCGATGACGCTATTCGCAGTCTGTAGCGCCCTCTGCTGCCACTTAGGAAGTAAAAGCTTCAAAGGCGAAGAGCAAGAATGGGCGTGGGGCGCGATGACCGCATCAGGATACGGCCTTATTCGACCCGTGGCAGGTTGTCTCCTCAGGCATGGCTTGTCATGTTGTCCTCATGGCTTACGGGAAGGTCGTGTTCCCCTCTGATAAACCATGCCGCCTGAGTCTGGATGGTACGGCAAATTGTAGGAACATCCTGCCAGGGGTTAATATTCAAAATGGCCACCAGCGCATGCCAGAACTTGCTGTGCAGATCCGATGCAACCTTGGTTTCTGAAAATCAAAGTTAAACAACTTTGTGTTTTCAACACAGGAAGGTTTCATTGAGAAAGTGGTTAGTAGTTCTTAGCATTGAAGAAGGATGATTGGGATGTGGGATCAGTCTGTCTGTCTTGTCTATGCCGGTCAAAAACATCCTGTCACATGATGAAGGGACAGAACCCAGAGCAGAGCTATGCTACAATGCAGACCATAAAGCAGAGGTGATTTTTAGGGTCCTTCCAAACAAGGGCCTTATTGAATCAGCATCCTGTCTCATTCATGGAATTGGGGACTAGGGCATCCAGGGAAAGCCATCTTCCTATCATAATCCTTCTGTATGTTCCTCTGCCCCACTGTTTCTTCCACCCTTTCCTTTTGGGTCTGCCTGCTGAGCATTCATTTTGCTAAAGGGCCATTTTATCCATGGCCTCTGTTCTTGCTTTTTTCTGGAATGTATTATATATGGTACAATGTTTGTAAACTGTTGTGGGCCACTCTGAGTGGTGCACAGGCCCTAGAAGAAGGCCTGGGGTACTTAGCAGGGGAGCTGCGAAGCCCCTGCTTTGCATGGAGAAGCTCCCAGATCTGATCTGGCCATCTCCAGGTTGGGCTGGAAAAATCCCACCAGTTCTGACATACTAGGCAAGATGGACTGACTTTCTCTATATATCGATGCTCTAACTCAGTGTAAGGGGGTTTCCTAGGTTTCTAAGGGTGGAACATAGATGTCTAAACAAATAAGGGCGCACAATACTTTTCTGTTTGCCAATTTTTTGGGCAGAGCTCCAAAGACTACTCTGTAAGCAATCCATTGCTGCTGCTCATGCATTCCAAGGACCATTCAGAAATCGCATGTATGTTCCTTCAGCGATTTAGAAGGAGCCAAAGCAACTTCAGGAGTATTTGGTGTCCTACTTCAGCGCAGCGTGATGTGTTACCTCTTCCCCTGTGGTTCCTCTCATTGTCTCTCTTTACTTCCACTGACATGGGGGAGTGTTCTGCAAAGCAAGGTTCAAAAACATGCACATTGCTTTGTTCATGGAACATCAAAGCATCCAGTGTGGCAGCAACAACATAGTTTCTAGCCTCCCGTCCCACATAAGCATGAATATTTGTGTAAATGTATGTCCTTAGCACGCATTGCTGCAGAGAGAGAGACTGAGAGAAAGAGGAGTTGGGCTCTCTCACAGAAACCCTTCTTCAGTAGGTGCCCCCTCATTCTGAGGCTCAGAGGGTGGGAACAAGGCAGAGGGCCCTGTCAGTGGTGGCCCCCATCTCCTCTGGAGCACTCTCCCAACGGAAGCTCCAATGGCACTTATACTGCTATGCTTTCAGCACTGGCCTAAGATGTTCCATTCTCCCAGGCTTTTCAAGATGTCAGTCTTTTAAAGTTTTGAAAAGACTTTTAAACATTTTAGTAATTTTTGTGTTTTCTTATTTCTGTCCCTACAATCTGGTTTTACCTTATACTTGATCTTGTATTCTTTGCTGTGCAAGCACATTTATTTGTTTTAAATTATTGGTTTTATTGCAGTCTTAGTCACATTATTATTTTTGTAAAATGCCTAGAGAAATTTATTCTATGAGGCATTCAATAAATGTAATAAATAAACAGAAATACCTGTCAAACCTGTTCCCACTCAATAAAAGACCAATCCTCCAGGCTTCCAGTGTCCCAGATAAACTGGGGTTGAGCAAACTCTGAATGACTTTGGATATTGGGGGAGTGTGTAACTGTATCTTCTCCAGATAACATTTAAACATTTAACCAAAGGCGAGTGCCAATGGTACATGAAAAGGCAAAAGTCACTCACCATATGAAAAAACCAGATCTGCTGAATTTAACCCCAAACAGCCCTTCTAGTAGCCTTACCAACTCTTCAAATGGAGCTTGGTACATTCAAAATGAAGTTAGCCTTATTTTATCTATTTCTTTGTTAGTTCAACTTATGAGCTGCTCTATAGCCAAAGTTTTCAGAATGGTGAACATACACAAAATAAGAATTGCATACCATCTGCTTAAAGAATAATAAAAGCCTTAATTGCTGTATAGGTCAAAACTGACACCATGAACCAGGCTTGGAAGCATACAGGCAGCGAGTGCAAGAGGGCCAGAATCAGTGTTAGATCTACTTCCATTGTGGTTCTGGTTATTGTTAGGACTGCCATGTTTTGCACAAATGGCAAATTCTGGACTGTCTTCAAAGGCAGCCGCACGTAGAACACACTGTAGTAATCAAGCTTGGAGGTTACTTGAGCACAGGTGACTGAAGCCACATTATCCCTGCTCAGGTACATAGGGATAACCTGACTGAAGTTGGTAGAAGGCATTCCATGCCAATGGGGCCACCTTATCCTCAAGCAGCAAAGATGGCTGCAAGAGAACCTCCAAGCTATGGACCCATTTTTCAGGAGGAATGCAATCACATCTCAAACAGGTTGAGCACCTCCCCCACCCACAACAAGAAAAACCACCCACGAAGAGCATGGCAGTCTTGTCTGGATTGCGTATCAATTTATTAGCCCTCATCCAGTCTACTGCTGCAGCTAAACACCAATCTGGCACATCTACAACCTTGTCTGAAGACTGAAAAGAAGTAGAGCTAAGTGTCAACAGTATACAGATGACAGTACACTCCAAAACTCAGGAAGACTGTACTCAGTAGTCTCATGCAGATGGTAGACAGCATGGGAGACAAAACCATTCCCATGTGAGAGAATTCAAGGGGCCAAGCAGCTTTCCCCAAATGCTACCTTCTAGAGCCAACCATCCAAGCAGGGGTAAAACCAATGCAATGCAGGACCTCCTACTCCCAACTGTGAAAATTGCTGCAGAAGGATAACATGATTGATGGGATCAAAAGCCACTGAGAGAGCAAAGCAATTCAACAAGATTACGCTCCCCCTGTTTCTCGCCTGTTGGTTACCATATAGGGTTACCAAGCTGTTTCTATGCCCAAACCCCACCTGAAATGTTCAAGATAACCAGTTTCTTTCAAGAGCGCCTGGAGCTGGCTGGCAACCATCTGCTAAGGACCATTTGCTACTAGCCTAAAACTATTACGATTTTCTGGATCCGGGAAGGGATTCTGGATTCAGGAGTGGTCTCACCATTGCCTCTTTCAGGCAGCCTGGGACAATCCCTTGTCATTAACTACCTCCCTGGCCCAGCTGGCTGTTTCTCCCCAACAGCTTCTCTAAGCCAAGGGGGCAAGGATCCAATATGGAAGTGACTGCACATACTTGTCTAAGTGCATTGCCAAAGCTTTGAGCTATATCCACTGAAACTCATCCAAGACTGTGGGACTCCTCACCTAATTCACAAGTCCTAGTGGACGCACAAGGTTTTGCCCTGCAAGTACTAACAAATGTATTACGGTACGCCTCAGATGGCTCAACAGTATCCTTAGGGCCAGTATTATGTAATAGGCCCAGTAAATGCAGATTTCACATTTACTGAAATGTTTAACTGCAGTTAAATCATTATCATTAAGCCACAATGCAGGGTTCGCATGCAATGACAACCCACAATGCAACAGCAATCCATGAATTGACAATAGCTCATACTCAACCCATACTCTGGGTTGTTGTGACGTGCAAACCATGCCACAGAGTATACAACAAGTGAAAAGGCCTGAAAAAACAAAAGGTCTTTGCCTGAGGCTGAAAAAGCAACAAAGTAGGTACTAGCAGATCTGTCTGGTGATGGGAAGGCGTACATGGAAAAATGCCACTTATTCATTTATTTATTATATTTATATCCTGCCTTTTATCCATCCAAGGAACTCAAGGCAGCTTACATAATTCTCTCTGCCTCTCTGTCTTATCTTCACAACAGCCCTATGAGGTAGGCTGACCTGAGAGTCTGTGACTGGCCCATGTCACCCAGGGAGCTCCATGGCTGAGCGGGGACTAGAACCCAGATCTCCTGAGTCCCAGTCACCCACTCTTAACCATGACACCATACTGGCTCTCCATGCAACATACCCACTGAAACTCAGACAATTGCAGAGCACAGGTTGAAAGGCCTGGGAAGAGCTGGTCCTTCATATCCTATGTGTGGTCCTAAACTGGTCACATATGAATACTTATGGTGAACATAAATTCTTTCCAGGGGAATCATACTGACTAGTTTGGGGAAATATAAAAGAGGGAGGATTTGATGCTTCCCCCTGCCTTTGAAATTTCTGCCCCTGTTTGGGTAGGGGTACCCCTGCCAGTCCTACTCCAACGTGCTGACCACTAGGCCAAAGTGTGTCCCATATAGCTACCTATCAGCCCAATGCATATGCTTTCTTGGTTATACACATTCCTTACATGTGTGATCACAAGACAGAACCATTTTAAAATACCAAGTGCACATTCGAACATTAATATTGCAATAGTGGAAAATGCAAAAAGCACTTTGGACATTATGTATTGGCCACACAAGAGGAGCCCCTTCGGTTGCCTGGTGTCACATTGCTTGCAGGGTACCTTCCTTGGAGGGACCAGCATCCGACTTGGTTTTGGGGAGGGCGTTTGGTTGCAACTGGGAAGAAACTAGCAGGCTACCTTAACAAGTTAGAATGGAATTTTGGAGTAAACTGTAAAAACCCACTATAGGGCCTCCATGACTTTCTCAGGTCTTGTGGTCCCATAGAGAATGTGAGCATTAGCTACATGATGAAATGCATATTTGAATCCCGTTCCCTCACATTCACATAGAAAAATTCCATTAATCCAATCTTTTATTAGATTACACTCCAAGGATCACAGAGTTACTTTGGGATGGAGTCAGCATACATTGAAGTAGAAAGTTAATATTTATGGTATACAGCTTTACAAATCTGTGAAGTGGGTGAAGCAACTGGCTAGAGATTATAACTTCAATTAGGTAGTGTTAATAGGCAAGGCAATGATGCCTCACTGAGGGAAATTACTAAAATTGTACTTTAAGTATAGTCAATTAACTAGATTTTGACAAAGCAAGGAAAAATGAAAGAAAAGCCTTTGGATAAAATAATGAGAAGGAACATGTCTGTTTAGGGAATCCTAATATTTTGGTTGAAATCCATTAAGCGAAATTAAATACTATTTTAAACCAAAGTGCTAGAATATCTAATTAAGTTAGTGAAAGGCTTGGGGAGAGTGTTTTGTTGGGGGAATTAGAGAGATGGTTTACTAACACATCAGCCAAAACGGATCCCTTAGGGAAAAAATATATAGTGTGTTAGAAATAGGTAGGGGAAGTCCCCAGACATCAACTAAGACTCTTGTAGCACCTTAAAGACTAACAAATTTATTCTGGCACAAACTTTAACGGACAGTGTTAGTCTTTAAGGTGTCGCAGGACTCTTTGCGGTTTTTGCTGCAATAAACTAGCAAGGCTATGCTCCTGGAAGTCATCCATGGGTAGCGGAACAAACACTGAAGTGAAGATTTCTTTAGGGTAACTTTGAGGCTTGGAGCCTTAGTTAAAAAGGAAGTTAAACATTTGTGTTCAGGAGCATAATTAAGTAAAACATATTTGGGTTTGAATGTGGGGAGAGAAAAATAGTTTCTCAGTGGGATTTCTCAGATTGAGATCCAGGGCCCAAGAGCCAAATAAAGAGGCACAGAGAAAGAATACACGCTATGTTTGCTCCTGACACTATTGAAGAAAAGTAGAAGAAGCTTATTACTACAGGGAGGCCAGTAAGAACCTTTCTAGGTAAGGTTTCAGTGCACAATGAAGCATGCAATCCGCTTTGCCAGTCGCTGCATTCCAAATAATGTTTTCAAAAGCACCACTTCCATGGAGTTTGTCTTTGGCCAAACAAATGCTTTCACCATATGGAAATTCCATTTTCCTATCAGAAAACTGCTGGATGGGGAAATGTACTTTTGCTAGTTACCAGGTCATCTGTAGCAGTGCATACAACATGAAATGGAATTGCTGAGTGTCACAGAGAGCCCCTTATTAGTAATATCACAAGTGAGGAATAACAACACACCATGAGCATTTTATCTTAATGTTCTGATTGATCTTGCTGCCTGTAAAGACAGAGCTTTCCCCCTAACTCTCTATTTTGTTTCCTGGGCCTTTTACATTAGCATCCAGGTCATGCTTTTATCAGCTCCTTCTTCCTAGCAGTCCTCTTCTAGGCCCCACTCGGGCTCTTGGGACAAGGAACTCGCCAGGCCAAATGACCGGCCATCTCGGATGTGGGCAGACCTGGCCATGCACAGGAGGAGCTTCACACAGCCACCAATGACACCCAAAGTCCCCTTTGAGCCAGGCAGCGATGCTCATGTGCATGAACAGCCAACTTACTGAGATCAAGGAGCCCAGTGTTTTCAGCTCTGCTGGGAAGACAAGACACAGCACACACACACTCCTTTCGCACTGGCAAGTGACCTAGCTTGCACTTCACCATGCAACATTACGAGGGCCACCTCCAGCTTCAGAAGAGTTCAAACAAGTCTTCAGCAAAGTTCCACCTGGAGGGCCTCCCCAGTGTTTAACGCCTCAGGCAAGGGGGCTGACCCCCAGGCATGAAGGCCAAATCAATCCTGCCTGCATCTCCAGTTTGGCCCTCCGGGATTCACCAGAGGGCAACACCCTTCTCCTCCGACCCCTGGCTTTTGGTGGTTTCCTGCGTGTTGCATGGGGTTTCCCCACATTCTGCAATCTGGAAATGCCACCGCTAAGGCTAAATTACTGGCAAGAAGAGATTTACACTAAAATGTGCTGATTCTTTTTGGAATATTGGCTTAGTTCCCTTTGCCTCCGGTCTTGTCCACTGCTGGCATGTGGCCCCAGGCTGAGGGCAGTGGTCCCCTGGCATCTGTACCTTTTCAGTGGGTTTACTGCTGGAGAAGGCAGCACCACCACCAGCTGAAGCAGCTCTGCCATCTTGCTGTGAGCCGCCCCCCCCCTTCTAAATGTCCTGCGAAGCCCAGACCTAGGGCTGCCATGTCTCAGGCACTGGGGGAAATTTGAAATCGTGCCTGGCTCTCAGGCTGCTATTGTGAGCCTAAGGCAGTCCAGGGGAACGTGAGCAGACACGTGTGCTCAATTTGCTGAAGCTGGCAATAGCCCATGGTGCAGAGTTCATATTCCAGCCCTGAATAATGTCTCTTCTAACTGGAAATCTATAACAAAAGCAACATATGATCCCGAAACAGCTGGAAACCTATCTTCTAGCATCTCCTCAGTTTTGCAAGTGCAGCTGTTGGAAGTTTTGACTGGGTCAATATCTACTACCAGAATACAGCAGGTACAAACCCTCAACACTGATCCCAAGAGGCTTCAAAGAGTCTTTCCTTTCCCTTGGGTTTTTATTGACAGTCATCAAAAGACAAACTGTCAAGGGGAACCAAAGGCTTGGATAATCTTTGCTCAGAAAAAGGGTGATTTACATTCCCTTTGCAGCGAAATCCTGCTGGTTGTGGCTTATTGTTTGTTTTAATTTCATTAGATGTTCCTAGGGGTGAGCTCATTTTTACAGTTGTTCCCGAGATTCTCGGTGGTCAGGAACATGGATGGGAAAGACTCCCTTGTAAAAGGGACCAGCTGTCAAAATTCTAGTTGCCTTTAAAAGGGGATTCTTGGCAGGCCTCTCCATGGTTTCTTGACAAGACACATGCATTCATTCCTGCATATCTCCATGCGATGAAAGTATGCGGAACCCTTCCTCCCCAAAAGAACACCTTTTTAAGAGGAGCTGGACAGCTCCACTGAAAAGGGGGTGAGTTGCATTTTTCCATGTTCCTGATCCTGGAAGACAGTAATTTTTATTGTCAGTCATGTGCAACTGTGGGTATTTGCAGTTACTTGGAAGTGGCAGTAAGGACTCTTGGCTAATGGGCAAGTGGTCTGCCTGTTGGTAAAGTCCTGCAGGTGTCCAAGACATATTCTGAGGCTGTAAAGGATTAGCCATAATTTCTACCTCCTTATGATTAAAACTGCAACCCTATATATTTGTACTCAGAAGTCCCATTAATTTCAATGGGGCTTACCAAAGTGCTAAGGGATTATATCCTAAAGTACATTTACAGTACAGTTCCATATAGGCCTACTTGGTTCAATGGGGTTTACTCCCAGGGAAGTAGATTTGGGTTGCAGCCCTATTAAACCCAATGGAATTGATTTCTGATAAGGGAATTGCAGTAATCTTACATCCAGTCATTTGTTCTGCATATGCTAACACTAATTGCCATAAAAGGTTTAATTTCTTTGCATGTGCAAAATATATGCAAGTAGTCAGCATATTGACCTCCACATCTCCAGCAATTATCACAAGGATAATTATAAATCAATTTCAGGCTCTGTGATGTCAAATATAATTGATGTACGGTTTAAAAATAGTTTTCCTTCAAAGTTTTTGCAATTAGAGTTCTCCCTACATTATTATACAATCCTTATCAAACTTCTATCAGCATAAAATTTAAACTTTAAACCTGAAGCATCCCTCTTGCTTTTCTTTTTTGGAGGACACATAGGCATTATGAGAAATCTCCAACACCAATTCCTAAAATATACCCACTAATCCTACTTATTCTATGGGCTTAGTAACATCTATTCAGTGAATCTTCCGTCTCAGTGGTCCAAAAGAGCCTTCCTCAACCTTGTGCCATCCAGACAGTTTTTGCTGTGGCTTCCAGCATTACCAAACATTAGTCATTAACATTAGGCTGGGGCTGATGGGTACTGAGGTCTACAGATTTTTGGTGGCCACCAGGTCAGAGAAGGCAGGTCCAGGTGGTTGACCAGTCCCAAAACTCCCTGCTTAAGGCTGGAGAGCTAAGTGCAAGCAAAGTTCTCTGAGAACCCTTTTAGTGGCCATGATCATGATCACCATCACTGTAAAAAAACAATCTCATATGCTGTGCATTGTGTCCTTGCGCAGTAGGATTTGCATCTCAGCCTCCAAACAGTGGTTCATTTCCCTCCTGCTAAGCTGCACTCCAAGAAAGCCTGTAGCCCCCAAGATGAGAGATTTCCTCTCCAGGCTTAACCAACTGCCCCAGTAACAGTAAAGGCTTAAAAGCCTTTCTGAAAGAATTTATGAAGTCTTCTGACCTCCATCATCATCTTGTTAAATTCATTTTGTATCTTGAGACAAGTTAGTGAAATATGCATGGGTCATTGTATTAAAGAGAACTGCATCTTTCAATCGGTATCTGATTTGCACTTTGCAATAACTGCTGATCATGTCTACCGTGCAACCTCTAGACATGATTTGATGTTATTTTATTACCTTTCTATTATTCCAGTTGCTAACATGCAGGCAGGTGGGGGACTGCAGTTTTTTGAGTGCTTACTGGGCAATATTTAACACGGGATGTTTTATTTATTAGCATAAAGAGACACAATGGATTGTTGGTGATTAAAGGGATGATACCACTGCCATACTTGTCAAAAATATAGACTTAATTCAATAGAGAGGCGACAGTCAGTCTCCACGTTGATCTATGCTGAAGCCAACTGCTTCTGAAAGCAGCACAAAGCCAGCTCTGGCCTCTTAATTTTAAGCTCTAGGGCATAGTATAAAAAGGCTGAATTCTTACTAAGTGCCTATAATTGCATGCTACCAGCAATGAAAATACAAGCCAAACTTTTCAAAATTGGAAAGTGTTAAGCTTTTCCGCTCTGGCCCATTTCCAGAATAAATGAACACACAAACAAACCAAGAGCAAAACTCCCCAGTAATTCAGATTGGTGGGAAGGTAAATCTGGTATTAAAATACAGATTGCTTTTTGGTCAGTTGTAGAAATTCTGATGCAGTATGTAGGCAAGAACATGCTGCCCTTGGATACACAGGAATGAAGCCGCTTTAGCACTTCAAATCAACACCATGGAATTTTACAGGTGGTCCAGATTTACTTATGATTTACTTGATTTATAAAACTGCAACCAACAGTTCCAAATGAGACTCTCTGGGCAGTGAGATCTCACATTCTTCACCATCCTGTTTTTTGTCTTTTCCCTTACTATGGAAAATCTGTTCAGGAAACAGGGGTGGAATAGTGGTAAGAGGCCTTCTTATCATTAGTTCTAAGAGCCCTCTGTCTTGAAGCACAACAGAAATTTATAGGAAGCTGGAGCACAGCAAACCTTGGCACATGGGTGCAATATGTCCTCAGAGAAGGAAACAGGAGGGTGTAGTCCCTGAATTTTTCCTCCAGAATGCATTGTCAGACACTGATGCTGAGGTTATGAAGCGTGATCATTGGTATGAAACTGAAAAGTCATACAGAAATATTGTTCCATAGGATGAGATCTACCTCAGGAAAGGATGGGGAAAGAAGGTAAGACAGAGCACAGAGCACTCTACTTGGAGCTAGCAAGAGGAGGAGAAAAAACAGAGAAACTCAGTTCAGCTTTGCTTACTTCTGAGTAGAAATACATCTCACTAGTCATACAAGAAAAACATATCTTGCAAGATGATAGTCGTCTTTTTGAAGGCATCTTTTATCTGCAGGACTCTCCATTCCTGGTTCTGTTTATAGCCTGAATGCCTGATCCTGCCTAATCTTGGAAGCTAAGCAGGGGCTTAGTTAGTATCTGTATGGAAGACTTGGGTCTTGCATTAAGCAGTCAGCTGGATCTGATGACCTTCTAGACCCTTTCCAACTATATGGATCTATGAACCATAAGATGGGGGAGCAAGCAGGGCTCTTAAAGTTGCCCCTCAGCCGCACTGTGCATGCATAAATATCAGGATAACTGGCTTGCCTTTGTTGAAATAGTGTGTAACTAATTCAACTGACAGCAGGATATTTCCTTATATATGCGGAATACAGAGCTGTACACATTTCATATGTATTTATTGCAACTAGCATTCCTCACCTTTATGTTTGTGCAATGCAAACTATTTTTCTTCTTTTTTATGTTTTTCTTTATTGTTTTTGGTTTCATTATAAGCTTCTGAAATCCACACTAAAAATTATGAAAAAGAAAACCAACAACAGCAGCGAGTACCTGCACAGCAGATGGGGCTGATGCACAGATCCTCAGTTGCAGTCTTCCACAAAGGGATGGGGATGCAGACTTGTCCACCAAACACCTGCGCTGCTCCACCAGGTGCTAAGGGGAAGCAAGGTATGAATGGGAAGGATCTCCCCCAGCTTATCCTTCTCCCTGACATTCTAGCTTTCTATGGGGAGGTGAAGTGTGCCACCCCTTCCTTGCAGTATGACGTGACAGAGTCCAGGTACAGGTTGCCTGTTTCAGATGGAGCAAGGCCATGCACACATCCAAGAAGGTGAACTGTTCTGTGCAATCCTGCAAGATAGCATGTGTTTTCAGGGAAAAGAAACACTTCCCCTGGTGTCTATTTGGATCAGGACATTACTGCTTTTGTGAGAGTATTTACATTGTTTTAATGATTAGATTTGTACAAGATGTTTCACTAGGAAGTGTTGTAAAAGCAGGCAGAAGCGTTATGCTGATCAGACAACCCTGGCGCGATGGGGAGAACTGGGCGGCCTGCAGGCAGAAGAGGGGTGGATGGGTCAGACCAGTTTGCAAGGGCACAAACAAGTGGGAACTTGAGGAAAGGGAGCACTTTGCATAAGTGACACCCATTCAAGAACAACAACAAAGAAGAAAGGAAAGGCGAATGTGGGCATGACCAGAAGGTAGAGCTAGATGGGTCCTGGGCAGATTCGGCAGGGCTTATCTTATGCTTCAGAAATATTTTTTTCCTTTATCAACAATCTTGCAGCAATGGCGTGGTACAGTCATGGCAGCCCCAGTTCAAAATCACGGGTGGGCAGGGACTGACTGGTGTTTCCTCTGGACCACCAGCAGGATGTCCTCTAGGCCTCCTTTCAGCTCCTTGTGTGGTGTGTGCTCTTGTTTCTTCTCACCTTCCTGCAGCAGCTACCTGATCAAGAGCAGCCACCGCTGCCTCCTTTGTGAAAGGAGGCCTGTAATAGACTTTGCCAGTAGATGTGCTGAGGAAATAAGTAACAATAAAATAGCCATTCCCTATGAACGCTTCTGTTTTGAAAAGTAGCCACTTTTTGCTTTAAAAAGGCATGCGCAGAGATGAAACTTGATAGACTTGCAGCAATTAAGTTCTTTGTTTGTAAGCATAATGAACAAAGGAATGAAACTATATTTTGATTAGAGATGAAATGCACAGTGCTTTTGAAAATAAATTGTCATTGTTTGTTTATTTGAATGAATACTCGGATCCACGACTTGTGAATCTGCATAACTCACTAAATCATTTGTTGATTGTACTTTTCAGGTTTGCAGATCAAATATGATTTTTTCCCTTCACATCCATGAAAGATGTATTAAAGATAATAAGAAATGCAGTGAAATATCTGGCTATAAGCTTAAGGAGAATGCCTAAAATTATGGGACTGAATATAAAAGAGAAGGAGATGTTAGAGATCAAAAGGATTTGCATTATCTGTAGTATTATTTGGAAAAATAACTGCTTTGTTAGGTGTCTTCAAATATGGTTATCTATAGAATTTGATAATTTTTATAAAGCCACAATTTGCATCTGAAGGAAAAGATAAAACAAGATTTATCAGAAAGAGCTTGTGTAACATTATCATGGATGAGATACAATTCTAGCATGGAAATGAATGTTTTATGCAGCACAATATTTTTTCTTAATACAATACCAATTAAAATACCTAATAGTATCTTGGTGAATCCACAGGCTTGCATTATGAAATTTACATTGAAGTTAGAAAAGGAAAGAAACAAAACAAAACAAAAGGGTTAAGGATGAATTTCAGCTATGTGTAGATGCTACTCATCCAGTGGACTTTCTCCTTCTCTCCTCCCACCTCCAGCCCCCACCCCCAAACCCATCCTTGAAGGGTGTCCAACCCTCTGAGTGTGGGTGGGAGCAGCAGGGGGCCGTGTGAATTGTTAATGGAAGCAGGTCCACAGGTAGGAAGGCTTAATTGGCTTGCACCATAGAATGTGTGGGAGAGCCCCCCGGGCTATGGGGTGGCATACAAGTACAATCAATCAATCAATCAATCAATCAATATCCTATGTTGCAAAGGGTGTGGGGAAAGAAAGGAGGTCCCAAGACATTTTATGTGTTGGTTGGGTAGTACCCCTGTGTAACATTTTCAAGGAGTTCACATGAAAAGGAAAGGTCCACTTCCACCCATGCAGCTTATCCAGTGTAAATAAGAGATCTACCCAAGTAAGGGAAAATCCTTTTGTGACCCCCCCGCCTGAAGTAGCCACCTCATTCTGCTGCCTCTCAAGGGCAGCTACTGAGATCATGACAGATCATAGCTAAATGTAGTGCTGGGGCTTCCAGACAAGCCATTCATGGTGCAGTCACTCGATTCCGAAATGTTATGAAGGTCCGGCTGACAGCAACTTCCACTGGTAGCCCTCCCGTTTTCATGTTGCGTCTTCCATCTTTTTTCCTACCCCCCAAAAAAAAATCCATGAAGGAGAGAAAGATGGAATAGCTGTGCATTGCCTTTCAAATAAAGGACAGCACCTCGGTCTGAAAGCACCCAATGGCCCAGGATGATGACATCCATTTGCTCCTTTGTTCAGCTTTGTTTGGAAATGAAAGCGAGACTAGTGGAACTTCATGGAATTAATTATTTAGCCCAGCATTGCCACACATACACCTTTCTCTGCAGGCATCTGCTCAATTCTCCCAGGTCCAGCAGTAGCCACTGCAGTGGTCAGTGAGGCATCAGCTATTCCTGTTCAGTGGTGCCTCGGTCTACCCAATTTCTAAAAGTATTTGGTGCCTCAACTGATGCAGCTGATGGGTAGATTCCTTTGTTCCTATAGTGACTTATTGTGCATCTTCTTTCGATGTATTTGAATAGAACAGACTCAATTATGGAAGGAGGAGAACATCAGGTGCCTTGCATCAGTCTCTCAGTGGAGTTCAGAATGCCCCCCCCCAAAAGAAAGGGACTGGGTGGGCCCATTAGCAAGAGTTGGTCCCTTCAGGTGATAGCTCAAGTGTGATAGTGCACATTAAAAAAAAAGAATTCTGCATACTTGTCACTGCAAGGGCTAGCAATTTCCATAGCAGTTTAATACAATCTCAGATGTTATGATCTGCTTAGAACCTTTTGAATTTCCAGGATTACGTGAGATGTTTGCAGTTTACATTTGTTTGTGGATTTCCACAGCACCCCCTTGTGAGTGTGCACATCACAAAAATTAACTCAGCTAGCGCCATCTGCTGTTGTAACTAATACATTGCTGTTAATTTTGTGGTCTACTCTTCCAGCTATTCAGTGGGCTGGTTTCCTCTTAAGAGAAGGCTCCCGAGAGCTGCATTCTCCAATATGATATCCTCTGGATGTGTTGGATTACAAACTCCATCACCTCAAGCCACTTGGCTGTGCCAGGTGGGAATGAGAAGGGTTGTAGGTCCACCAGGTTAGGGAGGGCTGCTTGGGGAGGCGGAGTCAAATGCCAGGTGATTTATTGCTGCCCGAATCTTTTTCCTGGCAGTGTTCCTCCATCCCTGCCACCAAGGAGGAGCACTCAGAGGAAGGGAAGTCTTAAGGGAAGGACTGACAGGTGGACTGGAGGGGGAGGAGAAGCTGCTTGACCCTCTCCTTGCCAGTTGTTTGTCTACTCATCCCCCTCCTCCATGCTCTATCTCTAAGGAGAACACATTTTTGGATATTCTCCTTGAAGTATCTGGGGCTTCTCCTAGCCTTAGGGCTATGGATGGAGGCACAGGGGGTATTAGTAGCAGTAGCTAGGAGTGCTTTCACCAGCTTTGGCTGATTGGCCAGCTAGAACCTTATCTAGAGAAATTGGGCCTAACCCCAGTTACACACACCCTGGTTTCAGATTCTACTCCTGGAGTGCACTGTGCCTCTGGCTCCCTTTCAAAATGATTTGGAATCTGCAAGTGGTGTCAAGGTGCAGAAGCTATGATGTCTTTCAGGACCAGGCCTGCAAAGTGCAGATCGTGTGTGCCAGCTGCAGGAGCTGCCTATTCGTCTCCAGGGTCCATTTAATGTGCCAGGGTGGGCATTTAAACCCTTTGAAGGTTTGGGTTGTTGTTTTGACTGTACATGTACATGTACTATGATTTACATAATAAGAGGAGCTTTATGGAAGTAGGCTGCTTGGAGGACTGACTCCCTGCTCTTGCCTGGACCTGCCCAGACCTTAAGATCACATGCCACAAACATCCATCAGACAGTAAGAAATCATGGTCTTTTCAGTAGTGGTCCTGTATTATTTGGAATTTTCTCCATGAAGTAGTACAGTCTTATTATTAATAGCTTTTAAATAGACCTAAAATTAAGCTTTCCTAAGTTTAACCTAGAATTTAATGTTACTAGTTGGGTTTTAAAGTGGGGGGCACCAGGATGAGGAAACCTGCTTTCTACATAAAAGGTCAGTGATGCCATTCTTTTCAAAGGGAAAAAAGCTTTGTGAGAGGGCTCACAGAAGTGGAGAAACTACTTTGTCCCTTCCTGCTGTTTCTCCAAAATGCTCCCCACGGCAGTTTCTCTCCTGGAACCCTTGCAGGGTTCCCAAAATGCATGAAAGACCATTTGCTGTAACTTTACTTCATTATATTCTCAGAGCAATGCTATGATGGCGATGGTAGGAAGACTGTGGTGAAGGAATCATCACTTCCTGAGAGTTGCTGGTTTGCAGCACTGCCCTCTGCTTGCAGTGGGAATTTACTATGCCAGCTACTGGGCTGATGGCGGTTCTGGCTCTCTCCATTAGTGTGTCAGTATGGTCAAGAACTATGATGCTAGGCCCTTTAAGCTAACCTTTATTTACCATATTTATATCCTGCCATTTTTCCTTTCAAGAACTCAAGGCAGCTTACATAATTCTTATCTGCACAATAACCCTGCAAGGTGGGTTGGGCTGAGAGCCTGTGACTGGCTCAAGTTCATCCAGTTGGCTCCATGGCTGAGCAGGGACTAGAACCCAGATCACCTAAGTCCCAGTCCTGCACTCTTCATCACATGATATTGGCTCTGTATTTGTGCCTCTGCCTATTTACATAAAAGTTTAAATAGATATAGCTAATGGCGAGGGCTGATGGAAGTTGTAGGACAAACATCCAGAGGGCCTCAAGTTGCCCCTGCCAGCACTAGGCAACTAGAGCATTTGCATGTTTTACGGAAAGCTTTGAGGGCAAGCCGATGTCCCTGGGTGAGCATCTCAGGGGCTTTAAGATATCACAGGATATACCTTTTGAGGCTGGAGACAGAAGTGGGAGTTGGACATCTGTCCCTGCAGGTATGTATGTATTATATTTATATCCCACCATTGTTCCATTCAAGGAACTCAAGCCAGCTTAAATAATTCTCCCCCTCCCAATTTTGCTCATTACAACCACTCTGTGAGGTAGGTTGGGCTGAGCATCTGTGAGTGGCCCAGAGTTACCCAGTGAGCTCCATGGCTGAGTGGGGACTAGAACCCAGGTCGCCTGGGTCCCAGTCCCGCACTCTTAACCACTATACCATGCCTCCATGGACATACAAGAATCTCTCTCCCCTTCCTGCAGCACATCAGGCCTTAGAAAGTGATAGTTCCTTTGCAATGGTCCTTCCCCCTCACATTAGGATTACTCTGCTACAGTGCCTGACTCCTCAGAAATGTTACATCCTGTGATGTGTTCAGTGAGGCTTATTCCCTAATCTTGTGTTAAGGATCATAGGCTTGAAGAAGTCTGGAAGAACTTGAAAGCTTGCTATTTTGTTCTATTGTACTTGGCTTCAATAAAAGATCTTGCATCATTGCATTATATACACTTCCGAACAAAACAAGCAAACAGACTTGTCTTTTTAAAACTGTCTTTTTTAAAGTGCACTTGAAACTCTTAAATTGGCACCATTGCAGCTATGGTAATTCGATTTGAGTTTGCTTCTGCTGCCCTTCCACTGAACATTTCACTATAATAATAAACACTTTTATTGCAGAAAAAGATCATTTTTAAAAGGTTAAAAACAGTAACTGGAGCATCTGCAACCACGTATATGTCTACTGGCTGCCCCAGAAATCCCGTGTGCTGGAACGACTTGCCACTCAGTGGCCGGTCATTTAGCACCTGAGCTACAGAGTTTAGCTTGGGTCCTGAGCTCCAACCCTAGGGGTACTATTGCCTTGGACGAATTTTGGACGAATTAAGGAAACCGATCATCTTCATTTGCAGGTTATACCCAGGAGGACAAATGAAACAGATTTTGTGAGAAAGACGAGTCTGAAACACACACACGAGAACCACCAGTTTCGGAGAGCACCTGGTCCAAGCCCTCCTGACCGCCCCGGATTGGAGATGCTGCGCCCTTGCTTATGCAAAAGGCACGTACCCACGGCGCACACGAACAAGCCGCATCCAACGCGAAGCGCGCTCGGGCGTTATGACGCGTGGTGGTGCAGATTCATATGCTACTCCATCCTACCTACCAACCGCGTGCGCCGCTCTAGCCACGTTGGGGAGAGGCGCATGCGCCCTCGCGGAAGAGCCAAAGCGGAGGAAAGGGTGGGCGGCTGCAGTTCTCGCGAGGCCTGCGAGTCTATATATAGGGGCCGAGTGGGAGAAGGCGGGTTCTTTTTTGTGGGGTGCGTGAGTCCGTCTGTTGCTCGGCGCCCTCGGTCTCGATCCTTCTTCGCCGCCGCCGCCCGCCCGCCCCCATCTTCGCGCGGAGAGGCGAGCTCCAGAGGACGAACGACGACAGCGAATCGCAGCAACATGGAGGACAGCGACATGGACAATATGGGCTCCCTGCGGCCACAGACCTTCCTCTTCGGTAATGCAGGCCGGGCCTCGTCCCTCCCTCCCCAAGGGCGCCCGCTTTTCTCCCGTTGTTTCTTTTCCCCATCCCCTTCTCGCGCGGCCCGCATGAGAGGCGGCGGCGGCGGCGGCGGCGGCGGCGGAGGGCAGGCCTTGTATTGCGGCTCGGCCGGGCCTTCTCACGTGGCGCGGGTTTCGCGCGTGGAGGCCCTGACCTTGCGCCAGGCTGCTGGGAGGGTGGGAAGAGAGGCGGCGGCGGCGGCTTCCTTTGTCCTCTGCCTTTCCCCAGGAAGCGGACTCTACTTTGGGCTCGGCCCCGCCAGGTCCAAGCGGCGTGGTGGTGGGGGCCTCATGGGGCCTTCATTTGCGGTCTCCACCTTGCTACCTGGCCACGCTTTCTCTGTACCGCTCCGGGATAGGAAGGGAAGGACCTGGTCTTTGAAATGGGTGACTAGGTCGATATTCCGTTTGTGTCTGGGTGCAAATACATTTCTATCACAATCCTCTAAAGCTTACTGATAGGGATTCACTGCGCGGGAGCATCGTTTCCTCAGGGTACAGGGTATCTTGGAATGATCGCTTGCGTAAAGCATCCGCGCTTCTGCCACGTGGAATTTGAATGTGCCCCGGGTTGGCCCATCTAGGTTAAGGGGAGGAGAAAACAGAAAGCCGCTGCGAGGCCCGGGTAACTGGGACTAGTGTGGGAAATGGAGGAAGAGATGGATGGCCATGTGCTTAAGTAGGTGGAGCATGATTCTTACAAGCTCTAGGGGAGTGTAATTGGTAGGCAGCGACTACGTTATAGCCTACGGGCATATAGGGAAATTATGCCTCGTGCTGCTGTTTCTTGAAACTGAAACCCTAAGCATAATCTAGAAAGGCAAGAGTGGGAGAGCCACATTAAACTTTAAAAAATGTCTTAAATTCTACTTGTTACTTATTCGCCACAGGCTAACATCTGTACCATTTATGGTAGATTTACATCATGGTTATATACTTAAGTCTTCAGAAAGCTAGTTTTGTAGAAGCAGTTGTTGTAGCTGAGCAGAGATTTTCCCATGCTTAAAAATGGACATGGACTTGCTTACTAGTTTGACTTGTAATACGAGTTAGTAGTTCAGTCTGATAAAGTAAAGTTGTACCCTTACAGCACATTATTACTGCTGTTGCAGGATGTGAACTGAAGGGAGACAAACCATATCATTTTAAGGTGAATGATGAAGAAAATGAACACCAGCTCTCACTAAGAACAGTAAGTGCTTGATTCTCGGGAAATAGGGAAACATTTGGCCAAGTACTGATGAATAAATGCAAAATGTGCAGAAGCGAGAACTTGGAGCAGTAGCACCTTAAAAGTGCACATGGCCAGTGGGGTTTGCAGGTCCAGGCATTTGCATGCTTTTTTGACTACTTGTTGGGTGGATGGATAATAGGACAGATCTGAAACTAGAAACTATTAGTGGGTGTCTGGGAACTACTAGTAGGTTTCTGGGTGTTTTGCAGTAGATGGCCAAGGAATTCTTACTACAGGTTAACGATAACAGTAACAAAATGACTTCTCTGTAAATTATACTTTTCAAGTGAAGGAAGGTGGGATAATCAGAAATAAATGAGAGGATTGTGAGCCATTTGGTTCTGATACTGAAAACAAATTCTTATGCTTAGAGTTCATACTTCTGAGTGCATGTTTTTGCATCATATTCCTGTGACTGAATCTTTGGATTCAACTGAAAAGTAAATTCTGCAAGCTGAATTCCACCTGCTCCAGTATAAGGCATAGCTGTACTGCTACATTGCATATGTGTGGTTATTATTTAAAGGCCTGTTTAAGTTCAGCTATATTAAGTTAAACTTAACTGTGAAACAGTGGCATTGTAATAGATAAATGTTAAATACTGCATCTTTTTACACAGGTTAGTTTAGGGGCTGGTGCAAAAGATGAGTTGCACGTTGTTGAAGCGGAAGCATTGGACTACGAAGGCAACCAGATTACTGTCACACTGGCATCCTTGAAGATGTCAGTTCAACCAACGGTAAGGTTAACGTGAGTTGGAATGTAAGAAAGCAAGTAAATTGTTATTTCTGCTTTTGTTAGTTGTACTCTTTCATGGGAGTCACCAGACATTTGTCCCGGAGGACTGCACTGGGTAGCTGCAGAGGTTTGAGGGACTTGTCTGTGTGCACCCACAGGGGAGGCTCCTTTTGGGGGTCTTATTTCATCTTTTGTTTAATGAACACCTTCATCCCATCATTTTGATGCTTTTAGTATCCTTTTTATCCACTTTTATTTAATTCCAATACCTTTTTATAATAAAACTTTACTCATTTATTTTGGATAATTGTGTGTTTTATCATGAATGCTCCCTTTCCACCTATTTTCAAAGTGCTATTCTGACACACCATGGTTGGGTTTTCTGTCCCATAATAAACCATTCAATCCTTGCACATTTTCTGTTACCCTTTTTATTCACTTTATCCCTTTTTGTAATAAATACTCCCATATCCCATCTCTCACTTCCCCACTCATGTCATTTCCCATGTCCACAGATTTTATAGTGAACATCCCTCCTTTTTCAAAATCCTACCTTCCTGCAGCTATGCAGTGGAGCATTTCACTGAGCCTCCTGGCAGCAAAAATAAACTGCTGTATTGGGCTATTAGTTTTCCAGGTGATGCTCTGTGGTTCTTGCCATAGAAGGTTTTTTTTCTCAGAATGTTCCCTGGAAGTAAGCATTCTTAGAGCCCTTGAGAAAATTTGACACTCAAAAGTACTGATTTTCTTGCTCGGTTCTTCTACCGATCTGTCCTCTGCTTTGAACACTCATATGTATCGAGCAGTTCTTCAGAAATGTTCATTATTTGCTTCTGTGTAAGACCTTCATGGGATTGAAATTACACATCTGGTTTCAGTGGTTGTTTTGGTCAGACTATAGTTGAACTCCAGCAACTTGAACTCCAACTTGATCCTTGCCCATCGTGGCTACTGTCCAAAGCCAAACATGGGATTGGTGCCTGGATCCTGGAGGTCATCAGCTCCTCTCTGAGGGACGGCTGGATGCCTGCCTCTCTAAAGGAGGTGGTGGTCAGGCCGGTCCTAAAGAAGGCGTCCCTGGATCCAGAGATGGGCACCAATTATAGACTGGTGGCCAACATCCCGTTCTTGGGCAAGGTGTTGGAACGGGTGGTCGCGGGACAACTCCAAGCTCTTTTGGATGAGACTGATTATCTGGATCCATTTCAGTCCAGCTTCAGACTTGGGTATGGTACTGAATCTGCCTTGGTCACCCTCTATGATGACCTGTGCAGGGAGAGAGACGGGGAGTGCGTCCCTGTTGGTTCTCCTGGACCTCTCAGTGGCTTTCGATACCATTGACCATGGTATCCTTCTGGATAGGCTGAGGGGGCTGGGAGTAGGAGGCACTACTTGGCAGTGGTTCTGCTCCTACCTCGACGGCCGATTCCAGAAGGTGGTGCTGGGGGACTTTACCTCTGTGCCATGGCAGCTATGCCATGGAGTACCGCAGGGGTCTATTTTGTCCTCTTTGCTATTCAACATCTACATGAAACCACTGGGAGAGGTCATCTGGAGGTGTGGGCTGCAGAATCATCAGTACGCTGATGATACCCAGCTCTACCTCTTTCTCAACCAATCCAGGTGAGGTAGTGGCTGTACTGAACCAGTGCCTGGACAAGGTAATGGGCTGGATGAGGGCCAATAAACTGAAGCGCAATCCAGACAAGATGGAGGTCCTGTTGGTGGGTGGCTCGGGCTCTGGGGTAGGTGACTTGGACCTTGTCCAATGGGGTTGCACTTCCTCTAAAGGACAGGGTCCACAGCTTGGAAGTGCTCCTCGACCCAGAGCTGTCTTTGGAGGCTCAAGTGACTGCGGTGGCGAGGAGCACTTTCCTTCAGCTTCGGCTAATCCATCAGCTGCGTCCCTACCTGGAGGACGACTGCCTAGCAACAGTGACACATGCATTGGTTACTTCCTGATTGGACTTCTGTAACACGCTCTTCGTGGGGCTGCCCTTGAAGACAGTCCGGGTACTTCAGATGGTGCAAAATACAGCAGCCAGGTTGCTGACGTGGACTGGGCGTTACTCTCACATAACCCCAGTCCTCTACCAGCTTCACTGGCTCCCCATCGAAGTCCGGGCTCAACTCAAGGTGCTGGTTATCACCTACAAAGCCCTCAACGGCTTTGGACCTGGATACCTAAAGGAACTCTTGCTTCCTTATTTGCCCTCCCGTCCCTCCCGTCCCTTGAGATCGGCAGCAGAGGCCCTCCTCCAGGAGCCCTCTGTGAGAGACATCAGGAGGCAAAGTACCCGGAGGAGGGCTTTCTCTGCTGTGGCGCCCCATCTGTGGAATGCGCTCCTCAGAGAGGTCTGCCTGGCACTGTCATTATTTGTTTTTCGGCGCCAGGCTAAGACCCTTTTATTTAAACTATTTTAACAACGCCTAATATCTATAGGTTTTAATTGTGCAGCCAGGGTGTTTCTGGGTTTTAATTGTATTTGTATCATGTTTATTTATGTGAGCTGTCCCGAGGCTATAAGCGATGGGACTGCATACAAAACCTCTGGATAGATAGATAGATAGTCTGTATTTAAAGATTTACTCTATTCTGAGTCAGCACTGCAAAATGTGTACAACTTTAAGCCCAGTCTGGAAACTAACTCCCAAGAAAGACCCTGAAGCATATGCTGCTGTTGCAGAACGTATGGAATCAATACTCCAGGAATGAGGCCTGATTCCTGTCACAGAAGTCACATTCCTAGCATGTCGTAGGAAGTCATGTTCTACAGGTCTTGCTGGCTTTCTTGGTTGCCTAGAAATACGACTTCTATGGCAGTAACCCTAACCCATGCCTAGAGTGTTTGGGGAAGCAAAAGAAAGGGTTAAAGCTGTAAAAGAGTATGAGTGTCCAAACATGAGTGAACAGGGTAAAACAAATGGGGGGGTGGATGTATGTGTGTGAGACACTTGACCCTTCCCCATGTCACATCCCCCCTCCCTCAGGAAATGTGGCATGAAGTATTTCTGTATGTTGAGAAATATTGCACATGTTGCACTGTGTGACACTTTATTCCATTGTTGTTGCTGGTAGGGGCTAGATTATAAAAATTATTTGGTAGGACTGATGTTTCGATCTATATATATTGTAAATAGATTTTTTGGTTAGTTCATAAGGAGTCAGATGAGGCTTCAGAGATAAACTAATAATGGGTGGGTTTGGTGGACAACTATAAGTTTCTAGTAGTTATTCTGAATTCTTATGCAACACTGCAATAGTATATTAACCTAGATAATTTCAGATGAAATTGAAGTTTTATAATTCAGACTTTGAATTAGACCCATGGAATTTCTTTTAATCAGCTATTCATTTCAGACTTTTTAACTTAAAGGAGTTTCTTCCTTTAAGATGTTAAAGTGTGCTGCCTGCTTGAGCCCCCCCCCCCCATCCCCGCCCCGTACATACACCTTGATTAATTCCTGGCTAAAGGTGCCACTAGGGAAGAGTTTTGCTGCCACTAGGACAAGGGTAGAGAACTTCAGTCCAAGGGTTGAATTGGCTCTGGGCTTGATGGACTTCATTGTTCTCATGTGCCTCATTGTGCAGGTACCTGCACGCATGCCCTGCATTGCTCTCACACGTGGAAGTCTGCTGTGCTGCCCACTGGTTTAGCCTCTTCCCAGATTTGGGAAGGTGAGAGGGGTGAGGCAAACTTAGCCAGTGCCTTGACGTATGCTTCTTGAGTTCACAGTTCAATTGCTCTTGCACCTTTGCCTCTGGGGGTGGGGGCCTTTCAGAAGCCCTGCAAGCTTGGATAGGGTTGGGCTAGCAGGCTGAATTCGGCTTGCAGGTTGGAAGGAGGGTGGCAGGGTGATAGCTGGCAGAAATTCTTTGTGCAGCACCCTTCTGTGCTGTTCTAGAATGTTCTGCAGCCTACAAGAAAGGATTGGGAGGTGGTGCTAAAGGTTACAAGCAGATATTGAGGGCACTGTTCCCCACCCCTTTTCTGTATCCCATTTCCTTTGTGAATGGAAGTTTCCATTATTTTCATGGAGGGGTAGGTCTAGATGCAACCCTGTGTTTTATAAGCTCAAATACGAAACATTTACTAAACATTAGTTGTTTTCAGCATGGGAAAATGTGGATAAGATATCTCAGTTTTCTGTTTCAGAAATTTTGGTACATAAATTTTGAGGAAGACTTTAAAGAGTCTTTTGGCATAGTAGAGACTAAAGTTTTTATAGCTTCACTGCTATTCCATTCATACTTAAGAGTAGGTTCCATTGAATGTACTGGTGTTTGCTTTGGCATACATAGGTTTTTCTTGTGAAATGTTTAGCTTTAAGGATTTACAGGCAGCTGAAATACAACTTTTAATTAGGAATGAGTAAAACCAGCAAAGAAAAGGAGTCAAGTGTCTTCCTTGTTTGTATTCTTCTCACTTTTATTTCTATTGGAATTTGATTCCTTGCAGTTAGGAAAACTGTTTTAAGTTTGTCAGTGATTGCAAGAGTTGCATCCCAGAAGAGGAAAGCAAGCTGTACTCTCCATTTGCCCGGCCTTGTTTTTCATCTGAGTTCTGCACTTGATTCATTTAATAAGCAAAGATCATGGACTGTGCGTTCTTCTGCAGGGAGACTGCCGACTCTTAAATTTGAGCTGGTTTGTCACAAGCATTCTTGAAAGCTTATTATCTTATTCACTGTTTTGAGGAGAGTTCAGGGTTCCGCAACCTAGTGTACTTCAGATGTATTTCTAGCTTTAACTCAATGTTAACTGCAGCCAGCATAGCCAGTGGTCTGAGATTATGGGAGTTGTAGTCCAAAACATCTGCTGGGACCAGGTTGCCTGCCCCTGAATTAGCCAGTGGGTTCTTCATGCGACATCTAAGCCCTAGTTCATTCTGGCACTGTTTGGATGTATGTTACTATGATAACTTTTATCCTAACTCTGAGATTTTTTTATGCCTGTGATTCAGCTGGTATAAACTGTTCCAAGCATGCTTTGTTCATTTTTCCCCTTCAGGTTTCATTAGGTGGCTTTGAAATTACACCCCCAGTGATTCTGAGATTGAAAAGTGGCTCAGGACCTGTTTATGTCAGTGGTCAACATCTTGTAGGTATGAAACGTTAACTTCATTTTAACTTGAATTATTTCTATCCATATGTATCTTGTGAAAGTTGGAAGATTGTTTCATTTTTCATGTCATGTATTAGCTTTAGAGGAAGAGCCAGAATCTGAAGATGAAGAAGATGATAAGGTTCAACACAATATGGCAAAAAGGCCTGCAGGTGTGACACTGGCTAAAGTTCCACAGGTAAGTTGAAAATGGTAGAAATTGGAACTGTGCTTATGGGAAGCTAGTATTATGCCTAAATGACAGGTCTCCTCATATGGACTCTTTGGAAGCCATTTGACTTACTTTAGTAAGTGTTCTAGCTTGTACTGGTAGCAAGAGAAATCTTGTATGTGCTCTATAAATCTGGGCTATGAATAAAACAAAACCGAGGCCTCTGTATGAATTCACTTATAATGTGGTGTGGGGAGAAGGGTGAATATTCTAATTTAAGTCGATTGATTTTTTAAAGTAAATTTTTATTATTTATTTCTGCAAAAAAAAAACACTGAAAAACATCAAGCATCAGAAACATCAGACCTGCTGGGTCAGCCCCCCATTTTTTTTATAGCAATCTATAAATATATTCAAATCTATGCGTAGCCCTGTTTCTCTAGCCAATAATAAAAAGAGTTCCAAGTTAGATAGAAGTATGTATCCTCTTTCTCCTTCAGAGACAAAGTCAGTCTGTCCATTTCAGCACAATCCAGAATCTTTTTTAAAATTAGTTCATCAGTGGGTGGTTCTTCACTCCTCCAGTGTTGGACAAATGCAATCCTTGCCACAGTAATTACATGTAATATCAAATACGTTGCTTATTGACGACATCAGGTACAATGCCTCGTAAAAATACTTCAGGTTTAAATATTAAAGATTTTTGTAACATTTCCTCAAGCCATTTATGAATTTTAGCCCAATATTTTTTTGCCTTATCACAAGTCCACCACATATGATAGAAAGTTTATGTTTGCATTTCCAACATCCATTTGACATACTTGAAAACATCTTTGCTAATCTATTTGGTGATAGATACCATCTATAAAACATAGAGATTTTCTTTATATGAGGTTACTAAAGTTACCTTAATATTTCTTTCCCACAGCTTTTACCATTTCTGTAACTGAATATTATATTCAAAATTTTGTGCCCATGTTATCATAGTTTCCTTAACTTGTTCATCTTCCATTCTCATATCCAAAGAAAATTATACAGTCTTTTAATCATTTTCTCATCTGATTTTAAGATCACTTGGTCAAATGTTGTTAACTCCTTATGAAAACTCCACATTTTATAATCTTTAACATATCTGTGTATTTGAACCTTATGCCACCAAGAGATATTAATACCCTGCTCTTGTAATTCTTGGTTCGATTTCAATCCTCCATCATTATCTAAAATACCATATTTCACATATCAAAATTCAATGCGTTTGGATATACAAGAGCTTCCATAGGTGAAAGCCACCTTGGCAACTTAGTATACAGTTTTGTCTTTAATTTTTCCCACACCAACATTAATGACTTTCTAATATAATGATTTAAAAAACAACCATGTGTCTTACACTTCTCATAGCACATATAAGTGTGCCAACCCATTTGTAGATCATGCCCTTCAAGATACAGGATTCTCTTATTTCTTAAAGGTACCAATTCTTTTAACCATGTTGAAACAGAAGCTTGATAATACAACATCCAGTCAGGCAGGCCAAAACCCCCATTCCCTTTAGCCTCTTGAAGCATTTTTAATTTAATTCTTGGTTTCTTCTTTTGCCATACAAATCTCAAAACTTGGGTGTTTAGATCATCAAAATTTTTTTATCAATTTTTATGGGACTTGTTTGAAATAAAAATAAGAACTTTGGTAATATATTCATTTTAACTATTGCTATTCTTCCCAACAACGATAGTTGCAAATTAGCCCATTTTTCCAGATCACTCTTAATTTCCTTAAGTAGTTATCATAATTCTTTCAGTGTAGTACATTTAGCTGTACGAAAAATTCCCAAATATTTAACCTTTTTAACAATTGAAGATCTACTTGTTCCGTCAAAGTTATTCTCTGCTCCAGTGTGAGATTTTTCACTAGCAATTTCGTCTTTTCTCTATTTTCATCCCAGTAACTTCACCATACTCTTCTATCTTTTGTAAAAGTTTAGACAATTAAGTTGATTGATTTTGAGGATATCTATGCATTGGAAGATCTGAAATTCAAATAGAACCACTGGCATTCCCTTGACATGCATATGTTTTCTCTTAAAGAAAAAAGCAAAGCTGATGGATGACGACGAAGACGACGAAGACGATGACGACGATGACGATGATGACGAAGAGTATGTTCACGTTGGAATACTTGTTTGCATAGAAACCAATAGAGCAATATTGTTATCAAGTTAATAAGATAAGATGCCAATTTTACAACTGGGAAGTGTAACTCTGGAAAACAGGGAATTGGTTTAGATCAGGGTAGTCCAACACATGGTCCACAGGGTATATATGTTCCCCAAGGCCTTGTTCTGTAGCTGTCTTTCCTCTCCAAGACTCCCATTCCTCTCAGGAAAAGAGCAGGACAGGCTGTGCAAGAGTTCATCCCAGCATGCCCCACTCCACTCCAGCTGAAAGTGCAGAGGTGCTCAGGCGCTAAATACCTTTGTGCTTGTCAGCAGACACAGGCAGGGCATGCTGGGGGGGAGTTCATTGGCGCAAGTACAAGAGGTTCAGCGTGGCAATTCCAAGATGGGATGGGAGGAAGGGTCAAGGGTTGTCACATGGGAGAAAAAGGGATGCCATCTTGTTTTTGGCCTCAGGCCAGTCCTGGTTGTTTCACATACAGCCAGTCAAATTTATTAATTTTTTGGGCCCTTCAGCGAAATGGCTCACAGGTCAGATAACGTTCAGGACAGGCATATAATTTAAAGGATATGGCTGAAAAGATAAGGGGGAGGAAAATGAGTAAATGGAGGCATTGTAACAAAGTTCCTATAAGACCAGCTGGAATGGAAACAGTCCAAGGAAAGAGGAGCCAAACGTAGCCGGTGTCCATGCAGGGCCAACGAAATGGCCCTGCTTCCCATCTTCCGCAGCCTGCTAAGTCTCATAATTCAACCTTGCCTGCAAGGGCCGTCAGAGCTCTTCAAGAGGGGAGAAGTCATGGATTCTGTTCTTAGGCCAGCCTTCTCAGGCCTGGCACCCTCTGGATGAACTGGACTACAAATTGTGCTCAGTCCAGGCCTGGGGCTCTTCAACATTTGTATAAATGATTGGGAGGAGGCAGTGCAGGGAATGCTTATCAAATTTGTAGATGACAGAAAACAGGGTGGGATAGCTAATACCCAGGAAGACAGGAACAAAATTCAAAGTGATCTTGATTGTAGGAGTGCTGGGTTGAAAACAGAATGAAATTCAGGAGTGGCAAATATCAAGTTCTGCGCCTAGGAAAAAGAAACCAAAGTTTCTAGTGGGGGATATTTGTCACATGGGAGGGTTTCTGAGCAGGAGAAACGGAAGAAAGGGATGGGCCACCCCAGAGGAACGGTCGTTGTGCTTGGGCTGTGGTTGGAGAAAGAGCTGCCTGTGATTTCTGCAGAGATCACAGGCCGGCAAAATGTTCTTTTCATTCACGCCTAAAATCATTTTAAAATTAAGCTGCTGCCCCTGATTCCTGCAGCAGATACCAGGCTGCATAGGTCCACAGAGCTTTCAGTTTGCATCTGTACTGGCACAAGATATTGGTGCTGACTGTAGTTTACTGAAAGTGAACACTCAGTTTCCAGTTTTGTCAACCAGAAGAGCTATATTTGATTTAGATTGGTTTCCCAGTGTGGGTCCTAATGCTCTGGTCATTCAGTCATCCCTAAAACCAGCTTAAAATTAAGCAGTGAGCCCAGACTGCCGAGGTCTGTAAATCAGTTGATTAACCAGTGCCAGAAACAGTAATAAGTTCCAGAAAATTCTGATTAGCGCCGAGGGACCAATCTATAATACCTTATTAAAGACAATTCTATTTAATTATTGGCACAAAATATTGATGCTCTAGTACAAACTGTAGTTTTGCCATACTGAACCTTGGGGCCACTACTTAGTTTCCAATTCTGAACAGTAAGTGCTAGAATTAGATTTGTTTTCCATTTTGAAAAATATTACATTTCATCGTTATTTGTCCCAGTGCTGTGAGCAGGAAGAGAAAGAGGTCATTTCAAGATGGGAAATACTGTTTTCAGGATTACTGAACACTGGACTATCTTTTTGTGCAATCTGGCAACAAGGTACAGTGTCTTGAGTGCCTGCAAGTAGTCAGTGTGCTCAAACAGTACGATACCAATCATCATTACATAGCAAATCATGCCTTGAAGTACCATAATGTCGAAAATGAAGTTAGAGGAAACCCTTGTTAAGGAACTGAAGAAGAACTTTGCTTGTCGGGCACAACTCTTTCAGAAATGCACCTCTGTTCTTGCAAAGTAACATTTGTTGTGGCAGAGTCAATTGGACAACATATGAAACCATTTTGCAATAGTGAATTTGTGAAAACCTGTGCTGTAAGTATGGCCAAAGCCTTAAGATAAAAAAGCAGCAAAGTGTTTTGAATTGGGGTCCTTGTCACATCACACAGTATTGTGCCACGTAGTCTTTAGTTGTGAATGTGTTGATTAAGCTGCATGAGAAAGTGTTGAATGCAGAATGTATTTCGACTGCCGTTGTTGAGAGCACTGATGTGTTGGACACTGCACAGCGCATGATAATTCTCGGTGGTGTGCTCAGTGATTTCACTGTGTGTGGGGAGCTATTCACTATTTTCTTCGTGGAATGTCAACAGAAGATACCTACAAACAAGTTGTAACCATACTTAATAAAATCGGAAGTCTTGAAAGCCAAGTTTGATAGCAGCAGATGGTGCACTAGCAATGACTGGGAAAACACAACATGTCCTTTCATTGTATCGTCCCTCAAGAATCTTTGCCAACCAACTGAAACTGAAGGACACCATGAAGATGGTTAAGATTACAAATGTGATTTGAAGTGGAAATTTCTCACTCCATGAAAAGTGAAGTTTTCTTGAAGAACTTGATGGAGACCTTGTTCACTCTAATGTCTGCTGGCTTAGTTCAGGGAAATTTCCTGAAAGATGTTTTTTTCAGTTAGGAAAGTTACACCCGTTCAGCATTGAAATGAACTGTGCTGAGTCTTTTCAGCAGAAGAAGGTTGGTACTGAGTTCATTGGAGAACTGGCATTTCTAACTGATATCACGAGTCACCTTAACATTCTCAAAAAGTCTCTGCAGGATATGAATCAAGATGTTTGTCAGCTCTACACCGTGGTTGCTGGGTTTCAGCAGACGCTATCTGTGAAACAGTTTGAATGCAGTGCAACGAGATACATGATGAACTTGGTCATTCTGTGGATTTTGGTGACTATCAACTCCAGTTGGATGTGCTGAAATATAATTTTGAAGGATGATTTCACAAATTTGCTGAACTACACTCCTCACTCATGCTATTGATTGACATCTCGACTGTTGAATGCCATTATCAGATGGAACATTGTTGAACTTAAAGCTGACCCATTTCTTACACAATTGGCTGATACAGGTGCTGAAGTCTTCAGATTACTTTCAAAAGAGCAGTTTCCATTGCTTAGCCATTTCAGGCTTAGCATACCGTCAGTGTTCAGCTCTGCATACTGCCGCAAACAAGGTTTTTCAAACATGAACTTCAAGTCCAAAACTTTAAACAACAGACACTTCACTCAAGGTTTGACTGTGGATGTGAACAGCACAGTTCAAGGCACTGATCAACTTGTAAGTTGTTTTCAAGCTCAGACATCCCACTGAAGTTGCCAGGTGGATAAAAACAAACATATTTTTCCCTGTGATTCCGAACAACTTTCCCTACATATGTACCTTTTCAGTCTGAACCTGTTTTCTGGCACACAGTTTTGTATCTTCAAACTTGCAGAGAAAAGCCAACTCTGAGACCTCATACTGGTTTTCTCCCTTGTTTATTGGTTAAATACGTTAATCGTGTCTATTAAATATATTGCAAACACTTTAATTTACATTATGGAAATATAATTCAGTGTGTAGCTCTCAGGTTCTGTGTCAAAGTCTTCATGGGGCCCTTAAGGAAAGTTGGACATCCCTGGTTGTCTTGTCTTTAAATATTTTAGAAGTTGCAAGCATACTGCTAAAATACAGCCAGTATTAACACAGTGAAATTCTAGCTTCTGACTGAAAGTTTGAAATAAGACTTTACTTGAGATTCCAAAATATTATTTATTCAGCTAATTCTCTACCTTACATTCTATTCAGAGCAGTTTATATAATGTTACTAAACGAGAGTGTTTTCTGTATTCTCTGGAAACAGCATTGCCCTGGAATAGCACATAAACCCTTGCACATTTCTTAAGAGGTTGTCCTGCTTGTTTGCATTGCAGTTACTCCCATTTTTGTATAAAAAAATATATAAAATTTTTGTATAAAACTGGATGGAAGCATTCAAAGATGTTCTTAAATGTATCAGGCCTATATAGTTATGAAGAAAAAATGGGAAAATGAAGGGCTGTTAGTATTTTTCTGAAACCTTGAACAGTTTTGGATTATAAAATACTCTTTCAGAATGTAAGATGCAGTGTTTATGTATCATTATTCAGTTCTTACACCCCAGTTATTTCTAAAAACTATGGATCACGAATGTTAGCAGATGGCTATTGGTGTGAAATGTCTTGAAATAATGATTTTTAAAAATTCTCTTAAATTCCCAGCAGAGTTACTCTATTCTTTATTAAAATTATAACTCAGATGTATCCCTACTGATAGATATTTGCAGATACTCTGTCATGTTTAGTTTCCCAACATGTCAGTAGAATTACCATATCATATGGAAGAAATGTACGTTCTGAAATATTTGCATTTTTTTCTATGTAGTACTGTGTTTCTGGATGTGTTCTGGTTAGAAGCTGTAGCTGGCAATCAGTGGAGTTCTGATCTCAAATCAGCATGTGAAATATATTTGTGGGTTAGTTATTCACTGTCACTAGATGCAGCAGAACATTGTTTAGGTTATCCTCAGGTTTCTTTTTAAATGTAAAGGTTTGAATCTATAGTTTGCTGCCAGTTTTTAATAAGGTTCTCAAGTCAATCTTACCATAAAGGGCTGGCTGTTTCAACTATAAAATCTTCTGTAAGAATCAACTCTCAGGCAAAAAAACCCTCAGTTGCCTGTTCCTATGGCATAGGATTGACTCTGCCATTAGAGACAACCTCCAGATTGAACAATCTATCAGATGTTCATTAATGGAAACGATTTACAAAAGTGAATAAAATGTTACTTTTAAATAATAGGTGGGAATGCTTGCCATTTCTAGATGGAATCTTTCTCAACTGAAGAAAATCTCACAAGCTTTTACTTCAACTCAGATTTCCCTAAGCTTCACAAACAGGAGCAGGCTTAGAAATTTCCTTAAGCTTGCTCGTACAAGCATGTACACCACCGTTTTGGCACTTTCAGTTCTTCCAGCTTCTGATGTAGGATGATTCAGATGTTTCAAGGACTACTTAAGTTACCTGTGGTCACTCAGAAGACAGGAACATGTTACATATTTGCTGCATGTAACTTAGCTTGTAAAATTATTAGTTAAGGTGAAAAATATAATTTATGCAGACAATGGAAATGTATTAAGCTTGCTTTTAAAAGTTCTTAAATACAAAGATTACTTTTACGAGCAAATACAAATTTAGGAACATAAAAACTGTTTATGTTGGGAAGGCAAAGCATGCTTGTGTAACCTGGTACCCTCCCAATGTTTTGGATTACAACCTTTCTTGCTGTTGACTTTGTGAAACAACAAAATGACTTTAGCTCTCTTAAATTGCACAAAGTATGTATTGCCAATTTTTCAGGTTTTTTTTTCCAAAAAACTTGATTCTTCTTTCCTGGGGATTTCTTCTTATGATTTCAAAATTTCTGTAAATTTTACATTTTTATGTATATGGGAATCTATGCTAACTCCAGTTTTAATTGTAGTGATGATGAAATGGATGAAGAGGAGGTGGAAGAGAAGACTCCACCCAAGAAGGTGAGTATCTGTATAATTCACATAACAGTTTCATAGTATGACTTTGCACTTAGTGATGGAATTGTTAACATTGTAGGCAGTAGTGGGTTTATGTGTTAAGACCTGAAAAGTAACAATGTGTGGGCATATTTTATTATTTGAGGCTGTAGATTCAAGGCAAATTTCAGTCTTGTGAATATTTCAACCCATGAAAAACACTGATGGACAGTATACCTAAGCTATGTGTGGTCCCCAAATCAGTTTAACAGTTTGCTTTAATATGGAATAGTACCAGTCTAGTGCCTCCTGCGTAGAGGGTCTTGGGAATGGATTGCTAGAAAAGTAAATAACCAGAAGACATTGTGTTTGAACCCTCATCCATGATCAAATACCTGCGTCACAGTTGATAGTTTTTATGGCAGTGGCTGAACAAAGTTCACTAATAAGAGAGCCAGTGTAGCAGAGACGGTCTGGGGATATGGGAGATCCAGGCTCTACTCCAGCCATGAAGCTCACCTGGTGACTGTGGAAAGGGCACAGTCTAACCCACCTCATAGGTTGTTGTGAGGATAAAATGGGAGAGGAAGAGAACCTTAGGGTGCATTGGGTTTCTTGCAAGAGTAAGAAAAGTGGGGTATAAATGTAATGATTGAGGAGTTTCTATAGTATTATTTAGGGGGACCAGCAGCACTTGACTAACAATTTGTAGGTCCAGTTAGCATGTTAATAAAAACATGCAGATTGCTGTCTGTTAACTGTTTACATGTCGAAACCTCTGATAATGGTTTTTAGCAATTCAGGTGTTTCTTTTGAGCGTTCTTGGTGTGTTCTCCTAACACTTGTGTTCAGCATCTGCTCTAGTTGTAAAATCCTTTATAAGTAAGTGTTGAGACTGCTGCTTGGTTTCTTCCCTTCCAGAACTTTTCCAGCATTGGCCATCATTTCTGTATTAGTATATTCATCTCTTTTCTGTCTATATCCAGTTCATGGTGAATTGCTTTAAATGCATTGACAGAAAATGCATATGCGTACAACATGGGTCTTCAAACTATGGCCCACAGGATGGATCCGGCAGCGAGTTCAAAACCATCTCCGAGCGAGCAAGCCGCTGCCTGCCTCCCCTGTGCATGTGCGCTCGCCACTGCTTTGCAGCGTGGGACGGAGGCAGTGCTTGTTCATCCAGAGATGGCTTTGCACTCTCTGGGAGATATCTGAGTGTGTGAGCTGCCGCAGCACACGCCAAACGCCACTTTGCACATATCCAGGGCCCCCCTCCTCACTGGCCCACGCGTGTAGCTGCCGCCTTTCAACTGGCCCCCTATTGAAAAAGTTAGAGGACTCCTGGTGTACAACTGCAGTAGCTGAGCTCCCTGTCAAAGCATGGTAGTCTCTGCTTTGCCTTCAAGAATATTGGGGTGGTGAGCATATCTGTCTGGCACTGGCACAGCACCATTGCTCCCTGCAAGCTAGGCTGTGGAATGAAGTCCAGTTAGTTACAACACAGTAGGTCTGTCTTTATAAATAGCAAGGTATAAATAGGAAAATGCTTTTTTGACATTGGATTTTTAGAAGTAAAAATAAATGTATTATACCAATTTTTAGCAGACTGAAACACTAGGTGGTGCTAATGCACTAGGAATCTTGAAGCTGCCGCATAGAACTTTAATTGGGATTAATTCAAACGAATACAAGTGTGTATGAATAAAAATTATCAATTTAAAAACTCTGATCTAGTATTGAGGATTTGGTAATACTTACTAAATGCTGTCTCAAGTCATTACATTAATGGTACTGTTATATTTCTATAACCTTGACTTCATTGGGGGGGGGAACTTGAATAAAATAGCTCAGAAGAGGAAAAATGTTAGCACACCTTAGTTTAAGAAGTAAAATGAATATTCAGGACTGAACTGGCTTTCCTGGCTGCAGAAAGTTAGCAGACTCTGGTTTGGGTGCATTACTGTATTTGTTTTATGTTTCCTCTTAGGTACTCCACAGCATATATGGGTATTCTCCACTAATCTCAGTCTTGCTATTTTCCAGGTCTGCTTAGCTTCAAAGGTTACATTTGCCTAATTTATTTATTTATTTATTTATTAAAACATTTCTATGCCGCCCCTACATTAGGCATCTTCAAGTCAGTGATAGGGGTTAGTCAAATAAATAAAAAAAAATCAAGGAAAATTGGAACATTAACAGTTTCAGTCAAATCTAAAATCAGTTGTAATTAAGTTCCCTCAGATGAGTAATCCTGACAAACACATGCCTCTTACACACAGAATAGTTTAGGTGTACTAAAACGAGTAAACAATTGTAATTATGTTCACTTCTTTAAAAGAAAATGTCCATGTAGCAAGTATCCATGACTTTAAATACCGTTAAAGTTTTGCTTATGATGTTAAAGAAACTTACTAAATTAGAACTCTATTAAACAAAGGTTGCAGAAGTTTTCCCTCAAATTGTCATCACTGATACTGTGAAAGCCAAGGAAAAGTAGAGTATAGGATTAAGTGGTTTCAAATAGTTGTTGGCTGGATCCCATTGGAGAACTTAGGTGGTTCTTGTTGTTGTTGTATTTATGCACCACTGCATAAAAATGGTGTTTTATAGTTATCTGTCTAAAATGAGACTATTTAATTTTAGCCTGCTCGAGATGCTTCTGCAAAGAAGACCCCAAAATCAAACCAGAATGGGAAAGATTCTAAGTTGGCTACACCCAAGTTGAAAGTGAGTAAACATAGGCCTGGTTCGTGCATAATTGTGAACCCACGTTTTATTTAACCAGTGATGATTTGTTGCATCCAGGGTTGTCTGCCACACAATTAACCTTTGCTCGCTCGCTCTGTATCCTAAATGTCTTGGTAGTGCTATAGCAATGGCATGTATGGTGGCATTTTTTTAAACAGCTTTTGAACATCTTGTCCTCACTGCTTGTATCATCTGGCAAAACAGCCCACATACAATGAGGGCCCTTAGCTTAAATGACCCATTTGTTCACAGCCCAGCAGCAGCTCTCTGGCTATTCATGGATATCAGTGCAGTCATGTTCATACATGACAACCCAGAATTTAGAAACCTACATGATTGGTTAGTGTTATGTGTAAACCAGGCCATTATTTTATCACACTGCTAATCATACTTTGTCTACAGATTTGTAAAGCAATTAGGAATGATTTCAGTACTATTCACTGTAGCTTCTAGAATGTAGCAGTGGCAATCTGTACTATAGTAAACATAGAATTCACATAAATGGTGATGCAAGCATATGTCTTCAAAAATGCTTTTGAAACTGCAGTTCTAATTATGTAAGCGAGTCAGTATCATGTTATGACTTTACATACTGCTTCTGTCTTCTGAATGCAATGTTTTATTGATAATCACAACTTGATTACATGCACTTCTTACCGTACCTTGTGCTGTAGAACATAGAACTGGTTGTAATTTATCAAAATCTGTTGCAGTCTTGCTGTAAAGCACGGGCAGAAGATGTAACAACAGAACTGTAAAAACATTAGTTTGTCATACTGTTGAGAAACTCCTATGATTTGTGTGTTTCAGACTCCAGAGTCCCATAAAGAGAAAAAACCACAGACTCCAAAAACACCAAAATCCTTCACTTTAGATGAGATCAAAGCAAAAATGCAAGCGTTTGTACAGAAGGTAAATTTACCAGACAACTCAGTAGATATGGCTAATTTAATAGAATCTTTAATAATAACCTTGTTTTTGACTGGGCTCATAGTGATGGGGAAGAGCAGGTCAATTTATGTTTAATTTTCTGTTAAATGCTGTACTGCTTTTGATATTGGTAGAGCAGAAATTGTTTCTATGGATTGCTTTGTGCATGTGCAGTAATCTGGCCACAAATGTTACATTTTTGGGAGTCAGGCTACTTAAAAATGTATTCCTCCAGATCCCTCTGTCCCTCCCTCTGAAAATGGCAGTATATGCAATATATATCAATCCTAAACATACTCCTCCAAGAACATGGTACTTTACCCACATAGTTGTATTATTAAATATATTTAAAGTGTTTAAGGTATACTAGTTGTGCAGCACAATGGTTTGGCTGCAGCCATTTTTTAAATGCTACTTGAAAGCATATTGTGTGTGTGCTTCTAAGAATATTGATTCTCTCCCTGCTGGGGAAAAATCCTCAGGAAATACCGCCCCCAACATCTTAGGCATCTTTTCCGCTTTAAGATAAAAAAGACTAATGCATATCTTCCCTTGTAATCTTAGCCTGCAATTTTCTGAAAAGCAGTTAGTATGTTTACCTTTTCAAACTTTTGAAAAGTTACCTAGAATATTCACATATGAAATAACTGTATCTTAAATTTGTTATAGGAACTTTCAGATAAAGCACAAGCTAAAAATATTTTAATTCACTGCGCTAACTTGGTTTCCCTCTTTCTTTTACATTATAGGGGTCTTCTCTTCCTAAGGCAGAATCCAAGTTTGCAAATTACATTAAGAATTGCTACAGGACAGAGGACCCAAAGGTAATAGAATGGTCTAGAATATTATCACCATTTATTTGTTACATTGTTATCCAGTTAGTCTTCCTCTTGCAAAGAACCAAAGGCAGCTTGCAAGGTTCTGTTTCTGTTTTATCCCTACTGCAGCAACACTGTGAGGTAGATTAGGCTGGGAATTAGTGTCTAGCCCAGTCATCCAATGGGATTCATGACCCAGAGTGAACTAGAACCCAGATTTGAGTATCAGTTCAGTGCTCTTAACCACTACACCACACTGGCTCTAGATCTGAATGAAAAGGCTAAATTTACTGTAAAACTGATGTATTTTCCACAATTATTTTCTCCACACTTTCAAGATTTCAATTACAAACAATGAGCTTGATCCAGACTTAGTCATCACTAAGTCATCTGTCCCTTTGATTACAGTGGGTTGACATTACACATGATTAAGTCTGTATCCAGCCCTGTGAATGATACTTAGAAGTAGATGCTGTTTCAGTGGTGGCTGTGGGAAAGGTAACACTTTTCTCCATTTAGATGGTCAGTGAACCCTTTCACTACATAACGATTGTTCAGCACCATTTTGACCAAGTGAAATGGTATTGTGGTTTTCTACTGCTGAATTTGGCTAGCCTATGCTTTAGTTTCCTTTTGGCAGGCTAGAGGCTTTCCTTTTCCAAAATCAACCAAATTACTGTGTGAGAGCATGCCAGAAGGTGGTGGTGGTGTTGGTATCAGGAAGCAACTTGCATTGGGTTAGACCTGTAAATCTTAAATTTCACTATCAAAATTCTTCAAACAAAGTTGTTACGCTTTTCTGCTTCCCCAAAACAGTTCAAAGCTGTTGGGGTGGGGGGAGAAATTGTGGCGTTCTTTAAGGAGAATGTTTGAAAGCAGCTCGTTCAGCTACTGAAGTGGATTTGGACATGAGGCAGGGTGGGCAGAGTTCAGATAACTATTTGCCAACTGATACACACCCTTTTGCTTTTCTTTGCCATGCTTTATAGAGTGTGAAAGGTCTTGAAAGGCAAAATTTATTGAGTAATTTTAATCCTTATATGCTGTGTGGTGTATTTGGTTAGCATATTTCAAAATTAGCACAGATTTTATGTATACTTGTCATGTTAACCATTCATCTAGATGAAAGAAACTTTCAAGTTGAGAATGTTATGCCCATAACTATCTTGTGTGGACATTATTTGCTTTTAACTGTGTCCCCATATGTGTATTTACTCAGAAGTACGATCCACTATTAGGTGGGTCTTGGTGTCTGGTGAGTATGTTCAGATTGCAATGTGATTGAACTGATCATAATTTGTACTCGAGAGCAAGATCTATACAGAACTAAACTTCCTTTTTGGTGTGTTTTAGGTTATTCAAGCACTCTGGCAGTGGAGACAGACTCTGTAAGCAAGAAGTTAAATGGCTCCTTTTTAAGTTACAGTCCTGTGTGTTTAACCATTAATATCTGGCTGTCTTTTTTATAAATGCTAAAGCTTTCCCTACAGAGTCTGATTAATGTCGTCCAGAATGTTTTGCCAAGAATGTGTTGTCCAAAATGCCTGTTCAATTTTTAAGACCAGGACTCCACCCTTTTCATTTCAAATATGTATGGAATGTTTTGATAATGCATCGTAGTGGTGGTCAAAAATGGAAATGGGGAGACTAAATGTAAATGTGAAAATAAAATTTAGTATTTTAAGTAGCTTTGCTGTTTTTTATGGTGTCACAGTTAACTTTTGCTCTATATAATTGTAGTCTACCAATGCAATCAGAGATCCTTAATCACATATGTTTGCTCAAGGGCACATGCTGTGGAATGTCTTGTATGCTAACCATTCTTTCACTTGAACTATTCATTCGGTAATACCCATGAATATCCCAACATTTTCAGTTCATCTTCTTGCTCCTTATGCTCACAATGGTACACACAATGAACAGATGAGAGCTTGTATCATCACACTTAATCCAGCCTACTTGTTTTCTGTTATACCCATTCATAGCACCCCTCTTCTGAAATTCAGCCTTTGTCTACCCTTGTAATCCATAGATGTCATCTGATAGGTGTACCTTTCTACCTTTTGATCCTCAATAGACAGCCTGCTGACCATAATTGTCATTTTTTAATAGGCTTTATCTGTTCAGTCCTTATCAGTCCTCGCTTAGTTTCAGGATGGATGTCACCCACACTTGTGTTTGAAAAGGGGTTCCCTACGTTAAACTTGGGGCAAAGCAAAGCACGTTCAGTGCTTGTAGATCTAATGACGCTTAGTGAAGTCTTAACCTTTTTATGCTATACACCTAAAGTATTTGTGGCTTGCTCAATATTTTTAAGATGCTGGACAGATCATTGTCTTTGAATCAGTACAATAAACAGCATGTAAAGACTGTGTATACTTGGGTGGTTTCACTGTGCTCAAGTACAAGCAACATGCCTGATAACTGTGCCTTTTAAAAAACATGCCTTTTTACAATGCAGTGGTCAGCATCAGAGCCAAGTGATGCGGTCATGCATTTCAGCTACTGCATATTCCTCTGAATAATCATTGTCACCCTTTAGGAAGTCCCTGCAGAGAATTGAATTGAATGCACATTTTAGCCATTGTCGGAAGGGATTGTACATACATTGCTTGGGGAAGTTGAGGAGTCTCACCTGGACAGTATGGGAGTGGAGAAGAAAACATGTTGGGTTATAGGATGGATGTTAGGTTTTTTGTGCATTACATCTTCTGTTGTCACTGCCTCCTAAACCTCTCTTCAGTCAGGCCTTCAATTTATTCCTGTTCTGGGCCTGCATTCCTATTTTATCTCTGAATTCAATTTTTTATTATACAAATGTTGCAGATGCATGTAACAGTGAGTTAGAAATCTTAAGACTGCATAAAAACAAAACTGAGTAAGCTGGTACATGCAGCCTCTGTTCCTCCTGTTAATGAAGCAGGTAATAAACTTTTCAGGGAAAGGTTACTGTGATGTCCAGAACAATCCAGGATTCATAAAGAACCAGGTATAAAGCTGACTTTAAGGGCAGTAAACCATAATCTCAGGTTTGAATTTATACTAAGCTGTTCCTGCTGAGTGTGTTTATCTCCATCTGAAGCAGGAACAAATAGAATGCGTGAGTGAGCATGCAGGTTGTTAATCTTGGGGTTTAATAAACTATTTGTACTGTCATGTGGAATTGCAGTGATATTTCCTACCTATAGGATTTGAGCGATTTTTTTCAGCACTCAATACTCTGCACCCTGATCAGTTTGTAAGATTGTATGTTAGGACTTGTTTTGGTTCACTTGGTCAGGCAAAGGAGGATAAGCTTATTTTGTTTACATTGCCTTTATACTGCATCATGAGCATGAACAAGATTCACACGGGTCACTCTTCCAAGGAGCTTATATGTGATACACAAGTTATTTTGAAGTATTTGTAATACATGATTTCTTTAGTATGTTAGAGATGCTTGCCCAGAAAATTGAACAGGCTTCTAACAAGCCTGTTTATCCAATATTGGTTAAAAGTATCTGGAAGAACTGGCTACCTCACATAAACTTTTCATCCTTATAGATTTGATCAAAAGGTAGAACTTCCTTTGCTGATCTCCATTATCTCATCTGCTAGTTTTTCTAATATAAAAGCGGCAAAGTCTAAAATAATGAATCAGCAGAGGCCCTAATATGGGTATGCAGGGGCAAATTAAAAAAAAAAACTGATGTAATTTGGTAAATCCCATAGGGTACCCTTAATAGGTATGGTTATTGTGCCCAGAGGTTTTTGGGTGAGCAGTCTCATGTAGTATACTGAAATGGGGAATTAAAAGGAAGGGGATGCCTGTTAAATGTAGAATCCAGCTGTGCCATTTCTCAAGGGACCTATGGAGTTCTGTTAAATTGCAGTTAGAGTGGAATATGTAACAGGATATGTATTTAAAAGTAATGTTCAAGGGTTGCGTGGGGGAAATGGTAACAGTTACAGCTGATTGAGGAGAGTCAATTTCAGTGTTGTTTGAACATGTGGGATCTGATTAAAACTTAGATGATCCATAATCTAGAGCAACTTTGAGCCCATCCATATGGAAAGTGCCAACTTGATGAGCTAAGGCCTCTTTCGTTCACATTCATAGCCTAGTGCATCTTGCTTTGGAAGGAAATTCAGCCTTTCAGTGCCGATCTGAGGGCACAAGGGAAGCTTGCGATACCACTGTTGCACTCCCATTATTTTAGTTGCACCAGCAGGAACTACGGTTAGCAAAACAGGACTCTAGTGCGCACTGAAGCAACCCAGGAAACAAATGGAAGCATCAAAGTGTTGGTTTCAAGAGTGAGCAGGTCAATACAGCTCTCTTCTGCAGCCTCCCTTGCCTGCTCTGGAAGAGAACGATTTTGTTTTTAAAATCTGAAATAAATTTTGTTTGCTTCAGAATCTGTTGCACTTTGCCAGATGATCCATAATCTGGAAGCACTTGGCATTTTCACAAAGCAAGCATTTTCTCTCTTCTGACCTTGCTCCTGCATAACTCAGTGCCAGCCAGTCTTTCTTGAAAACAGTGCGCACAGCTCCTTCCCCCTCTCCCTATCTTAAGTCTCTCCCACTTTATCACATTTCTTAAGCATCATAACTTGCTTTTATACGAAGGTGCATTTTGATTATAATGACAAAGAGAGCATTCTTGTAAAACCATGAGTAAACCTGTAGCAGAAACAAGTGGGAGCTGGAGCAAAGCATTGCAGTGTGGAATGCTTCTGTTCCATTTGCCAGGCAGGCCGGCCTTCCAGGATACCCCATTATTTCCCCCTTCCCTCCCCTTCCTCCAGATACTCTCCATACTGTGAGCAGAGAAGAATGTTCAGTTCTGAGCTGAGTTTGGGCAGTTTTTTCTTTCAAATGTTTAACCTATAAGCCTTGGGGTCCCAAGGCAACTGAGTTTTGGTTGCAGTCTTGGCACTCATTAGCTTAGATTATTATGAAGAGTCAAAATAAATTCTTTACTCAGATATTCACATTATATAAATGTATGTTGTTATCCCGGTTTTACCTAAAGGAGCTCAGCCTTTTATTTCTGCCCATCTTATCCTCCCTACTTCCCTGTGAAGTTGAGTTGTGGGATAGTCCAAGGCCACTCAATGAATGTCATGGGTGAGTGAGAATTTGAAGCAAAGTCTGTCTGGTGCTAGCACAAGATTAACCAAGGTACCATGCTGGCTCACAACCATGAAAACTCTTCAAAGATCCTGCCAAAAGTCAGCCTGTTCCTTGCTGAGTGTTGACAGTTGTCATGTTTTCTGTCTAGAGTTTATAGAGGGTAAACATAATTGCCAATAGAGTCCAAACGTTAATGAAATATCAGCTGCTGCTACCTTATTCCCCTGTTTAGTAATAGACAGTAGGCAGCAAATCGTTTAATATACCCAGTAAAAATACACAGGCAATGGGCAAACAAAGCTGAGAATCCAGTAAATGGACACAGTACACAGAAGAAATGACGTTTTAATGGAAAACATTAAACTGACAAGATTGGTGAACTGTTGGAAGTGTGCTTGTGACTCCACCTACCCGACAGTGGGGTCTGACTTGAGTTGAGCATATACTTCCACTCTTATTAGGGTGAATGAAGTATTTCCAGGTGTTCAGTGCAGTTTTGATGGAAGGATGGCCTCTCAAACAACTGTGCGCAGTTGGAGAAGTGGGCATTCATTTCTGTACCCCAAAGGAGCCATTAAAATGCCCTCCTTTTACCCGGCTCAAAACTGAAATGTTGGAAATGCTGTGTACTGCTTTAGTTTGCATTATATAGACTCCAGAGGTTGCACCCTGCTCTATCCTATGCGCTGCATCAATGGCAAGAAGATAATCATAACATACCCCTAGCACCAATTTCCCCCCACATTACTTGAGGCTCCTGAAAACTTGAGCTTGTTTGGTTTCAACAGGATAGGACCTAACTTGGTGGCATGTATTCCAGCTATCCACTGGACCTCCCACAAGTGTTAAATGATTCCTGCAAGCAATGGAAGGTTTTATGGTGAAAATATTTGGAGTGCTCCATGTTTAGTTTTGGATTGTGAATGTACTTTCTCCCCACTGAAATACTATTGGGTTCTTCAGAAAAGTCTTAAGAAAATACAGAAAGAGTGGGGGAGGGAATCAGGACAGAGTTTTAAAAGGATGGATGTGACCTCATTACTAAATGGAAAGCTCCCTTTTCCCCATTAATTTAGTTATTCAGTAGAAGCTGACCGCAATCTCATCAATCTGTTGGTGAAACATGCCACTTAGTAAATTAATACTGTCTGAAAAATAATTCTAAGTCCACAGGAGCATGAGCTTAATTTAAAACCCAACCTTTTCAATGTCAAGTTACAACATGGGAAGGAGCAGAACATTCAAAGCTGGCTTCACTCGACAAATTGCATGCATCACAACTTGTATGATATTTGTGTAGAAGTTGGCTTCAGATGAAGTGACTGTTAATTGCTTTGCTTCTGTAGCCTTCAGTTTACAAGATCTGAGCATGGCTGTCAAGGATAGGACCTTGTGGAGGGCTTTTGTTCATAGGGTCATTATAAATTGGAGACAATTTGACAGCATGTAACAACAACATAGATAGGCCAGTAGAAAATGCTGAATCTTGGGAAAAGCAGGAAAAATGTACCAATTCAACTGTAGGTCTAACATTTGAAAATAGTCCACTGACCCACATCAGAGAACATCAAACTGTGCAAGAAAGATGGGAGGTATTTAAAAGAATATATGGGCATTCTAATTTCATAGTAAACCATATCTTTTGTAAAAATTATATGTCATAAGACTGAAAAAGGCACAGGAAATTCTCTCACATAGATGCCATGGTAGAAGTTGTTGATCCTTTTGAGAGGAATTGGAGAAGAACTGAAGGCGAATCACACAGTAACCATTTTGCTATGCAGTCTTCCCATTTCTGATACCTTGTTGATGAATGTCCTGGAAACCAGACAAAAAAACCAGTTGACTTTGGAATATGTAAAGTAATCACAGGAAGGAAAACAAAGCAATTAAAGTGATCCAGGATTCAAAAGCAGTCCTACAAAGAAATGAAAGTTTTTATCACAAGGAAGAGGGGAGCATTTGTTTGAGATGTAGGGGTCATCTCAAGAAAGAGTGTGAACGGTGAAAGTTGATGTCAGGAAAGATGCGAGAAGGAAAAGACCAGCACAGTCATCTCAGGAGGATTTCTGGAATGCAACAGAGGGACGGAACCTAACAGTGGTGCGTTGGTGGTGGTTAGAACTAGTCACAGGGACAAGGATGATTTCTTGTGAGATCTGGATGCCAGTTACCAAGGTAAAGTTTTATTTGCTTGTGGTAAGAAATTGAATGTAAGGGGAAATATAAAAAGTGTCCAACGTAGGGTGCCAATGAAGATTTTGTTTGTTAGTTTCAGTCTTAAAACCCTCATTATTATCTGTAAAATGTTTGGCCAAGAAGTGACTGTACAATTCTGTAGACGAAAATGCACAAATCAGGAAAGAGAAGTCATAAACATAGGAATGGCAGGTGAACCCCTAGACCAGCACGACTGCCAAAATAAGAACACAAATCTGATGAGGCAAGCTGTACAAGATACGGTTCTGTGGCACTGGTGGTCAGGTTACAGCAGCCAGAGGCAATTAAAGATAGGGTGAATAAGTGTTGGACTTAGTGGTGTCCTCGTGGGCACAATGGTGCAGCGTTTCTGTTGCATTAAGGCTAAGGAGACACCATTTCCAAAAGGGAGCCAGACAAGCGTGGAATTCATGCTTGAACTGATTCATCCAGGAATCCACACCAATGATTCCTGTGTGGACCAATGAAAACGTCCACCTCAGATACCATACAAGTTTCATTGATGACTTCTTGAGATGCACAACTACGTATCTCATGAAGTGCAAAGGTGAAACACTGCAGAAACTGAAAGGATGTGTGGCAGTGGCCAGCAACAAGTGTCAGTACAGATCTATAAACAGCCAAAAGGACACTGGGGACACTACAAAAGTGAAAAGGCACAGGCTAATCTGAAGCAGCAGGGAACACCACAATGCCGTACAATGCAGAGCAGACTGGAGAATCACTTCCTCGGGATGTACACTCATGGAAGCCAAACTTTCTACAGAAACTGGAGAGAAGCAGTCATGACATTCACTGATCTGCAAAGTGGACTGCTGTCAAAAGCCATGGAGACAACATCATACAAAGTGTGGCAGAGTGTGAAACCTGAGATGCACTACCTGCAAGTTTTGTGGGGCAAAGCTTATGCATGCATTCTAGGCAAGGAAAATTCAAAGCTGTAGAAGCTGTTCTGCTGGCTAAGGCCACAGGACTCTTCTGAAGAAGGATCAGGAAATCAGCAAAGCATTTGAGGAGGCCCCTGCAGAGAGCGTCTTGAAACCTGTCAACACAGAAGTTGCCTTGCCAAAAGCTTCGCCTTCAGAAAGGGCAGTGGTGAAGCCTAGGGAAGGTGTAATGAAACTCCCGAATTCATTCCAGAGAATGAAGAGAAGCCCAGAGTGTAGGCAAAGGCAGAAACAGGCAACTTTGCCCTGAATGATGGAAGAAAAGCTGAAAAACAGCATCAGAGATCAAGCCAAGGGACAAAAAGCTTACCTGCAGAGAAACTCTCCTACAATGTAGTTATAGTGTGTGAAATATGAGAGCTCTCTAGCTGGGAGGGGATTGCCAAGCCCATACTCCGAGATCATTGCCACAAACTACTGGAGAAAATGAACCTGAGAATGAGCACCAGCTTTCCTTGATAAGCAAGGTTGGAGTATGTTACCAGACAATGTCAATAATGCAGGAAGGATTTTTAGTTTGATTGTCCATTAAAGGTTAAGTCAGACCTGTATAGTCTGGTTAAAAGGTAAAGGAAAAAGAAATCAAATTTCTCAGTATAATCAGAGGAAAAGGTTCAGTGGAGGAAGCCACTGGATTGGATCAGGGCTGCACATTCTGGAATTGGAATTCTTATTCTCTTTGTCTCTGGGAGAGGGGAGGGGGGGGAGAGGGAGAGGGATGATTGATTTAGGCCAGGTGGTTGTTTCAACTGGTGTTTGCTCAGTTTAGCAAGGGATTCACCTCTTGTTTCTCTCCCCTCAGAATATAGAAGCATTTAAGAAACTGAACTTACAAATTCTGTAACCATCATGCTTATAACACCTAAGAAACCATATGTTACTGTTGTTTGCTTTAAAAAGCATCTACTTGGAAACAATCTCTGTGTGTGTGTTGGATGAACCCTGCTGCTGACCCCACCTTTTTGCTTTTCAAGGAACTCAAGAAGGCTAACATAATCTTCCTCCTCCTCTCAGTGTTATCCTCAGGACAAGAACCCTGTGAGGTAGGTTGGGCTGAGAGTACATGCCTGGCCCAAGACACCCTGGGAGCTCCATGGCTGAGCAGGAACCAGAACCAGATCTCCTGAGTCCCAGCCCTGCACTCTTAACCGCTACACCATCCTGATATTGGGCTCTGCCGTCGGGCAGAGGCAGTGTTGGAAGTTCTAAGCCATTCCAGGACACAATGTCAAACTGAAATTTAAATCAGAGTTGATGGACATTTAGTGCTGACAGTTTGGATTCAGGAACCAGATTCCTCCAATCTCCTCTAGCATGTGCTGAACCAGAGGAAGAAGCATGTGAACAGGGCTATTTGCAAGGTGCTAAACTAATAGTTCAGTGTATGTTTGAACTAGGCCTATGTTTGGGATTAGTTTGTCAAAAAGGGAGTGTACATCACTGTTTCTACAGTAGCTTATATAAGTAATCTTTACTAATTCGACACTAGTATAAAAAAGAGTGATGTGGGTGGCGCACTGGGTTAAACCACTGGGCTGTTGATTAGAAGGTTGGCAGTCTGCACAATGGGTGATTGCCCACTGCTTTGTCCCAGCTTTTGCCTACTTAGCAATTAGAAAGCATGCAAATGTGAGTAGATAAATAGATACCACTTTGGTGGGAAAGGTAATGGTGTTCCATGTGCCTCGGCATTTAGTCATGCTGGCCACATGACCGTGGAAGCATCTTCAGACCACGCTGGCTCTTTGGCTTGCAAATGGAGATGAATACCAGCTAGCACATGTGTGCAGGGGAACCTTTACAAAAAGAGAGGGATGTTATCCTGACATATGAAAGTGTACAGTTTCCTTTGAAGAGACTCACATTTAATATTTATCTTTGAGAGCTGTAGAAGTCACTGTATTTCTATCTTGTTTCTTAAATCGGTGGCCACATTTGGTCGGTCAGTCTGTCCATCTCTCCTAAAATCAACCATACATTGTCCCTGTCAGAAATTCTTGACTGATTTTTAGGTAGTCTATTACTTTCATCCTGTTTTCTTAAAGTAGCAAAAAGCAGGAGCCCCCAGGAGGCTGCAACTATGAGTTGCAGTGGAGGGGGTTCCAACTTTTGGGGGCACATGGGGAGCTTGAGAAACTGCTGCAGGCAACACCGCAAAAGGCTTAATTAGTGGATTGCCAGGTTGGCATTAACTCAGTGGATCAATGGATCTTAGGCTGCATCTTATTCAGCAAAAACTTTTGGTCTGTATCTACTGATCACTGCGTTGTTTCTTTAATAAAGTGTTACCTGATTTGGCTAATTGCTGATGGTGCAATGCAGCTAATGCTTATTTTAAACATATGTCTTGGCAATGTCCAGTACTTGCTTCTTTTCAGAAGGAGGTCATTACTTAGATATATTTTGCTTGGATAAGTCTTCAATACTCACTGATGTAGATACTGTTTTAATTTCTTATCTGTATCATAAAAAAACAAATGGAAGAGAATTCTTATGCCCCTTTGACTGCTAAAAGACAGCTTGGATGGATAAACACATATAATGCAATAGACCAGGGACTTTAGAATGTTTAATGTTTAATATAAATGGGCACTATACAGATGCCAACTTCAAATGGATACTTTTTTTGATCTTTGTTTCCCTTTGTTTGAAGCCCATGTGTAATTGCTTGAAAGTTATTTTCATGTCTTACAAATTGATGTAAGTACATTTAAAAAATGGAAACATTGTGTGTGTGTGTATGCATGCATTATACATTATATATACATATATACACACACATTACACACACACATATGGGACCCACTCACAAACACCACCTCCAGCTTCCTGCTGCTTTTTTTCTTGTTGTGTCTGCCCTGCTGCAGCTTTCTTTTATGCTAGTCTTTGCTCTTGTCTTCTTGGTTTAGATAGCTGCATGCTTTGGTTTTTCAAAAGCTGCCATGTGCATTGTGTTGCAGTGGTAAAGCACCATACACATTTTTTAAATAGTATACATACAAACTATCTGTCAGCCCAACACACTGAATTGCTCATGCATAGCTGAAAAGACCAAGTCCAAAGCAGGTTTTAGGGCATGGTTTATATCTTCAGGCTTTTAAACGGAATTTCTTCAAATCAGTACTCTAAAGTGCTGCATGTTAAAATTACATGCATTCAAATTTAAAATTGGCAGCATTCATTCATTCATTCATTCATTCATTCATTCATTCATTCATTCATTGAATTTCATTTCTAAAATGTATATCCTGCCCTGTCTTGCCCACTCAGTGTTATCAGGGCAATGCACAAAAGAGCTTTTAAAAGATAAAAATGCAGAACAAAGCAAACAGTAAAACTTATAACTAAACTTATAACTAAACATTGCACTCAACTAAGCCTCCACAGCAGCTTAATTAGAAATACTGAAAATGCTACTGAAAATGAAAAGGTTTCCACAGGGTAGCCCATTGATGGTTAGGCTGCCAGTGTCATGAAAGAAGGTGGTGACTTTGCTGGGTATAGGAGTGTAGCCTCAAACAGTCATCTCAATGACTGAGTGGGACTTACTTCTGAGCAGACATGTCTGCAGCTGCTCCTGGATGAGATGGCACACCTTTGAACAGAGGTCATCCTAGCAGACATACGCCACAGAGACTCACGGGCTCCCGAAGGAATGCCTTTCCTCATATCTATGTCCCTGAGTTTTGAAATCAGGGTATGAGGATTATTTGCAGCTGTCACCATAGTCAGAAGTTAGGCTAGTTACTCCCAGGAGCAGCTCGCTCTCTCTCATTATACTTATATTCTACCTTTCTCCATGTGAAATGCAAGGTGGCTACATGCGGTTCGCAGCTTGTCTGGCCCCAGTCCTGCTTAGCTTCAGCAGGGTGTGTGCTTTATATGCCACTGGCAACAGCCCCTTGAATTTCCTTTCCTTGGGACCTGTCATATTTTGATCCTGCTCATTTCAGAAAGAGTTAAAAAATGGAAAAAAATAGACAAGTCTTTAGACTACAACCCTCTGGAATTCACTGCTCATTATTTACTCTTTGGTACAATTGTAATGTTTACCCATTTTGTTTTATGGGGCTTAAAGAACAAACATATTATAATAATTTTATACTGCTATGAGCCTGTTAGAAAAGTGGGCTTATTTTTTTAAAGAAGAAAATTAAATTATCTCTATATATGAGCATATGTTCAAAATTGTGGACTTGATACTACAAAGAGCAATCAGTTGCTTGTAGTGCTGAATGATGCCAGGTGCAGGATGGGTGGAAGGCGTACGAGCCTTTTCTGGTGTTTCTCATTCACATTCCTAAGTTCTGATGTGATGTGGCATCCAGTGGGTGTGAAGGTTTCCACTCAAGCATGCTATTAATTCCTTGGGCCCATTGAATACATTGCATACTCTGTGAACTGTCTGGTTGTTCAAGTGATGCTCCGGATCACTGGAGCAGAGCAAGTGAATTGCCTTTCACTAGCAGGGGGAATCCTTAACAGATCTGATTTTGGCAATGACTGGTAACTTGAATATACCTATATTTTATCTATTCTGTACCCAATGTTTTACTGTCTCGATTGTATGTTGCCCTAATGAGTTTACTACAAGGGAAAGGGGCAGGACTAGAAATCTTTTAAACAGATAAATAAATCGGCTCCCAAATGTTTTTGATCACCATTCCTATCAGCCCCAGCCAGCTTGGGGACAGTTGAAATAGATGAACAATGCTCATGTACTTATGCCAAGTCTCTGGAAACACATCTGTGTTCTGATCCGGGAGGTGCTTGGGTGCCTGAGCAGGACAACCAGTGGCTCTTGTTAATTCAAAATCAAATGGGGAGATACTCTCCATAACCTGAATCAAGAGGTCTGGGACCTTGTTGGAGCAACTGCAGAGGAATGCATGAACTGCTACTCCAGGGTGTTGAGGCTCTTTCTGCCAGAGGGCTGAATTCCATTTTGGAGATGCTCCGGGGACCAGCACAACTTTTCTAATGTTTTATTGTTTAAGGGTAGAATGTAGGTGCAGCAAAGTAGGTGGCACAGAATAGGGGAAACTTGAGATGGGCAAGGCTGGAGAGGGAGCAAATAAGCACAGGCAGTAGATCACAGCAAATGGAAAGGAAAAGAAGTAAGTGGGCAGGCAGGCAGGCGGGGTCTCTGAAGCTGGGATAACGAAGGGACGGTTATACAAATTCCATATTTGTTATCCCAAATTTTTTTGTATAGGACTTAGAGCTGTGTACAAGATGGAAAGATGGAAAGAAGACCAACCGCATTCCCCTGCCAGTCATGGTGAACAAACTACAGAATCCGTTCAAAAACAAGTCCATGGTTGTTTTCAAGGATGGTGGTGAATGAGGCATGGCTCGTTAGTGCACCTGGGTTGAGATGAAGCAATAACCACATTTCAGCAGCAACCCAACACTGTCAGCTCATGCGCTCCCCATACTCAGCCCTTGAGGGTATAGTGCTGTCTGAACCTAGCTGCAACATGGCTTGGGTAGAGAGGAACAGGAGAAAAAAAAGTGAAGGCAAAGCGAAAGAAAATATCTCTTGCTTGACTGGTCATAGGGCTCTGGGGCATTTCACAGATGTTTTCTACACAGAGAAAAGCGATTATCAGAGCAGGTAAGTCTGATAATATTATTTAATCTTCTGGGGATCCATCTACCCCTTTGTGTTAGAGATGCTGCTTCATCTATTCTTTGTAGCCCTAAATAAGCCAAAGGTCTCTGTGGTGTCTCCTGGGGCAATAGATTCATAATGAACATACCATAGTTGGTATGCTCCTAGAATGTACACCCTGTTTTATTGGAATGACACTCTCCTTGGTTCCTTGCAGATTTTTTTTCTTCCTAAGGAACAGTGAGCCTTCTTCAGGTCTGTAGGAGACCACAAAGGACCAGCTCTCCTCCCATGGATGTCAGCCCAGGTTTCTGCATTGATGTCAATGGATTCAGACTGACGTCAATGGATTTTGGCTAGTCTCTTTGCCAAGTCTGGTTAGTGTTATGCTCATTCATTACAATGCCAGCTATGCAGGGCGAGACAGAGATAATCAAATCTTACTTTTCAATGTCTGAAGCAAGTTTAATTAATTCCTTTTATTTCGCATTTCCCCAGTGGCTTTGCTTAGCTGGCACTGTGCACTGGGTAGACTCTTCCTTTTTGCGGGCTGTTGTTGGGGGTTCGAATTTTTTCCTAATGCAGTGCAGAACCCTGGGGGATGTGACAAGTGTTTGGATAAATGGGGAATGTTGCATGGCATCCCCATGGAGGGCACACACTGATTTTGAAAACAAGGTACTTAAGGTACAGGTGAACTGGCAGCAAAACTTGATAGGGAGAATATCCATTCTGTATATAAAATAGCTCCAACAATAACAGTAACCTCATATCCTTTTCCTTAAAAATCTCACCATGAACTCAGGTAATAGATTTTGTATTCTCCTGCCTTGCCCCACACAGACTGAAAATGTTATACGGTGTGATCCTTCAGCAGAAATCTAGAGCAAAAAGAGCCATCTGGTACTGCAGAGATTAGAGTGTGACAGTATGAGGATACGGAGTCAAATGATTAGCAGGTTGCCATATATCAGGCCAGATTGTTTGTTCAACTCTTCCATTCTTGTCCACACTGACTGGCAGCAGCTTCCCAGGGTCCTGAGCACAGCCTGTTCTCTGGCCTGCTACTTGATCTTTTTAAACTAGAGATGACAGAGTGAATCTGAGACCTTCTGTGTGCACAGTGTGGGTCTACCACTAAATTGTGATTCCACACTAGCCTATCTCAGGCTACCTGGTGATATAAATGGAGAAGCCAGGGACGGGGCCTAAGACCTTCGACATGCAACGCGTATGCTTTACCACTGAAATATGGCTTCTTGCTGGTTCAGCTCCAAGGGCATCTTCCAGCCAATGTGCCATGGAGGACTCTGATGAGGCCTCCAACTTCTTCCTCAGGTTTTCCCCACACCCATCAAGGAGCAGTTATTACTACCACTCTACACGACTCTGGTGTGCCCGCAATTGGAGTATTGTGTTCAGTTTTGGGCCCCTCATTACAGAAAGGATATAGCCAGGTTGGAGTCAATGCAGCGTAGGGCCACAAGGTTGGTGGCCGGTTTGCAGGGGATGCCATATGGGCAAGACTGAGGGAACTGGGTCTCTTCAGCCTGGAGAAGAGGAGACACAGAGGGGATATGTTGGCGACATGCAGGTATGTAAGAGGATGTCACATGGAGATGGGTAAAGGCCTGTTCTCCCCTGCAGAGGAAGGCAGGACGCGCTCCAACGGAGCAAAGCTCAGGGAGCCAAGGTTCCCTTTGGATGCCAGGAAGCACTTCCTGACAGTCAGGACCCCGAGGGTGTGGAATGGGTTTCCCCGGGAGGTCGTTGAGGCCCCATCAGTGCAGGTGTTCAAGGATAGGCTGGACGTCCACATGGTGGGCATTTCGTGAGCGGAGCCGGCTGGTGCCGGGGGTCAGACTAGATGGCCCGGGAGGCCCCTTCTGACTCGCTCTGTTTCTATGTTTCTATGCCTGTTGAGCACTGACAAAAGGCAGTCCTCAACAGGAAAAAGCTCTTATCATTTAGCAGATGATCAGAGATAAGAGCTTTTTGCTTCCTGGGAGAGGGTAGGAAGTGTGGAGAGGACACTGCTGAATGATTTGGTCCTGCTTACTTCCTAGGCATGTCCTGCTTGGTGTGTAGAAGCTTGCCCTGTAAACTTGTGAGTCAACATGCATCCTTTATTTACGTCTAAGAAGATGTAAAGAGAATTGGTATTTGTGGTATTTTTTCCAAGGGCTGCTGAGTGATGTAGTCCTGTATATGACTGGCACTCTGATGGTGACCCAGTTCCAGCCTGCCTTGTCAATTGCATGAAGTGGTGTCTTAAACTGGTGAATATGTAAGCAAATGCCTACAAGACTAATTTTAATTGAATAAATCTTCATTTAGCTGTTTTATTGGTCTTGGGATTTTACTATGAGTTGTTTTTAACTGTTTTAAATTGTTTAAAATGTTTTATGCATTCATTCCTTTTGTAAGACACCATGCTTTCTCTGAGAAAGGCTAAGAAATAATAATAATAATAACAACAACAACAACAACAACAACAACATTTCTATGCCGCCCCTTGCCGAAGCCTCGGGGCGGCTTACAACACAATAAAATACATTGAAATACAATAGCACATAATAAATTACCATTAAATACAAAAATACAAAAAATACATTGAGTTACAAACATAATAATATAAAATTAAAAAAATTAATAATAGTAGCAAGACTGCAAAAAGGGCTATAAGGTAGGGACCAATTACTTCCAAGAGAAAGAGACAGGTAGGGCCAGCCCCGGGGACTCCTGGTAAAGTCTCATCTGCTGGGTTCTCCCCACCACCTGCAGGTTTTCTCTGACATCACCAGGCTCCCACCTGGTGCGGGTGGTAGGGGTGCAGCAGTGCTACAACCTGCAACAGGTCGTTGCGATTTGTCTGCCACTTGAAATGACTGCAATGCCCGTAGCTCCAGGGGGTTGCAGGAACTGCTTGTCGGTGCAGCTGGGTTTAGCCTGCATGATAACCCACAGTTCAACAACAACCCACACTCAAGATTTCAGTGTAAATTATTGAGTTTTCTGAACTGAGTCACTGAGTCAGACTATTAGTCCTTACTACACCAGTTTTCTTCACATCAGACTTGGGGCTCATATTTATGTATTCATTCATTTATTTAAGGTTTTTGCATGCTGTTCCAATTACTAAAAAGTCTCATTATTAGTCCAAATAACATTAGTTATTGTATATTTGCATGACAATAGGGTGGCCACTGTGACCCATGTTACATGCAGCAGTGCAGTGCAGGAAAGGGCAACCTTTGGTCCTCCAGTTGTTTTGGAGCTCAGTTTCCACCGGCCCCAGCCACCATAGCCAATGACCAGAGAAGATGGGAGTTGTTCAAAATATCTGGAGGGTCATTCATTCCCTACCCCTTTGGTAATGGGCTCTAGACCCCCAGTGGAAGACTAGCTTTCCCCAACTGGATGCCCTCCAGTTGCTTTTCCCCAACTGCTATCATTCCCAGATAGCAGAGAATGCTGGGAGTGTACTGCAAAATATCTGGAAGATGCTGGGTGGTCCACAGGATTTTCAGGATATTAGTTTGCAAAGTTGATCTTTTTAGAAAAACTGTCTACTCTCTTTTTGATTCTTCTTTTTGTTTCTTGCTGACTTTCCATTATTTTACATTCACCTGTGATGCACCAGAAGCTTTCTTTTAAAAATACAAAGTAATTTACAAGCAGACCCTGAAATGGGTCCTTCTTGGTTACTCCATTCTTGCAGGAATCAACAAGGTAACTGGCTTTTTTCCACATTTTGAATTCTGAGCTGGTAATAAAAACACTCCGTAAAGGTTTGCCTTCTGCGCACATTCCCTCAGCCCAGCTCTCAGACAAGAGCCACTTGGTTCCACGTAAGGCCCAGCCTTTCTCAGGTAACACAAGGCCTTTGCTCTGAAGCACTATTAGCATCTGTCCACTAGATGGCAAGCGAAGTGTTTCAAAACTCTGTCAGACAGGCATCCAGTGGAAAACAGCTGGGATGTGGGAAAATGCCTTTGACTTTTTAAAAATTTTGCTCTTAAAAAAAAAGGGAGAAGAAAAGCTGCTTGAGCACAGATGTAAATAATATCACAATGTGGAAGAAGCAGCTATTAATTATGACAAAGAATAGTTCGCAAAAGCACCTTATGAATTTTACTCATTTATTTATGCACTCAAGCACTTCTTTGCTGCTTTTCCTACAGATGTTCAAAGTATCGACAAAATGTGTAAAAACAACAACTTCATAAAACAGTTAATACTGATTAAGGTAAACAAAAACCCTTCTGAATTAAAATTGAATTAAAATTCAACTAGAGAGAAGTCATAAAAGACAGGTGTAAAGGGGTGGTCTGTTTGTCTGTCTGTATTTCCTGTTTTAAGAGATCATTCCACAGCCATGGGGCTACAATGATAAAGACCCTGCTTGTTGAGGCCAATGCTAGTAGCAAACATGCTGATGGTTTGATGAACAGAGCCAGTAGGGCAGCTGAAACACACTTTAAAACACATCCATGTTTTTGGCTCCCCACTATTAGATATCTAGGGCTTAATTCTGGCTTGGGCATCTCTGCAGGCTGTTTTGTAGGTAAATCATGCCTCATAAGGCTGCTTTTTTAGCTGTGCAGGTCAGCAATAGGCTAGTAGTGAGTCCAGAGGCATAGAGATGACACCTGCCAATGTTCAGTTATGACATCTTTGGATAACTTTCAGGTAGCTGTTGAATAAATACATGTTCTACAGGGTCAAACTGATGGGCCACTTCCAAAGCCAGAATTCAGGAAGCCTGTTCTCCTTGGCTGATGACTGCAAAGGGGGAATTGAAGCATCAAGGTACCTTTCTGCCTTCTGAAGCAAAGGGGGGAGAATGCATACTGCCTTGCCTCCCAGAGGGAAATGTGTGCCGATTTCCTGCAGTGACTCACCCTTCCATAGGTCTGTAAGCAGCACTTCAAAGTGCAAGGGGACTCACATGATTAAATGATCCTTCACTGATCTATTTCAGATCTATTTCCTACACTGATCCTACACTGATCTATCAATCCAACCCATGGAAAGTAGCATGTCAGGGCTGAGACTGAACAGAACTCTTTTCTCTGACATGCTAGTTTTCTATCTGCAAGGAACATTTTTATATGCAGGGTCATTTAATCATATAAGCTCTTCACCTACATGTCTGCACTGGCGCCGGTTGACAAACTCAGTGAGACACAGGACCACATCTATTCTAGGTTTTGTTCGAGCAGAACCTTCTTCACCCACAGTGATGGCTTTCCTCACCTGCGTTCAGGTTCCCTTCTTGCATTGCGAATGGTTCCTTTTGTCCTGTCTTGTCCTCAGGTCTTCATTCCTGGGAAAATTTAGCCATAGGGATGCCATTTTTGACCCACACCATGTGCAATATTTTGTACCCAGGACAATGGAATTCATGCTCTGGATGTGACACTGAGATTTCTGTGTCGTCATTGCATGGGGGACGTGGCTTGAATGTTCTTAGTGACAAGTGGCCCAACTTGCCATTAGTCAGCCTTTCATTCTGCTTTATAAATAGTGCTAAACAGCAACAGGATTATTCCTTGACAGTATGCCACATGCAGCATTTCGTGTTCTCATTCTTTTAATCTCTTCTATGCTTTGATTTTTAAGATCCACCATTAGAGATTGCACACTCCTTTGCAGGAACGTACATATAAACCCAATTTGCCTCCTCCCCACAAAGTGTGGGGTAATTAACCTGACTGTGGGTTCTTTCATAATGAACCTGTAATATCTAGATTGGGGCACCACATAACAATGGGGGGGGGGGTCAAAAGTAAAAAAAAGTTGTGGAATGTGCTTGACAAGCACTATGTCAAATTTTGGGTTAACCCAAGATTTGCCTAGTTATGTGTGAACAGCAGTTATTCGTCAGAAAACAGCAGCCCAGCTGTTCCCTTACCACAGGTCAGCTGTGTCCCCTACCCTTGTCAGCTATTTGCTAATGGATCTTATACCCAAAACGTTATTTGGGCATGGATGGCTATGTTAACACTGCAGCACACTTTCTGTAATTATGCAGAAAGACTCCAAATATGCAGATATTGTCTTGTATACTGACACTGTGTTCTGAGCACCCACTTCCAGTCAGAGACCAGGCCCCACCTTTCCACCGCTGGCCCTTGTCGGTGCTCCTATATTACCCTTGCATGGAATCAGGAATTTCTATTATTTTCTTCAGCACAGATGTACAATTTCTTCACATGCAGTGCAAGACCACTTGCCTTGCTTTTGCACACCCCTGTATTTTCATGGGAGATTGTTATCAAATAGGGCATTTCCCATGTGCAAAGCTTGAATGGTTTTCACCTGCATCTGTCTGGAACATGTGAAACTTGCATTGTTCTGTATGGACCTTTGATTAACAAGAAATGGCCTACCTTTTGACTCTAATCCTGCAAAATAACAGCATTCACTTGTGGCATCCAAAGTTTGTGAGAAGCCAAACCATATTTTTAAGTGTCAGTGTGTGAAGACACTTAAACATCTCCGTCTCTCTCATACATGGTATAGAGAGAACAGGTTTGGGAAAACACCCAGCAGCACAGCCAACAAGACCATGGATGGATGGGAACTTTAGCCTGTCAACTTTTGAAAGGCATCAGGCGCTCCACCCCTTCCAGAAAAGAATATTTTGTATATTAATAGCCAGTTCTATATTAATAGAACTGGGATGACTTGGGTCATGTTGTTTGTCAACTCTTGCAGTGAATCAGAATCCACAAACAATTTGGGGGCGAATGAAAAAGAGTCCCACTTCTTTCTACAGTACATGTCAGCGCAGTAAGTGCTCTTTTTTTTAAAGCTCCCAATAACTATGTGAGATATTTAAATCCCCATCTTTTCTTTCCAGGTGGGAATCTGAACTTATGCTGCTGAACAAGTTATGAACTAGGACAAATCCAAACAGCACCCACCGTGACTGATTGCAGTACGCAGCTCTGTTCAGGGGCTCACCAGTGTGGTGTGTTGGCTTGCATAGCAAGCAGGCACTGTCTTTAAAATGTCACATATTTAGCTTCGCTTTATTTCATTGAGAACAACAACAAACAAGTGCAGACTTCCTTGGGTAGGGCTGTGGACAGCAAGAGAGAGAGAGAGAGAGCGAGAGAGAGCGAGAGAGAGAGAGAGAGAGAGAGAGAGAGACTTAAAATGTGCTGTGATGGTTGTGATGTTAAACAGTTGCTAAGCAAGTTGGCTAGAAAGTTTAAAAAAGGGACAGGCTCAACTGAGAAAGTCACAATGGGAAGGTGGCTATGTTTGCTAAATGGACAGCACAGAACATCCATGGCAGGGAAAGGTGGAATGGGGCAGGTGAACGGAGAAAAACAGACAGACTGACGATCTGTGGCTAAGTGCAAAAGGGAGCCTGGCTACATGGCTTTGTTCACTTGCAGATGGGTCAAGATTCAGACCTTCCTCTTAGCTGTGTAGTGCAGATGCTGGGAATGGGGGCTTAGTGACTTTCAGCAGAAAGCTGCTTGTTGTGGGATTTGATTGGATGCTGGCAGCCCCTTCCATCCTGAGAATGCAGAGAGCAATGAGACAATGTCCCTCTCTCAGTCCAAACCCAGTCGCTTCCCAGAAACAATTGGGCCTCTCAGCTCAGAATGTTCTGAGTTTCTCAGGACAGCCCCTGAAATCAGGTTAGGGGGTTCATCTTTGGCAAATGGGTCAAGAAGCTCCTTTGCTTCCTCCACGGTGCTCATGCAGATCAGCATTTCTTTGACAGCAAGCCCCCACCTACGCCCCTTGGAGTGCCCAGACTTTGTTGTCTGGTCCTCCTAGTTCTCCTGTCTCTCTGTGTGAGCAGCAGCAGTGGGGAGCATAAGGAGAACTTTTGTTGGATTAGAGCAGTGGTGCAGGGCCCCACTTAAGGTGTGTGTGTGGGGGGAGCCAGCAGGGTTGGCGGGCCATGCTTTGAACCTAGTGAAGTAATCACCATTATACAAAAAGCCCTCACCACTCTTCCTGTAAGAACATTAAGTCCAGGGTCTAGGGGTGGCCAAGCAGGTGCCTTTGAGAAGGCCACAAAGCCCTGCTGGGCCAGGTGCAAAGGTGCAGCCAGCATCCTGTCTAGAACAGTGGACAGAACTTGCGATAAGCCCGGAGAAGCGGAGCTTGCGAGGGGCCACGGCAGGCGCTCTCCCGATGAGCCCTGGCCCGCCCAGGCACTGGCCCGGCTCACGGGGAGGTAGGCTGCGCCTGAATGTGGCAGCTCCGCTGAGAGCTCAGCCCTCGGCCTGCGCTTCCCGTCCCTCCGCCGCCTGCCGTTCCGCGTGTCAGCGGCTCCGCTCCAGCGGGCCGGCGCTTCGCCCGCTTTGTCCCCGGATCGCGGCGGCCGCTGGCTGCCCAGGTGGAGGCTTCACGACCGCAGAGGGACCGGAGGGAAGCGGAGGGCGGCCAGCTGGCTCGGCGATTGTCTTTCGCCTCCAGCAAGTGCAAGGAGCCAGCGCCTCCCTCCACCGGCAGGCGATGCCTCTCACGCTCGCTCTCTCGGCGGGGAGGATGCGGAGCGGCGAGGCGACCGGCCGAGGGGAGCGACGCGGGCAGGGGGCCGAGGCGGCGGCGGGGCGCTGGGCGGCGAGGCTGCGCCGGCCGCGCCGGGGTGCCGCTGGCCAGCGCTGCCTCCCTCCCCCCCCCTTCCATGACCTCGCCAAAACCTGCCCCTCGCTGGGAGGGGAGGACGAGTCCCGGGCGGCTTGTCGCGCTGCCCCGGCCATCAGCCTCCGCAGCACCGAGCGATCCGTCCGAGCGAGCGAGCGAGCGAGCAAATAAGCGGGGACCCGAAAGCCCTCCTGGAAATCTGACCGCGAAACCTTGGCCCCGCCGCTGCCCTGGGGTGCGAGCAGCAGCCAGGATAGAAGAGAGCAGAGCTGGGAGCCGCCGAGAAGGAAGAAGGGGAAAGTGGCGGGTTGGGGGAGGAGGCTGAAGAGGTTTGCCGGGGCGGGGGGGGTATTGTTTGCTGATGATCGGAAGTTGCTGACAATCTAGCAGCACCTTCATCTCTCCCAAGGCTGCCTGAAAGAGAGAGAGAGAGAGAGAGAGAGACACGCGCGCGCGCGCGCGCGCACTCACACATACACACGCGGGGAGACACGCGCGCGCGCGCGCGCGCACACACACACACACACATCCTGCCGTACGCACACACATCTCCAGAGCAGGAGGAGGAGGAGGAGGAGAGACAGCGGGGGAAAGAGGAGAGCCGATGTCTAAGGGAGCCACTCGGAGGAGGCAAAGCAGGCGGGTTCTCAACTTCTCCTCGTTGCTGATCAGCGCCAAGCGGGATCGCTGGAAACCGGCGGCGGCTGCTGCTGCTGCTGCTGCCGCCGCCGCCGCCGCTGCCGGGCTTGACCAAACAGGAGCGTTCCCATGGCAAGGCTGCGGCCGGGGATTTGACTCCGTTCCCTTGAAGCCACTTGACCTCGCCGCCGCCGCCGCCGCGCCTCCCCACTCAGCGATGTATCATTCCCTGCTCTCCGCCTGCACTTGCCTGTAAGGACCGCGGGGCATTTCTCGCGCGCTCTCGCACGCCCTTCCTCGCTCGAGCTGTGCCCACTCGGGGGTCGGATGGCGGGGGGGGGGGTTGCTTCGCTTTTCCTCCCCTCTTTAAAACAAGGGGCTCAGCTGGCATTCCCCGCCCCGGCCATCGCAGACACGCATCGCGATCTTTATAAACAAAGCATGTTTTATTGTTTTTTTAAATGTACTTTAACGGTTCCATTTCATCCTCTGATCTTTGGTCGCTTCTCTCTCTCTCTCTCCTCCTCCTCAGATGTTTACATTTCCTGCTGCTGTGCATCCAGGTACAGGTAAGCGATTTCTTCCCCCTTCCTTCTGAAGGTCCCCCTCCCTTCTTCTGGCTGGACAGAGCGTGGTTGACTTCGGCACCTTTCCCAGCGGGTTACTGCTCTCCTCCGCCGCCCCGCTCGACACCTTTGCTGCCGATTAAACTGCTGGGGAGAGAGCCGGGAGCCACTTGCTCTCCAAGCCGGCACCTCCCGCGCGCCTGAACTTTTCCGCTGAGCGATCCCCGGATTGCACCGTACGCATAAAATGATCTGCAGTTCTGTCCTGCGGCTCCAGCCCGCGCCCTCCCGCACCACCCTCTCCCAAATGATTGCTGCTGCGTCGTCGTAGATGCCAGTAGCCCTGCATTAAGAGGGATTCTCTGGAGTGCATTAGACTGGCTAATGATGTGAGAGGGAGAAGTTGGCCTGCGCGCCGCAAAATGTTGATTGATGCACTTGCGAGGGGCGGGTTCTCCCGCCTAAGCTCGCCCGCTCTCGCGCTCTCTGTCTCCGAGGGACACTTAGGGGGAAGAAAAAGATCCTTCACTTTGGAAAGCAGGAGCCCTTCCTCGAGGGCGAGGTGGCGGGGGGGGGGGGACCTGTGTGCGTGTCCGGGCCTGGAGGGGTGTCTTTCTCGCTCAACCTTTGGAGAGGGGAAGGTACCGCTGGATTCCCCCCCCCCCGCCCATTCTTCAGGAGAAGCTACTGCAGATCCAGATGGGCTGAGGGTTGAAAGTGGAACAGGGTGGGAAGGGAACTCTGCAACTTAGAGACCCGCTCCCTAATCTTTTCCATCGCTCAAGATAGAGGGCAAGGAAAGGATGGTGGAGGAGTGTTGTTCAGTGCAGCAGATCGTATTATTTTCCTATATATGCCCTCGCATACACGCAGGCGTTTCTTCTGGTGAGGAAGCGGTGCAGGGCGCGGTGGGGGGGGGGGTGCTCAGAGGAGAGAGGACGCGGCGCTGCCTGTCCCGCTGGCGCTGGCGCAAACGCAACACGTGCGCCCCGGGACGGGCCCGCCCGCGCTCGCCACTATTTCGGAGTTGGCAGAGCAGGTGCCGCGATTCTGGAATCGCCCTCTCCCCGCTCCTCGCCCTCCTCCCCTCGCTCCACTGTTTGTTGCCTTGGGCAGGCTTCCCGAGGGCATTGTGAGGAGCCACGATGCGGCAGGGGCCGGGGGTTCCCGGCCGCCCTGCCCCTCCTCGCCCCCGCCGCTCCCCCGCCCGCCGGAGCCCTCACCTTCCCAAGGTCGCCGCTCCGCGAGCAGCGTCTTCGCTCGGAATGCACCTGTTTGCCAGCGTTTCTGTTGCGGTTAGCGCACGCTGGGCAGGAACGGATCCTGTGCAAACGGATTACAGCCTCTGAAACCCGAGCCGCCCCGCGAGCCAGACTCCCCAAAAGCTGTGCCATGGCTTCACCTCCCTTGCAAGAATCCAGCGAGAGTAGGAAAAAACAACACGGAGGGAGAGGGAGCGAGCGAGCGAGCGAGAGAAGCGGATTCCGAATCTTCAGCTGTAAATGACTTTGTGGTTGGAAGGAAAGGCGTTTTCTCGCAGTAGACAGACGGGCACGCTTGGCAGGGAGAGGTCCCCCCCCCTTCTTTTTGCATTTGTGCGATAACTAGAGAGGATCAACCCTCCCCCCCCCCCTCCCCACCTTTATCTCTCCCCCCACCCCACCCCACCCCACCCCACCGCGCTCGTAGCCATCCCCTGGCTGCTTTTAGAGATTCAAAAGACTTTTTGGCCGGCTGCCTGTAAAGCACTTGCTAAAATCTGATCTCTTATTTCAGCAGCAGCCTTCAAAAACTTGGGAAGTTATTGGCATTTATACAGTCGGAGCTCTCCGGCTTTCCAAAGCAATAAAATAATGCAGGAGGGGGGATACTTTCTGTACTTTCCTACTATTAGAACCATACTTTAACTTTAGTGCTGATTATGCAACATTTTGTATTCAGGAGTTCTGACAGCAGGATTTGCTCAGGAGCAAAGAAAAGCCCGCAGAAGGCCGTTGCCTTCTTCTTCAGCTCCTGTCAAGGAATTTACAGTATAAAACATGGCACAGGGAGAGAAAGAGAAAGACAGAAGTGCTGGTGAACAGGGCAGTGCATATTCAGTTCACATCTCAGGCTGGTGTTCAGGGCTTTGTTACTAAGAGGAAGCCTCACCGGACTCGGTGGATTCTTACTTCTTAGTAAACACTGGAAGTCGAGGGTGGCCTTGTCACCCCTGCAGTCGGGGTATCACTCGGCGCTTAGCGATCCAAGCCTCAAGCCCCCAGGGCACCGATCCGCATACACTAATTTCTTTCAATATATGCATGCTTAGGAATACCAGAATCTCTTTGAATTCCATAGGAAGCCACGTAATTTCCCAGCCAGATCATTTCAAATAAAATTAACTCTTCAATTAGCTTGTACCCTGATCCAGATCACCCCAAAGAAATGGGATTTTATTTTCCTAAGCTTTATTGCCATGCAGAGAAATGCTTTTTATTTATTTTTTTTGAAGAGGGTGCTGCAGTAGGTTGGCAGGGGAGAGTTAACCCTTCGCTCTCTGGATGTAATCCCCTTTGAAAAACACCTTGTGCATGGGAAGTGAGCTAAGAAAAACATTGATACCCAGGGCTCTGTGTGACAGACATAGGGGCTTGGGGTGCTTGGGCCCAGGTTTGCAATGCTCCTGGCTACAGTGCAGTCTTATGTATATTTACTTAGATGCTAGTCCCATTGCATGCAGTGGGGCTTACTCCCAAATTGACATGAATGCTATTGTGCTGTTGGTAGGCTTAGTTTCAAGAGGGGATGAGAAATGGGAGTGAAGTCAGAGTCATCCTGTGAAACATGAGTTTGGAGAAGAAGGACTTGAGAAAATCTGCTCTGAGCCACAGGATAGTGCATTCTATTGATCACTCGGTCAATCACATCAATAATGGGTGGGAGAGGGCTTTTTCATCTTCGCTCTCCCGTAATCTGTGACTAGGTCTTTCAATGGGTGGCTCACTGCTATGGGCAGTGCTGTACAGCAAAGCCAGGACATTTATGCAGGGGCCTTCACGTGAGTGTGTGTACAGTACTGAAAAGATGAAAAGGTGCAAACACAGAAGTTTTCATTGACTGATTTGCCATCCAGCCTGTTTGGACCAACCTGGGATGGATTATGTGTTTGGAACTTGAATGGGAAAGAAAAAGAAGGATTAGATTATTTTGACTATAATGATCAGTTTGGGTTGGAGTTAAATTCTGATGAACTGACGTCGATTTAAAGCTTCTTTTATGCTTAATATTTATTTAGGGTAAAGAAAATTGTTGTTTTTGCTTTAAAGATTTGTGTGCTTTATTGGCACAAAGGATGTATGAGTAGATAGAATGGATTTAATGTTCAAAGGCTGTTCCCACCCAAGCATATGAATTATGATCAGGACAGCAAATTTAAATGTTCATGAGAAAGATTTTAGCTCAATGATTACACATTACTTGGTGGTTTGTTGGTCAGCAGTTATGTTGCCAGAGTTTTGCCAGCAGCACTTATAATGGCTAGAAATATTCAATTTTAACCTGTGGACAGTCCTGCCTATATTTAGGTTTAGACAACACATAATCCACAATCAAGGGTTGTGTATGGGTTGAGTGTGGGCTGTTGTTGAACCATGGGCTGTTGTTGTTGTGATAGGAACTGTGGGTTCTTCACTATGTCCTGCTGACTTGGCTGGGTTCAGAGAACATGACAACCCATGTTTCAACCATAACCTATGCTCAACCTTTGAGTGTGGGTTATTGCGTTGTATGAATCCAGTCAATAAACAAACTCCAATGAATCCAATCCTCAAGCATGCCATCATGGGAAATGGATAAGAATAAGAAGATAAGGACGAGCAAGAACACAGTGAACTTGGGCCCAGTGGTCGCTGCCTACTCTGTGCGACAGAAGAGAGAAGAGAACATAGTTCTGCTTTATTTTTAGGGTGTTCATAACATAAAGGCCTTCTGGTATTTACTCCAGTGCCCAAAGAGAAAGGAAGACAGAAAGGTTTGGAAGAGTTTTCTAAGTGGAAGAAAAGAAGAAGTGAGATTTAGTTGTCCTACTCATTTATTGTCTACTTGAAAAAAGTGGGATGATACCTCACCCCTGCAAGAACACTGATCTGGTCTAGAAGACAGGTGGAGCATGGCTGGGCACCTGCTGAAGATCCCCAGGTCACACGCACCTGCTCTCCTTGTTTTTGCAGCCTGCCTGCTCTCCCACCTCTCTCTCTGGCCCAAAGGGTTGGGCAAACAAGCAGGAGTGACAGGAAAGAGTCAGACCTGCCGCTGCCTGTTTGCTCACTGGTTCTTGGCTTCAGAAGCAAGCAGGGGGTTGAAATTTTGAGGAAGAGTGGGAAAAAGGAGCAGGAGCTGGATGCATGGCAGTGAGGGCACTTGCTCACTAATTGGGTCCCCCTATAGGGGGTATTTTGCCCAAACACCCCCAAAGCTGGACATACATTGCTAGCATCTTCTTTCTAATTGTTTGTTATGTGTTGTTGAGTCATCTCCAACTTAGGGTGACCCAATGAATGAAAGCTCTCCAAAATGCCCTATCCATGACAGCCCTGCCGAGCTCTTGCAAGGGCTGTGGCTTCCTTTATGGAGACAAGCCATCTTTTAGTTGGCCTCCTCTTCCTTCTGCCTTCAATCTCCCTAGCACAAGTGCCTTCTCCTGGGAGTCTTGCCTTCTCATGATTTGCCCAGAGTATGACCACCTCAGTTTTGTTATTTTTGCTTTTAGGGAAAGCTCAGGCTTGATTTGATTGGAGCCCCACTTGCTCAACTTTCTGTCATTCCAAGGTATTCACAAAGCTTCTCCTCCAGCACCAAGTTTTGAATTTTCTTCCTGTCAGCTTTCTTCACTGTCCAGCTTTCATAGTCATACTGAGTGATCAGGAATACAAGGGCGTGGATGGTCTTGGCCTTGGTCTGCAGTGAGAGTTTCTAACAGAAAGCTCATAAGAGGTGGGAGCTCTCACACTATGGTGCTCCGAGACTGCAAATTGTGGTAACGGTGCTATCCTATGAAATAGTTCTCTGAGCCATTCCATAATCAATAATGAGGAGAAGTCAATTAAGGAACTTCCTTGTTTTCAAGGCAAGGACCCTCGAATCATATTATATATAACAAAAGCCTTTCATTCAACTGTTCCTTGGCAAAACCAGGAGGCTTAATGTATGCAAAAGCGATAGCCATGAATTTCCCTCCTGTTGGAAACATTTCCCCCTCCCCTTGGAACCTCTGTGAACCCCAAAATCTATTCTGGGGCAAATCTGGAGGAGAATGTGGGGGTGCAGCAGGGAGGGGCCATGAGATGGAACCATTTATTAGTTATTCTTTTCCATGTTGCACAGCTGAAGGAGAGTGCTTAGGTGTGGCGGCTGAGTGGTCAGAGACCTTAATCAGTTTCCATTGGCTGAATTTGATCTGATGTTGGGTGATGATCCTACTGAAAGTTAGAGTTATATTGTCAGCACCTTGGATGATCTGTGGAGCCAGGGGAAATTTAAGTGGCTGGACCTTTTTCCAGCCCTTCACTTGCCTTTTTAATTTTTGTTTTTAAAATCAGTTGAATCCCCCCCCCCCCATCAGTCCCATGTGAACTTGGAAACTGGTGTCAAATCCCTGGAAAAGTCCTTTGGGAGTGGTTTGAGAAAGAACAGTACTACTTCACTTGGCAGTGACTGAGCCTCAGCTGTACGGTGTTCAGTTTTGGTCACCACCACATTTTTGGAAGGCTGTGGAAATACTAAAGAAGGCATGGTATACAGGAGAAATACAAAGATGCCAGAATGTAAGATGGATGACAGACTAGACCAGGTATGTGTAGGGAAGATGAAAGAAGGCAACAGACACAATTCTACTTTTTCTGTTACCTGTTTCTGTTTCTTGAAAGGATTTTGTATGCTTTTGACCCACAAGACTGCCTTGAAAAGTCAGTTCAAGTGAGAGAGAAAGCCAGTGCTTTTGCCGCATGGTTTTTGTGAAAACTGGGGGAAACAAGGTGGCATTCTCGTTGAAGAAAGGGCTCTTGTGGATGGATCCATGGAAAGATTGACAAAGGGAAGTGTTGGTAGCATCCCTGTGCTGCTTGCTGCTTCTGAGGGGGCAGGTGAGCTACATGGGATGGACACTGCACATCCTTCTGCTCTCCTGTGTGTCTACAGCAGCGCTTACAAAGCGAGAGTGACCAATTGGAGGGGTGTTTACTTTCGGCAAAGATGTGGCCATTCAAATGATGATTGCATATCCAGGCAGCCGAGATGATTTAGTCTGTCTGAACAGCTGCATGCTGGACAAGGCAAGGAGTCTGAGTGAGCAATGCTCAGCTTGGATTTCTGCAGCCCTTGGGACATCCCATGCGAGGATGGGCCACCGGCCATATTCCATTAAGTAATTCCAACAATGAATGTTTGCAGGAGGGAAGCACTATTTCCAGATATATGCAGCAAGAGGTTGTCTTGTTGGTTTGGTATGGTGCCATTGGCTAAACAAAATGGATAAATAGGGGTGCAATCCTATGTACTTTGGGCAGAAAAAAGCCCTCTAGCTTCCAGCATTGCTCAGCCAGGCTGCCTGGGGGATGTTGGCAGTTGCGGGGCTTTTTGCTGTCTAATGTGTATAGGATTACACCTTAAAAAGTCCTGTACAGACAGGGAAGGGGCTTCTCCACTACCCTTCTTCAATGTGATGGCTGTCAAATGGTGGTGGTGGAGCTCCCACCATCCCATTGTGGGCAAGGCCCAGATATCATATCAAGCGGCTTCCTCCACCTGCTGGCCTCCTGGTGAGCAAGACCACAGCTCTCAATACACCTGTAGGGAGCACACGCTTAGAGAAGACAGCTGCATAATTTTTGGGCCTATAACTGGTTTTCACTTGTGCTGGAGATAGTCCTGACCTAGATAGATGGAATGCAGGGCTAGGCTACCTTTTGGGGTCCTTGCTCACATTTGATGATTTGAGAAATGGTGCTGGTCACCAACCTTCAAATGGGCAAGCTGTAGATGGAAGCATAAGCCTACAGCCAGCCATGATCTTCATTTCCTAAGGATGGTCATGAGCCGCACAAACAGTTCCAAGGCATTAAAGGGAAAAGAAGAGAGGAGGAGTGAGAGGCTCTTATTTTGATTTGCAGTGATCACAGCTGCCAGTAAGAAGATTTGTTATTTAAAATAAATACATAGTTGAAGGGGAAGGACATTTTGGCAGGTAGCAAGAAAGGTGTCTGAGGAGTACTGGGGTCCATCAGGTGCCTAACCATAGGGCCAGGCCTGATTTAAGAATTAGTGAAAAGTGTTTATCTTAGGGAAAATAAAGCATCTGTCCATAAAGATCATGCAAATTCCAGTGATCAACAAGCCACAAACAATCTCATGTTCCTTTCTCAAGGAGGGGCCAAAACTTTGTCTGGGCTATACCACCTGAGAGTGCAGGAGGGGGCATTCATATGACTGAGTGCTTCTCCACCAGCTAACAAACATGAAACACCAGACCAGCAAACAAACATGAAAAACTCAGTCTTATGTGGTTCAGCCCAGATAGAGGCCCACTATCTTACTGAAAATTAGGCCTAAGGGATCTATCTGCAATGCCATGATGTCCACAGAAAGCACAGAATTTTCCTTTTTTTTGTCTTCTGTATGTTAAAGTATCCCAGAATTTATCCCTGGCACAGGGTTGAACTCTGGCAGAAAAGTGGGCATGTGTACTTAGGAGTAAGTTCCAGTGACCTTAATTTGGAACTTACACAATTTGGATATTTATACAATTATCTTTGTATAAATATCTATCTATATACTGTATATCTACGTGTGTGTGTGTGTGTGTGTGTGTGTGTGACAGAGAGGGGGGGGAGGGAGGGGAGGGAGGAAGGGAGAGATTATTCAAGTGCTGAAGAAAATAAATATTAGATGAAGCAATGGTTGTAGCTGCAATAAATTACATGAAGGGAAGAGATTTGAATGTCATAAAGATGCAAGATATACAAGGTATCATAGGGAAGACCAAATTCATGAGGACAGGATGGAGAACTATCAAAAGTAACTTCTGGGCAAGTATGGGAGAGAATGAAGACATATCTTATTAAAATCTGCTTGTAACTTTATCAATTCAGCAACTACCTAATAACTCACAACTGTGTGAATCAATGCTTGCTATTATTAGAACTTGGCTACCTTTCCAGGGTGGCCTCCAAGGGATGGTGGAGGACAGGAGAGCTGGAGGAATGTTGTCCTTGGGATCGAGATGGGTCAGGCATGACTTTGTGACTAACCCCCCCTCCCAAAAAAACAAAACAAAACAAAAAACAAAAACAAAAACAAAAACCCTGGGATTGAGTGTGAGGGATCAGACGTCTGAATCAGTAAAATGTTATGCCATAGGCTCTTAAGGCACTTTCACAGTGTGTTCAAAAGCAAATTACAGAAGTTTTACCAAGTTCCCATTGTAGCCACAGAAAGAGGAGCTGAGCCCTGGCTTATCATGGGCTGAATAATCAGGCGTCTCACCACAAGTATGGATAAGAGCGAATCCAGTGTTGTATTCTCGGATGACTGGACATGCCTCCTGGACTTTCCCTTGGACATCTGCTCAATGTTCCATTATTTAATTGGGAATGTTCATTAGGGGACAATTTAATGCATACTGCAGAACCTGTGTCTTGTTATGCTTGAAAGACTAATCACATATTTCCAGACGGTAAACACTAATGAGTGAAAACATGAAGACAAGCAAAGTGAAAAAGTCCCATACCATCCAAAAAAATAAAGCATGGTTATTTGATAAATCCTACAGTAGTAGTTGAGGTGAAGAGTTCACATACACACACACACCCTGTGAGAGATTGGCAGAGGCCTGGGTCACTTCCATTTTTGCAGCCCTTCTGGTATATTAAAGAATGAAGGAATGCCAAAACAGGGCTGCAAAAATTGTTACCGTATACATGTTTACATATAACAAATTAATGCTTTTAACCCAAAAAACAATACAGTGCAAGCATCTGAAATAAATGTTCCCTTTTTATTGAACAAGTGTTTTTCTAGCTTTTTTCTAGACAAATTAACCAATTATGATGATATAGTGTAATTATGATTACAATGCTAAGCTTATCAAGACCATTCAAGTGATCTTGTCCCATAGCTGAATGGTAATAATTCTTGACCTGCTCCCAGAGTGCATCCTATTGGGAGTAGGCTCTCTGTTTTGATATCTGTATGCCTGGAAAATGGAAGGATGGTTCCCTTATTTGAGGCCTTCTCTTTCTTTGGCTTGGGGGGCACAATTGCTCCCAGTTCAAAGGCTCAGGATTTGCATTTGTGTTGGGGGGGGTGGCAGAGGGAAAAGAGCTGTTTAAAGACAATAAACAAACAAACCCAGCATCTTTTAGTTTGAAGTTGCACTGTTGAGACATTCCCATGCTTTAGAGTGGGAAATAAACTGCACAAAAGCCAGGAAAGCGAACACTCTGTGGTTTGGGGAAAAGCGGGTGGGGGCAGGACAGAAGTGGGCACAGCCAGGTGTGGACTCTTGGATGGCCTAATTTGGCCCCTGGCCCTGAGATCTTTGCACCCCTGGGGTAAAGGGAGGGAGCTGCCTCAGGCTGTTGATTTTGGAAATCAGGAGGAGATCCAAATCTGTGGTTATTTTTGTATTTTTAGCAGCAAGAAGCAGCTACAGGAGCTGGTGGGATTTTCTGACTCAGGAGGGAAAATAATTTGTCTAGCTCTTAATGTAGAGCAGAATGGGGGTAAGGAGATGGGGAGCCACTTGCTGCTCCACCTCAGGCAGCAAAATGCTCTGGTCTGTTATGGTTTGTCCCCAAACCATGCAGGTCAAGCACAGTGAGGAGATGGGACTGGAGACTGCACCCCTATGCCATGTTTAGACTCCTCTGCTTTCCAGTCTGAATGCTGAGTCCAATTTAAAGTGCTGATATTTACGTTTAAAGCCCTACAGGCCTTGGGACCTGGTTACCTGGAGAAATTTTATCTCCCAACATGGCCTGCCTGTACTTATACTGTTTTCCAAAGGCCTTGGGCCTCTGCCTTCTAAAATGAGGAAGGTGTCTATGGGGAAGAGGGCCCTTTCAGCTGTGCTGCCCCACGTTTGTGGTTTGCCAGGCACTTATGCTAACGTTTCTTAGATGCAATCCCATGTGTGTGTGTTTCCCTTTTTAGGGGAGGGGGCAAGGTCTACAGCTCTCAGCTGGGAGTTGCATAGAAATGCATCTTTAGATACCTCATTTCCCCCCCCACCCAGGTGTTTAACCTCTGATGTATTTTTTTCCTGTAATCATCCAGCACCATCAGAGATTGCTTTTAGCAGTACCCTTTGCCATGCCTTGGTTTCTTTTCCATGTCTTCTCATTAGTTACCATATTAGTTATCATACTCTGGTTATTTTAAATAGGGCATAATAGAAATATTTTGAATAAGAATATGCATTTGTATTTCAGTTACTAATTAGGCCCCCCTTCAAATGATTTTTTTCCTAGCAATTGATGTTAAATGTGTTTGTACATATAAGCAGCCATCAAGTGCAACATGAAGAACACAGCAAAATTTGGAAGGCACGGCACAGCATTAAAATCAGCAAAAAAACCAAACCAAAACTACACTAAGCTAACATTCCTGAACAGAAAACAAAACCAGAGGAGTACCTTTTGGAATTATGCATTTATTCAAACACCACCTAAAATGGGGTAAAAGAGGGATTTTTTCGGACTTCTGCTGGGGTAGGATCCCACAGCTGTGATTCTGTCCATGGTATTCCACCAATCAGCTCTTAGCTATTGATGGCTCAGAGGTCACGGGCACTGCTTTACATACTCTGTGGCCATGCAGGGATCCCTGTGCTATGGAGAAATATGCAGCATGCTTCCATGTGCATTTCGTCAGTGCATGTAAGCCATATTAGGCTTTCCAGTGTGACCTCCTTGCAGGTAAACAGCAGAGGCTGGTGACTCCTTATCCATTGCAGCTTTTATAGGAACTATCTATGGTGCTGAAGTCCACTCCCAAAATAGGGTATTCACCCTGAAGCACCATGGAGAATTCCCATAAAGCTCAAAATAAAAGCTGCAGTGGATAAGACACCCCACTGATCTAAGAGCCAGCATCATTCCCTGAAGGTGAGTGTGCAGAAGAGCAGGCTTAAGGGTGAGAATGTCCAAGCTGCAAATTAGAAAACGGACAGTGCACCAGGTCATTTTCTGGGATATTTACTCATTTAATCAGCCTAGCCTCGTGCTTCTATTAGTGAGCAAAGCATGGCAGAAGGGAAAGCTTGTGTAATAGTATTTCCTTTGCTATTAACAAGAAACATACAAGTTCAGGCTTGTACCTAGTATTTCCTCTCTCTCTTTGATAATAAATATAAACATTTTAATCTTACTCAACCAAGGCAGTTAGGGGATTTGGAAAACTTTAGTAGTTTTTAACTTTAAAGGCAGGTTATTTAATAGGCAAATCTCATAAGAGCAAGCAGTATCTAAGTTGAATGGCAGAAGGCCCCCCTTCTTTCCAACATTTAAACATATATTCTCTAGTACTCTTTAAGTCAAAATCTAGAACAGTTGGGAAAAAAGTTTTACCTAAAGGTTTATTGTCAAAATATAAATATGTCTGTTTCATAGCAATCCCTATAAAAAGCAATAGGGCAACTTGGAGTGATTATATCAGTAAGCATCATCATAGTTTCCAGCTGGATTCAAGTAAGGCTGAGTGTGGGTTGTTATTGAACCATGGGTTGTTAAACATGGATTATTGCATGGTCTGAACTTAGCAGGACCAACAAAGCATGATTTGTTGACCATGAAAAATCATAAAGAGAAACCATGGTTTGTTGCTGGGTTGTGAATTGTGTTTTTTGGTTAAACCATGGTTAGTGAGCAAGACTGGGCTCAGACAATGTGATAAACCATGTTTCAACAACAACCTAAAGTTCATGACAACCTGTACCCAAAACCTTCACACATGATATGCCATTTTGGCTTATAAGCTGAGGGTGGCTTGTTATGTTTTCTGAACCCAGCAGCATGGTTTATTCATATGAGAATATATCCCTGAGTTATAAACCATTAAGGCTTATTGTGTCATGTGAACCCAGCCTTTGTTTGAATCTGACAGAGAATCCCTAGAAAATAGCTTGCAAATTGTAAATATTTTTTAAAACTGTACAGATTTATTGTACAGAAGAACATGAATACTGGAGATATAATCAGTTTAGGGCACAACCCCCTGCTTGTTTAGATGAGGAATGCTGGGAGTAGTAGGACTTTTTTTCTGTTTAAGCATATGTAGGATTTTGCTGTTCATGAGATTAAATTAATGTATGGCAAGATCATGAAATTAACAGAAGATAAAAAGATATGTCACAGAAAAATTCTATAAAGTTAGGAATCTGTTTATGGAAAATATGGGTGCTGCCTTTATCTTGTTAGTGAGCAAAGCTACTATGCACTGAGACATGACTGTGCCATTATGTAGCTGTACAGGGTTGAAGTCAGTCTAAAATAAAAAAATTACAGCAAAACTTTTGATGGCTGAAGGCCATCATATGGCAAGGGATGTCGTGAGGTACTAGCTGTTCTGTCAAAAATATGGGATATATGTGAAACAGGGAAGTGGATTAGCCTGTTACCATTATGGAAAGGAAGACAATTTACTGAGGCTTATGTTAATTATTTTGAATTGCTGGAATAATTTGCATGGTGAAGCTTGGCGTGCTAAGCTTTAATAGCAATTATAGCAATAGTAGACGAGGTGTTTCATGTCCAAAGGATAAGGAGCTGATCTCAAACCTTGCTTGTCAAAGGGTCTTCAGCCACTTCTTTGGCTTTGCTTTGTTCTCACTAAGAATCCCTGGACCCCCCAACTTTTGCTTTTGTCTTAAGGACAGTTTATATTTATAAAAATGAATTCAGAGTTGCCCTTTGGGCTGGAAGGGCCCCAAGGTAAAATAGTGATCTAAAACTTTAAAACAATTTTAAAACTAGCTTAAATGCTCTGCAGATACTTCTCTTGCACTGGACTCTGCTACAGACAACAAGAGACTAACGTGTTGATTTGTGGCGGGCAGCCACAAAGCACTGTTGTGAACTCACTGGTGCCACAATGTATGGTAAATACTGTCACAGTTCCCAGCTGACCAGGTGCAACCTGAATACATGCAGTCTACCTGATGGTCAATCTCTCTCTCTCTCTCTCTCTCTCTCTCTCTCTCCCCCCCCCATATGCCAGCGATCTGATATCTAAAGAAATTGCAGACTGTCTGAGACAGCCAAAACCACTTCCTTATTGGCATTCAATAGCATCACCTTAGGATGGAGAGCAACATAAAAGGAAAGAGGAAGGGCTGAGTTTAGGCTGTCATGGTCTGAGTATTTTTCTTTGTTAAAGTTCCTTCCAGTGATCAGAGTCTGGGTAGAGGTGGGGGTGAAGGGAAGGGCTGCATACTTTTCTTGTTCAGGAAGGAGGCTCCCAATTTTCAAGACTCCAGAAGCAAATCCCACTTTTGCTTCTATTATGTGAGTTGTATTCCCTTTCATTCCCACATTAAAAAAACAATACTTTAGGCAATACTGCACTTCTCTGAATATTTCACAATAAATGGATACTGTTGAACATCAATAGATAAATAAATAGACTTTTGTATTTCTCACATTCAGAGTTGGTTAGTGATCTTGAAAGGAAAAGTTAGAGCCTTCATGTCACAAAAGAACTTTCACAGGATTTGATATATTGCATTTCATGGAGATTTGTGAGATCCAGCCATGAAAATACACCTCTTCAGTCACCATCATCCTACAGCAGCTTCCTTTGCTGTCAAAGATGACTATTCCTGGAATAATGTTTCTTATTTTGTCATGTTAAACAACGAAGTTTGCCTCATTTGTTCATGGAAACAACTGATTCAAAAGTTTCCAGATGGGTAGCTGTATTGGTCTGTTGTAGCAAAAGCAATGAGTCTTGTGGCACTTCAAAGAGTAAAATATTTATTATGGCATAGGCTTTCTCAGATTGGAGTCCCAATCACCTCTCCTGAAAAAGTATATCATTTGTAACAAAATGTCAGGATTCTTCAGTAAAATCAGAACTGTGCATTTTTTTTAAAAAAAATCATCTGACATGTGCCAGGAAAGTCCAGTTCTGTAATGAACCATGGAAATCTGGGAACCCCCCCCCACCCCCGCAACTCCTCCTTCCTCATTTGTAGCCCTTCATCCTGGTTGAATGGGTGGGGTGGTAGGTCTAAGTTTTGTACATTGTGGAATTTGGGAGACAGAGAGAAGAAGTGATGGGACATACCTCTAAGGTATTGGGCTTTGGATTCTGCATGTTTGGTGCCAAGCAGGCAAGCAAGCAGATACAGGTGAGGAACCGAAAATTTCTCCAAATTCCTTTCAGTGGTAGCACCTTGCATTTTACAATGTCCCATTCCAGGTGAGATTCCCTGAGAATTCCAGAATGAAAGGACTGTGGTGAGAGAAGAACATGTACATGTATTTGGGAGACCAGCTAAAGAAGATGGACCATGGGGAGCTCTGTGGAATAAAGTCTCCTTCCTGCTAATCTGGGAAGGGCCTCTCTGGCCTCTCTTCCAAGGTCTAGTTTCATAGAAGGAAAGAAGAGCAAAGCTGTGATTCTTAAGGCCACCCTAGGCATGCTATCAGACAGGCCATTGACTGTATGTCCCTCCTCCTCCTTTTTAGAGAGCAGCCATGGAAGGTTGACCTGGATCAGGGCCACAGAGCACAGGGCCACAGAGAGGAAGGCCAGCCCTTCCTTCCCATGCCACCTTCCCACTGCAAACCACTTCCCACAGCTGCTGTGTGTGGCCAACACCTTCTCTTGATTTTAGTTGCATTTGGGCATGTTATTCACATGAACCACTTTAAGCTTGATATGGAAATGTGTACATAAGTAAAACATGGCAAGAATGAATGAATGGCCCCCTCCAGAGAAATTGTTGGCTGGGAACTAGAGTGGAAGGACAGGGATAATTTCCTCCCTGGAGCGGTGGCTGCAACCAGGATCCCTTGCCCATAGGAGCTGCTGGGCGTGGAGAGGGAACCGTGGATTGTCCCTAAGCTTAGCGGACCCACTGATATGAAGGCAAAGTTAGAATGATATCTGATGCAAGCTGCTATCACTTTTTTGACATATTCCATGCATTCCTGAGAAGAAAAGCAGCTTGATCTCTTAAATTCCCATGACCCATCCATGCCATGATCCTGTGTCTTTTCTCATGAGGGTACATGCTGAACAAGCAGAACGCTATCTGCTCCCCTGAATCAGAGGCGCTGTCTGTCTAGGGGGCATCTCTGTGTTCTTGCAGAGCCTCCTCCGCACCACTGCAGGTGGGAGGGTGCCATACCTGGGACGGATCAGTAATGCTAGTTTTATGAGGATGGCCTGCATAGTTTCCCTGGGAAGTCTGCTCCCAGTTTGTTAGGAGCATACTATGAAGTGCAGCAGATGATTTTAGCTGCTGGCAGTGAGTGTAACAGCTTTAAAGAGACTGCTCTAGCAAGCTATGAATCACACACACACACACACACACTCACTCATAAATACGCAGTTCTTACAGCAGCAAGAATATCATGCACCAGCTAGCCCCAGCAGCAGCATAGAGCAGGGCAGTCACTCGACTGGGATAAGATGAGGTGGGTTTCCTAGGCTGGGGGAAGGAGCCTCTTTGTAGTTTGTTGGCAGCAGCCAGCCCCTGAATATACTCTGTGAGGGACTGGGAAAGAAAGCGCAGTCTCTCAATCTGGCTTTCAGGTAAGAGGAGTGGGGAAAAACTCCCTGGTCCTTGGGAAGCCTTTGCTCATCTGAGTGGAGCTGCCTCCCTCCATTCAGTGCTGTTTAGCTGTGTTGGATGATGGTTCTTCTCATGCCAGCCGAAATGGGGCAGGCACCAGATGGGTAGGGATGCCAGCAGAATCTGCAGTGGCCTCAGTGGAGGACCAGATTCTCAGGCTCCATGGTGCAGATTCTGTGGCAAACTGGCTTTCCCCAAGTAATGCAGATTCTGTGGATTTGTGGACCATTTTAAAAACATTTCCTTTACTGTAATGCATATTTAGTCATAGCAATTTTTAAAAGAAGACCAAAATGCACATTTTGCCCATAGGCTGGAGCATGAAAATACATATTTGGCAGGGGATTTGCATATTGTGAGGAGATTTGTGCATGTCTGAGAATGTGTATTTGCATAAATGTGTAGAATAGCAATTGGGCAAAACCCAGTTGCATTAATGAGCAGACAAGAAATGAACAGATTTGAAAATGTTTGTGCATCTCTACAGCTGGGGTGCTAACTTCTGGAGGGTAGCAGGTTAAGGAAGGCTAGACTAGGCAGGGCAAGAGGTCCATAGTCTGATTTTGGTATAAGGTGTTTCTTGCATGTTCATATGGGAAGGAGCTCTTAAAGGGCAAACCAAACTGCATGTGGTAGAGCAGTTGCCTTGCTCTCCAGCCCTGGATGCAGGTTTGTGTTGGAGCATTTAGAAGATGTTGGAAAAAGGTATTGATATGCTATCATCCTTCTGACAAAAACACATGGACCATCATTCATCTGACCAATTAGTTAGATAGGTTCACGGGGAAAAGCCGGTCTGAGTAGGGCCTTTCATGGGGCAGCCCAGCTTACAACTTCTTCACAAGAGGCAAGATCTCTGCATGCTCTCCTGACACGAGAAATACTGACTTTCAACCGGTCTCTCCACCGATCCTTTGCACATGGAGCTTTCTGCACGTAGGCTGGGCAGCTCTGAGCCGCCGGATTGTCCTTCAGAAGCAGCAGTAGCAAGCACAACAAAAAGCCCATCCGGCTCCTTTCTTCTGCTGCCCCGGAGCAGGGCTGCATACTTTGTGGGAAGCGGCAGGCCGGAGGTAGCGAGGGGCGGCCTTCCCTGTGGCCTGCCCGTGTGGTCTTGGAGCGCCTCCCGACGCCATGCCTGGCCTCCCCCTGCTGCAGAGTGGCTGAATGGCCAGGCCACAATGGCTGCTCGGCTGAGGTGCAGGCTTTGAACAACTGACAGGTGTTCCTGGCTGGCACCCGTCCAGCTCTAATTAACCATTCGGAAGGCTTCTTACTCCATAGTAACCATGAGGAATGTTTGGGATATTGTATGTTGGGAAGGATTAGGATATAGCAGACCTGTTCCCTCAGAAGCTAGAAGGATTTGTAAATTGTGTCAGAAGCCTGGGTCACTCTGTCTCGCTGATCTGGGGAGACGGGAAAGGCCTTCTATATCACAGCGTATCTTAGTAAAGGTTTCACAAAGTGCATAAAAGCTCCTTTCGCTGGCCTAGTGAGGCCATTCCCAGCAGCACCCCCTCTTAGCCCAACAACGTGACCAAACACTACTGCAAAAGTAGAAAGGTATCACAAGCAAGAGGACCCATATGCACATATTTGCATGTGCTTATTTCCATGTATGGATATATGGGTATCTACAATTGATTTATGGATTTATGACTATATTTACATCCCACCTTTTTCCTTCATGGAAGGATTCCAAAGTGACTTATAAAGGCCTCCTCGTCTCCATTTTATCCTCAGAACAATCCTGCAAGGTGACTTAGGCCAAGAGCCTAAGAGTCAAGGCCTGGCTCTTAGAAAGTTGCCTAAAGCTTTCTACATGGGGCCTTCAGCCTGGTGCTTTACTGAGGCTTCTTCCATTTCTGGGGAAAGAATGTTCTTTTGTACAAGTTTTTTTTCCCTGGAGGTTTTCTTCTCTGCCTTTCCATATGCTCCTATAAGTTCCATTATGCAACACAAGGTGGTGCTGAGGTTTAGGGTGTCATTAGCATGTTAAACAACATGACTCAAGCCCTGCCCTGGATGAGGTAGCACTCCCTCTAAAGGACAGGGTCCACAGCTTAGGAGTGTTCCTCCACCCAGAAGTGTCCTTGGAGGCTCAGGTGATGGTGGTGGTGAGGTGTGCCTTCCTTCAGCTCTAGCTGATCCACCAGCTGCATCCTTACTTGGGCGAGAGCTGCCTAACAACAGTGACACATGCACTGGTTACCTCCCGCTTGGACTATTCTAATGCGCGCTACTGTGCGTGGGACTGCCCTTGAAGATGATCTGGATACTTCAGATAGTGCAAAATAGAGTTGCCAGGATGCTGTCGGGGACTGGTCGTTACTCTCACATAACTCCAGTCCTCTATCAGCTCCATTGGCTTCCCATTGAAGTCCGGGCTCAATTCAAGGTGCTGGTTATTACCTATGAAGCCCTAAATGGCTTGGGTCCAGGATACCTAAAGGAACACCTTTTTCTCTATAAGCCCTCCCGCCCCCTAAGATCAGCAGCAGAGGCCCTGCTCTGGGAACCCTCTTTGAAAGAGGTCAGGAGACAGAGCACTCAAAGGAGAGCTTTCTCTGTGGTGGCGCCCCAACTATGGAATGTGCTCCCTAGAGAGGTCCGCCTGGCGCTGTCATTATTTGCTTTTTGGCATCAGGTCAAGACCTTTTTATTTAACCAGTATTTTAATGCTAATTTATTTTAACTGTATATTTATTTAACTTATTTTAACTATTCTATTTTACATATTCAGTCGTGGTATAGCTAATTTATTTGGTTTAGGATTTAGATTATATTATATCGTAAGCCATCCAGAGACGACAGTGATGGACGCCCTATAAATGTCCTAAATAAATAAAATAAATAAACTCTTCTATATCAAATGATGGTGCCATTCAGGAAAGTACTGCTTTATCCTGCATTTAAATTTTGCATTTTGGGGGGAAAAAGCTGCGAAAATGGTGAACATGGTGAGAGGCACTGTAAGTTTCATGATTCCATGAATTAGGAATCATGAGTACTTTTCATGTAGAAAAGTTCTTAGTGGACTTTGTGACTGAAGGGGGTCTAGAAGCTGGGTCTCCCAGGCTCCAGTTCAGCACTGTAACCAGTATGCCACCCTGCCCTGCATGCCAGCAGTTCCCACCCCATCCTCTCAAATGCAGAGCTGCTACAGACATGTGTTCATTTCCCAGTATGTCAAGGGGGAGACAGACAAATCCTGAGATCTTCCACAGCAAGTATTTGCTTCAGACCCCAAATGGACCACCCTCCAAAGTTCAGAAGTGGCCTCCAAGCTCATTCTTGTCTTCTCTACACACCCCTAATTCTAAGCATGTTATATTTAAACTGTTGCAGAATTTGTTTATTTTTAACCACTCAATAATCCTATTTAGGAAACATTGGTGATTGTAAGATTGTAAGATACTGAACCAGTTGGGAATATCAGATTCTTAGGCCATATTTGCATAAGCCCTGGGCCATGTTCAGGTCTGTACCTACATAAGCTTATCATGTGCACCTGGTCATGTTTAAATGCATCATGCCTTTTTAAGGTGAAAGGGAGCATAAATCCATCTGTAGCAAGGGTGGGCTCTCAATCCCATACTAACATTAGCAAGCACCTTCATCATGCATAAATCCACCTAAGCCTGAATGTTTATGCACAGGTAAGTCAGAATGGGCAGAATGAACTATTCTGAACATGGCTGGGAGCTACAGAAGCCTTTTTAGTATCTGTGAGGTTTGATTTAATAATACCAAGTTCTGCTTGCATTCACTTCCATAAAATAATAAATACTTCCATAAGCATTACTAAGGATGGGACTATTATATGGATACTACACGACAGAATGGATTTTGCAATGCCTGCTGGCAGAATGGATTTTTCTTCCTCCCTGCAGCCCCCCAGAATGCTCCCCAAATCTTTTCCTCAAGGTTAGGGGGCCCTCCAAAACAGATATGGGGAGCAGGTGGGGAGCTGCAGGTGGGAGGAGAGCCAGGGGAGGTCCCATTGTGCCAATGCACCTGCACAGTCTTGGATTTAACCCAAAAAAAGTGATTGCAGAAACAATTAGACTTGGTTCTCATTCAAGTGAATATCCACAGGCATTCCTCAAAATAAGGGCTGTATGAAAGGCATACATGTAAGTATTTTATTTACCATGATGAAGTCTGGATTAACCTCCCTTTTGCTTCACTGTGAATAATGAACTTAAAGTACGGTGGTTATTTTACTCTTCATTGCATTACAGGTCCTGGTTCCATCCACTATATAACAGCAATGTCAAAGGGCGACTGATCCTATAGTATCTGGTGCAGTTGCTCTCTCCATAGTAAAGAAATCTTGGATCTTAAATCCCTGGTGCAGTCAAGGAGATAACAGTCTATGGAATTCTGTTAGATCCAGTATCAGTCTTGTCTGCTACAGGAAGGGAATACTTAATTATGTGTTCTAGCATTCTTATGAAATGAAACAGCTGCTAAATGGAAAAGCAAGGATAAACCATCTTCATGTGTCAGATACAAAAGAATACAGTGGAAAGCATCAATAAGCTGGTTAACAAATTTCATTCAGTGTTGCATTTTGCTATGTAAGATATAAAGGGATGGAATTGTCTTTTGGTTGCCTTAATCATAGAATATAATGTAGTACAGTTCTGTGTATTACATAGTGCAATTAGGTATTGATCATCTGTAAAGCACATTATGATTAATGTAGTACCAGTATATGACCCTGTGGTCATGACCTTAATTCGATTGGCAAGACTTCCTCTTGGTGAGATCAGAATAATAAACAGCCCTGCTAGATCAATAGATTGATAAAGCCAATAATCTCATTGCAGTGTGTGGGTCTGCCCAAATGCCTGATATAAATTTACGTTCTTATATGTAACACATAGCATGAAAATTAAAGCAGTCAAAATGCTGGAAATGGTGGTGAAATGAGCTTTTAGACTATCAAGATGGTTAGAAGCAAAGGAGAGCTGGGCTCCTGCATTTTCAAGAGTGGTGTCAGCAGAGGGAATTTTATGAGGTGCAACTGCTCCTTGCATGGGGTAGGTTCTAGACATAATCATATGTAGAACAGACCCAGTGATGCTTGTGAGATTCACAGTTTGATTCAGCTTTCAGCAGGAAATGAGCCCATGAAAAGCTGTCCAAGTTCCTCTTCTGCACAATTATGAGCAGCTCAGGAGCTCACTTGATCACTACAGCTGGTCACTCGTAGACCCATAGCAGAGGCTCAGCTGCTTCTAGGCCAGACCTTTGGGCCCTCAAGCTGCATTACAGCCTGAGCTGCTTTTATACCCATCAGTTTGACACCACGACAACTGGGCTTTCTTATAGCTGTTCTACAGAGCCACAAAATGTGCAATCTTCACAGAGAGAAGGAGAATTTGTTGACTCCCCATAATGTGCCCTGCACTGTGTCAGGTCAATGGTAGGGATATAGGAGAACTTTGATTTAGTTTGATTTAGACCTAGATTTCCCCAGTTGTACCTTCGAAACTCAAACATAGTCTGAGGTTCAAGTCTGCAGATTTCCAAGCATGTGATGTGAGGCATGGACCAAAGAAAAGTGTGCTCAAAACTGTGTACATTTGAAAAATACATTAACATGCATATAATTAAATCAAAGGGAGAAAAGTGGGTGGCTTAGCAAAGGTGCAACATTGATGGAAAATTGTATACCAAAAGCCACATGAATTTTGTCAGGAACAGAAAGGAAGAGCTTGCAATCAGATACGGACACAAGTTGAGGAAATAATTGAGGTGGAAATCTTAGAATGGCAACAAGCACACGCTTTACAGATGTTCACATCGCTGGTGTCCATCTGGCACAGGGCCATCTGCTCTAATTGGTAGCAACTCCCCCAAGTGTCAAACTTTCTCCTTCTCTACTCTGCTGCCTCCTGAGATCATTTAATGCGAAAAGGTAGGGACTACGCTTGGCCCCTCATGTGTGCAAAGCATATGCTCACCCACTGCACCATGCCTAGAAATGTCCGGATTTTGCTAAATCTGTTCCATCCTGGTTGTGTGGCTCAGACAACTTTCGTTCCATCATCAGCTTCTTGATGGAATCTGACTTTTAAAACCACCATTTTGTTCTCATGCGAATCCACATTAGTGCTGATGTGCACTTGTGCTAATGTGTCACTCTGTGTTAGTTACTGTGGATTAATACTTATGCAAATCCCCACCCTATCCCAGGTTAAAAATCAGTTGGTAATCCAGCATGATTTGGGAAAATCTGGTCTGTCAGGGAATCTGCAGGTCAGATTTCTAAAAATCCAGGCTCATTTGAACTTGTTATGGATTCCTCTGTGCCCAGCCAGAGCATCTCCTGGTCAGGTAAAATAGCACCAGAGGTTGTGGAGAATCCCAGAAAGCTCATGTAAGACTCTGTGGAATGGTTGGCGGTTCTCATGCCATATTCAGAGAGCTCACTTGCCATTCATGGATATGTAAGCCATCCCGAGACACTTGTAGTGGACGGATTAGAAAAGCTTTTAATGAATGAATGAATGAATGAATGAATGAATGAATGAATGAATGATGTTCAGTACAGAAATCTCATCTTTGGATATGTGTGGAAAGTACATGGTGGCTGTTCAAGTCAGCCTTCCCAAACCTTGTGCCTTCCAGAAATGATGGACTAATTCCCATCAGCACTAGCCTGCATGGCCATTAGTCAGGGTTAGGGTTAGAGCTGGGATTGATCAGAATGGTAGGACACCATCCATTCATGCAAGATGCATGCAAGCCTTCAAGCACAGCTGCTTTTTTTAAGCCTCTCATGGAAGGGGTGTCGCCTGGCAGGGGTATTCTCTGCTACTGCTGCACTTCACATCCTGCATTGACCTAGACAGCCATTTTCTGCTCTCCATGGAAAGCACCGGGGGGGGGGGGGGGGGGGGGGGGGGGGGGGGGGGGGGGGGGG